>NC_090845.1:49693785-50019312 GCF_028021215.1 Eschrichtius robustus | reverse complement strand
GACACCAAGGGGAGAAAGCCACGGGGGGGTGGGGATGGTGGTGTGATGAATTGGACGATTGGGATTGACATGTATACACTGATGTGTATCAAATTGATGACTAATAAGAACCTGCTGTATAAAATAATAAATAAAATTAAATTAAAAAATTAAAAAACAAAGAAAACAATAACTAATACTAAACTTTCTTTGGGTTATTTGTATGAAAATATGTTAATATAAATGTTTCAGACATTACATGAAATTCCTAATAATCTTATATGTTCTGGTATAATGTTATAAGTCATAATTCTAGTTATTATTTTAAAATGTATATCTCAGAAATAACTAAATTTCCTTGTCAATTACATTGTTATGAACTTTCATCAAATCTTTAAGCATGGTCATTTTTAAGTCTTTTGTCATTTACAGACAGTTGTGGGTGTACTCTGATGCTTTTGCAAAAATGTTCCAGTAAAAGGGTTTCATCTTCAAGGAGTTCATGGAAAAGACTGACAAGCACATGTTTCTGCTAACTGACTATACTGCTGAACTGAATGAATAAGCATTTTCAGAACTCTAATGGAAAACTGATGAATTTAAAAGTGCTAACAGAAGATCAAGATGAAAAATAAATTAATTACATGGGACTGAGTGAACTGATGAGGATGATTATAATTTTTGTGACTCTCTGTTTGAATAAAAAAATAATTATGACTTCTGTTAACAAATGAATTACTTCTATACTTCAACAAAATTCTTTTAGAATCTTTATGTTTGACATGATATAAATTTTGATTTTGTGTTCTATATTGTGTTCTACCTTTATATATGGGATACAAATAATTTGTAAGCATTATTTCATCCCCATTTTAAAAAAATGAGTAGTCTTAAATGACACAATAGACTAGTAGAACTTAATAGATATCTACAGTACACTACATAAAAAAATAGCAGAATACACATTCTTTTCAAGTGCACATGGAATGTTCTCCAGGATAGATAACATGCTAAGCCACAAAACAAGCCTCAAGAAATTTAAAAGAACAGAAGTTATATCAAGCATTTTTTCTGACCACAAAGGGTATGAAACTAGAAATCAATTACAAAAAGAAAAGCATAAATACATGGAGACTAAACCACATGCTACTAAAAAACCAATGGGTCAATAAAGAAGTCAAAGAGGAAATAAGAAAATACCTCAAGACAAATGAAAATGGAAACACAACTTTCCAAAATCTATAGAATGCAGCAAAAACAGTTATAAGAGGGAAGTTTATAGTGATATAGGTCTTCCTCAAGAAACAAGAAATATCTCAAATAAACAACATAACCTACAATCTACAGGAATTAGAAAAAGAAGAACAAAGCCAAAAGACAGCAGAAGGAAGGAAACAATAAAGAACAGAGAGGCAATAAATAAAATAGAGACCAAAACACACACACACACACACACACACACACACACACAAAATAAACAAGATCAATGAAACCAAGAGATAGCTTTTTGAAAAGATAAACAAAATTGATATACCATTCCCACTCTTCATTCAACAAATATTCATCACAGAATTCCTCTGTGCCAGACCCTGTGCTGGGCCCCAGGAATAAAACAGATAACATGAACTAGGCCCTTCCTTTCAGGAATACTGAGGCTGCCTGGGGATACGGATGTTGAAGCAAACAATGATGACAATATGACCAGTGCTAGGACAGAGGTAAGAACAGGTATCTGTGGTGTGGGAGCCCAAGGAGCTTAGGGAATCTAGCCTGAGGATCAGGGCAGGCTTTCCAGAGGAGGCAATACCCATGCCTTGTCTAGAAATACAAAGAAAAAATTAGTCAAAGAGGAGGCAGTGTTGGGGAAGAACACTTCACACATAGGGGTTATCTTAAGCAAAGGCTGAAAGAGTCATTCTTTTTTTTTAATTCATTCATTAATTCCACTAACATTATTGATCACCTAGTATGTACAAAGCACTATGCTGAGAATTCAGAAGTAAATAACTGGACATGGTCTATGTACTCATGGAGCTTACTTTCTACAAGGGAAAGGAAGAAATTGCCAAATTTGTGCAGGAAACAGTTCAGTATAGAGATCAAGGTAGTGGATGGGGGTGAGGAACATCAGATGAGATGTAAGAGAATGGCAGGAGCCAGATCATGAAGGTTCTTGTGGGTCATGGTATTGGGACTAGGGCAGTGGCTATGGGTTGGAGAGATGAGTGTATATTGCAGAGATAATAAAGAGATAGAAGGGAAATTTTATGATGACTGAGTTGATTGAAGGTGAGAAAGAGAAAGGAGTCTAGCATGATTTCCATGTTTATTTCTAGCTTGAGCAACTGGGTAAATGATGGAGACATTTCCTAAGATCGAGGAACATAGGAGAAGAGGTAGGCTCAGTAGGGGGCCACATTAGTTTAAGGTGTCTGTGGGCCTCCCAAAATATTTATTCATTAATTAATCTCACCTCTTTCACCAAACATCTTGAGATTTAATAGATTTCTTTGTTAGGGTGATCTTGGTTGAAAGTAAGAGAAAATACAACTCAAACTGTTTTAATAAAGGAAATTTATTGTCTTGAGTAACTGAAAAAAATTCAGAAGTAGGATGGGTTTCAGATGAATGCTGAACCAGTATAGTTGCTCAATGATGTCACCAAGGTGACATCCAGCTTCTTTCTTTCTTTCTTTCTTTCTTTCTTTCTTTCTTTCTTTCTTTCTTTCTTTCTTTCTTTCTTTCTTTTTTATAAATTTATTTATTTATTTTTGGCTGCATTGGGTCTTTGTTGCTGTGCATGGGCTTTCTCTAGTTGCGGTGAGCAGGGGCTATTCTTCATTGCGGTGCGTGGGCTTCTCATTGCAGTGGCTTCTCTTGCTGTGGAGCATGGGCTCTAGGCACATGGGTTTCGTTAGTTGCAGCACTTGGGCTCAGTAGCTGTGGCTCGTGGGCTCTAGAGTGCAGGCTCAGTAGTTGTGGTACACGGGCTTAGTTGCTCCGTGGCATGTGAGATCTTCCTGGACCAGGGCTCGAACCCGTGTCCCCTGCATTGGCAGGCAGATTCTCAACCACTGTGCCACCAGGGAAGCCCCATCCAGCTTCTTTCTATCTCTCCACTCTGCCTTCCACAGAGTCAATCTATCCTAAGCTTGAATCACCTAATCACAGGGTGACTGCCAGCAGCAACAACCACTGAACAAAAGTCCCAGGTTTCACTCTAATTTGGGTACATGTTTACTTTAGAACCAATCATTGTGTCCTGGGATATAATATTATGCTAACTGGTTTAGGCCAAATCTGAGTCCATTCTTGGATGTAAAGATTGGGTCGGCCCCACCCAACCACATGGCTTCTACATATTGGGTGAGGTGTGAAGTGGATGCTGGATAGACCACCAAGAATGTCACTACATTAGAATAAATGGTTTGTCTATAATAAACACTGTAAACTAGGTCAAATGAATAAGTACCTACTAATGATGGAATTGCATCAGAAGACCCATGCAGGATAAAGCTACTACAATGCAACCAAAAATATTGAGCCTCTTAGAAGCCATGGCACAAAATGACAACATAGTGATGACCTCTGATCTTCATGTAGCTGTTTCTTCATAGTAGCAAATGACTGCTGTCATCGCAGTCACAATTCCCTCTATCTTTTATATAAGTTGGGTAGAATCAGCAATTTGACAATGCTGCTATTAACAGAAAATAAAAGTGAGGCCAAGAGAGTGTGCACGACTTACTTTGGAGGACAAAGCAAGTCGATGGCAGATCCAGGACTAGAGCCCTCATTGTGTCTTAGCTGTAAGCAATAGAGAGAAACTCTGGCTGATTTAAGAAGAAAGGAATTTGTTAAACAAGTACTAGATAGCTCACAGAGTCTGGGATAGTTGGAAAACCAGAGACAAAGACAATATAGCCAGGAACGATGCCCAGAATCCCACCACCTCAGAATTTTCCCAGAGGAGACACCACTCATGACACTGCCAGAAACTAGATGCCACAATTTGCAGTTCCTACCCTACAAACCTTCCACTTCCTCTAAGAACAAGATGTAGCTGCTTCAGCTGCATTCACCAAGCATCAGAATGGATTCCATGAAGTCCCTGCTACCTTAGGCATTAACTTCTGATTACAAGTCTAGGATAAGTTAATCTAATTGGTGGAGTCTAGTGATGTGTCCAAGCCCATTAGTTGCAAGAGGCTGAGCAAGTGAGTAGGTGGCCTTTTCAGCTTCTGTAGTGGCAGGTGGGCTCATCAGGCAGGAGATTACCAAGCACAGGAATGGAAATTGTAACTGAAAATAGTGGTAAATACCCACTGTACCTGGCTTAATGGCACCCTACCCAGGGCTTCTACAATGGAGCCACTCATTCTGCAACTAGTTACTCAATAAGCATTTCCTAAGCTAGCAACACTAGGAGGAAAATATAGAGTTATGGAGAGGGTTGTCCTCCCTGTCTCCTCCCAGGCTGGTTGGAGTGTTCCATCCACATAGGAACCCTTTGGCAACTAACAACAAATACTCTAAAACAATATTTAAGACTGGGAGGGCTTCCAGAGGAAGTGAGACTTGATCTGGACCTTCGAAGATGGGTAGACTTCAGAGAGAAAAAGAAGAGGAAGAGAGGATTGTATCAAGTCTCCTCCCTTAATCCCCTTATCTGGTCCCTACTGGTCAGTGGCTATCTGAATACCTGTTCACATTGGAGCCAGAAAACCCTTAGGATGCCTAGAGGATAGTTGACCATTACCAGTGCCTCTCAAGTCCCAGGACTAGAGCTCAAGGACCACTCTGGGTCCAGCAGCAAAGATGCATGGTACAAATGACTGGATGGTGCAGACCAAATGAGGTCCAGCAATGGACTCCTCCACTGTCACTTACTCAGATAGGTAATCACACACACCATTTCCTTATCTGCTGCTATGTGACCTCAAGTTGGTCAGTTCTTCCCTCTAAGTCTCAGTCTCTGCTCTGTAAAATGGAGAGAATCAATCCTATTTTCCAGGGCTATTAGGTTGAAATAAAAGAATATACACATGTATGTATGTATGTATGTATTTACATGCCCATATACACACATTTTTAGTGCCCAGCTAAGGCCTGACACATAAATGGTACTTGATATTATTATTGTTCCTCACAAAAAGTCAAAGGTAGAAGGAACTTTCAAAATTACCCACTCCAGCGCTCATTTCTCAGTTGGAGTAGTTTCGCGGAAAGGGAAAAAACTTTGCCTGGGATCACACAGCAAGTTACTGACAGAGAAAAACTAGAATCTGTTCTTCCCAACTCCTCCAAGGCTGTTTTTCACCTTGTCTAGCTGAGTCATGTTGGTGACAATCCATTGTGGGGATAAATCAATGGGTCACCCCTCCAGTGGGTGTTGGCCTTTCTTCCCCAGTTGGAGGATTCATTCTTCTAAGATTTATAGAAATCTTATCTATGCCAGGTTATTGCTGGACAAGCTTAAGAACTAGAGAGCTCTCTGACTTGGTCCCTGCCCCTGAGATATTCCAAGACCAGAAAAGAAGGGGTTATAAACAAAGACAATTGCAAACAAGCAAACAAAACATAAAGATTTGTGTTTGTGCCAGGTAGTCAAGGGACTAATAGGTGCCTTTGGGAGATATTAGCCTTTCCTCCTATAAACTGCGTTAACCCCTCTACATCCACCCCAAATAAATCGAATGACAATGATGTTCTTTGATATGGATAACTGCAGTTTCTCAATCTTATGTAAAGTGTGATGAAAATAATTTTGAGAGATTTCCAGCTATGGCTGAGTGAGGAGATCAACAAATCATTCCCTCAAAAAGTAACCCTAAAGCAGACAAATTTAATTAAAAAAAAAAAACCAACAATTATATCAGAGCTCAAAGGCATACAACAATCTAAGAAGTGTTTAAAATTTAAAACTGCTGAACTTGGAATAAAAACAGGGAGGGAGGTGCAAGAAGGAGGGGATATGGGGATATATGTATACATATAGCTGATTCCCTTTGTTATACAGCAGAAACTAACACAACATTGTAAAGCAATTATACTCCAATAAAGATGAAAAAAAAAGAACACGGAGAAATCTATAGCATTCTTGCCTGGAGCTGCTCCCATCCTCATCCCTCAGCTAGAGAATTGAGGAAGTTCTGCCAGGGTAGTGCAGGCCATGAGCACCAGAACTTTCTCTACCACTGTAAAGGGGACTCACTCTATTTGGGGCAGTGATTGACGCCACTGGCCAGCATCACTGTCAGTGGAAGCCACTGCTTAACAGTGGGAAAGTGGGTGAGAACCTACAAGCTCAGGCTTTTTCTTGAAGTTGTAGTCATGCTTGGGGCAAACATATTCCTGGGGAGAGCTATATAAGTCATAAGGCTCCTGGCCAACTCTGAAGCTGTGCACATACACATAGGTGACTCAAAAGAGAAAGTAAAACTTGGAGCAGATTTGGAAACAGCCCGAATTTTGAATTCACACCCCTACCCCCATACAGATCCATTGGCAAAGAATGGAAGCCTTACTGGCTCAAGGTAATTGAGCACAACCTGAGACCAATTACTGACTGGCCAATAAGCTATGCAGAAACAGAAGCAACCACTAGGAAGCCAGACTTACAGGAATATTTTAAAAAGAAAACAGACATATCACTGGCTGCATACCACAGGGGAGAAAAGTTACTAAACAAAGAAATTTTTAAAAAGCTGCAACAATAATAATTTTCAGGGAGAAAGTATCATAAACTAGAACTGCTACAAAAAATTTTTTAAGAATCATATGGAAACTGTCATTAAAGAGAACAATAACAGTTATGAAGAATTCACTAGAGGAATTTCAAAGTAAATTCAAGCTGGAAGAAAGAATCAGTGAATCTAAAGATAGACCAATAGATATACAATTTGAAGAACAGAGAAAATAATGTATTGAAGAATAATGAACAGATCCTCAGAAACCTGTGAGCCAACATCAAGCATTCTAAGACATATATAATAGGAGCCCCAGAAGAAGAAGAGAGAAAGACAGTGGCAGAAAAGAAGAAATACTGAAAATTTCACAAATTCAACGAACATCATTAATCTATAGATTTAAGAAGCTCAACAAACTCCAAGTAAGGTAAAAACAAAGAGATCCACAAATGCATCTTGTTCAAACTTCTGAAGGCCAAAGATAGAAAATCAAGAAAGCAGCAATAAAAAAGAAAGAAACATCATGTAGGGAGCTCCCTGGTTGCCTAGTGGTTAGGATTCCAGGCTTTCACTGCCATGGTCTGGGTTCAATCCCTGGTCAGGGTACTGAGATCCTGTAAGCCACATGGCATGGCCAACAAAAGAAAGGAAGAAAGAGAGAGAGAGAGAGAGAAAGAAAGAAAGAAAGAAAGAAAGAAAGAAAGAAAGAAAGAAAGAAAGAAAGAAAGAAAGAAAGATCGATCATGTACAGGTGTAAGTCAATATTAATGATTGACTTCTCATCAGAAATAATGGAGAGCAGAATGTAGTAGAATGACACAGCTAAAAGTGGTGGAATAAAAACTAGAATTATTAAAAATGATGGTGAAATAAAGACACTCCCAGATAAACACTGAGAAAATTTGTGAATATCTAACCAGCCATGCCAGAAATATTAAAAGAAGTGCTTCAAGCTGAAAGGAACGACACCAGATGAAAAAACTACAAGAAGAATTGATAAATACATAGGTAAATATATAAAACCCTATAATATTGTTTTTGCTCATTTATTCTATTAACTTCTTCTAAAAATTTTAAGACTGACGGAAGCAATAACTGTGACACTATATTATTGGGTTTATAACATATGTAAATGTAGTAGATATGAAAAAATAACAAAAAGGAGAAGGGAGAGTGAATATATACATATGCATGTGTGCATTTGGTATAAATAGATAGATGTCTAGATATATATCTACTTATCTATATCTATTGATATTTACATACCTATCTATCTATTCGTCAATCCCAAACATATGCAAAAATGCACATTCTTTTCAAGCACATGTGGAACATTCTTCAAGACAGACCATAGTCTAGTCCACAAAACAACTCTTGGTAAATTTAAAAGGAAGTGTGCTCTGACAACAACTAAATTAACTTAGAAATAAGTAATAGAAATAAATATGAGAAATTGCCAAAATAGTTTAAAAGTTTAAAAAGAAACACACACATTTCAAAGCAAACAACCCAATTTTCCCTGTCCAGCTGTGAATGGCTGCAAGCAAGAAGAAATTAACACATCCCCTCCCTGAGGCTGGCCATTCCAGGAAATATTTGGAAGACTTACGGCCTTTCTATTCGACTTCCCCACCTCCCTCCACCTCTGTTCTATAAAATAAACTGGCATCTAAAACCCGACTGGATGGTTTTTTGGAGACATTTGTCTGCCAGCTTTCCAAATAAAGTCGTATTCTTTGCCTAAACACCTCGTCTCCCAATTTATTGGCCTGTTGTACATCAAGCAGAGCAAGCTTGGACTGGTAATATTATAAAATAAAATAAAGGAAAAAAACAGCCAATTTCAAAATGGGCAAAAGACTTGAATAGATATACAAATAACCAATAATGACATGAAGAGATTAACCAAGATGACGGAGTAGAAGGAGGTGCTCGCACTCCCTCTTGCGAGAACACCAGAATCACAACTGGCTGCTGGACAATCATCGACAGGAAGACACTGGACTTCACCAAGGAGGATACCCCACGTCCAAGGACAGAGGAGAAGCTACAGTGAGACGGTAGGGGGGGCACAATCAGAGTAAAATCAAATCCCATAACTGCTGGGTGGGTGACTAACAGACTGGCGAACACTTATACCACAGAACTCCACTCACTGGAGTGAAGGTTCTGAGCCCCACGTCAGGCTTCCCAACCTGGGGGTTCGGCAACGGGAGGAGGAATTCTTAGAGAATCAGACTTTGAAACCTAGTGGGAATTGATTGCAGGACTTTGACAGGACTTGGGGAAACAGAGACCTCACTCTTGGAGGGCACACATGGACTAGTGTGCGCATCGAGACCCGGGGGAAGGAGCAGGGACCCTGGGGGAGACTGAACCAGACCTACCTGCTAGTGTTGGAGGGTCTCCTGCAGAGGTGGGGGCTGGCTCTGTTTCACCGTGGGGACAAGGACACTGGCAGCAGAAGTTCTGGGAAGTACTCCTTGGCGTGAGCCTTCCCAGAGTCTGCCATTAGCCCCACCAAAGAGCCCAGGTAGGCTCCAGTGTTGGGTTGCCTCAGGCAAAACAACCAACAGGGAGGGAACCCAGACCCACCCATCAACAGTCAAGTGGATTAAAGTTTTACCGAGCTCTGACTGCCACAGCAACAATCAGCTCTAACCACGACCAGAGCCTCCCATCAAGCCTCTTAAATAGCCTCAACCACCAGAGGGCAGACAGCAGAAGCAAGAAAAACTACAATCCTGCAGCCTGTGGAACAAAAACCACATTTACAGAAAGATAGACAAGATGAAAAGGCAGAGGACTATATACCAGATGAAGGAACAAGAAAAAACCCCAGAAAAACAACTAAATGAAGTGGAGATAGGCAACCTTCCAGAAAAAGAATTCAGAATAATGATAGTGAAGATGATCCAGGACCTCGGAATAAGAATGGAGGCAAAGATTGAGAAGATGCAAGAAATGATTAACAAAGACCTAGAAGAATTAAAGAACAAACAAACAGAGATGACTAATACAATAACTGAAATGAAAACTACACTAGAAAGAATCAATAGCAGAATAATTGAGGCAGAAGAACGGATAAGTGACCTGGAAGACAGAATGGTGGAATTCACTGCTGTGGAACAGACTAAAGAATAAAGAATGAAAAGAAATGAAGACAGCCTAAGAGACCTCTGGGACAACATTAAACACAACAGCATTCGTATTATAGGTGTCCCAGAAGGAGAAGAGAGAGAGAAAGGGCCAGAGAAAATATTTGAAGAGATTAGAGTCGAAAACTTCCCTAAAATGGGAAAGGAAATAGCCACCCAAGTCCAGGAAGCACGAAGAGTCCCATACAGGATAAACCCAAGGAGAAACACAATAAGACAGATAGTAATGAAAGTGGCAAAAATTAAAGACAAAGAAAAATTCTTGAAAGCAGCAAGGGAAACATGACAAATAACATACAAGGGAACTCCCATAAGGTTAACAGCTGATTTCTCAGCAGAAACTCTACAAGCCAGAAGGGAGTGGCATGATATACTTAAAGTGATGAAAGGGAAGAACCTACAACCAAGATTACTCTACCCAGCAAGGATCTCATTTAGATTTGATGGAGAAATCAAAAGCTTTACAGACAAGCAAAAGCTAAGAGAATTCAGCACCACCAAACCAGCTCTACAACAAATGCTAAAGGAACTTCTCTAAGTGGGAAACACAAGAGAAGAAAAGGACCTACAAAAACAAACCCAAAACAATTAAGAAAATGGTCATAGGAACATACATATCGATAATTACCTTAAACCTGAATGGATTTAATGCTCCAACCAAAAGACACAGGCTTGCTGAATGGATACAAAAACAAGACCCATATATATGCTGTCTACAAGAGACCCACTTTAGACCTAGGGACACATACAGACTGAAAGTGAGGGGATGGAAAAAGATATTCCATGCAAATGGAAATCAAAAGAAACCTGGAGTAGCTATACTCATATCAGATAAAATAGACTTTAAAATAAAGAATGTTACAAGAGACAAGGAAGGACACTACATAATGATCAAGGGATCAATCCAAGAAGAAGATATAACAATTATAAATATATATGCACCCAACATAGGAGCACCTCAATACATAAGGCAACTGCTAACAGCTATAAAAGAGAAAATTGACAGTAACACAATCATAGTGGGGGACTTTAACACCTCACTTACACCAATGGACAGATCATCCAAAGTGAAAATAAATAAGGAAACAGAAGCTTTAAATGACACAATAGACCAGATAGACTTAATTGATATTTATAGGACAGTCCATCCAAAAACAGTAGATTACACGTTCTTCTCAAGTGTACACGGAACATTCTCCAGGATAGATCACATCTTGGGTCACAAATCAAGCCTCAGTAAATTTAAGAAATTGAAATCGTATCAAGCATCTTTTCTGACCACAACGCTATGAGATTAGAAATGAATTACAGGGAAAAAAACGTAAAAAAGACAAACACATGGAGGCTAAACAATACGTTACTAAATGACCAAGAGATCACTGAAGAAATCAAAGAGGAAATAAAAAAATACCTAGAGAAATATGACAATGAAAACACGACGACCCAAAACCTATGGGATGCAGCAAAAGCAGTTCTAAGAGGGAAGTTTATAGCTATACAAGCCTACCTAAAGAAACAAGAAAAATCTCAAGTAAACAATCTAACCTTACACCTAAAGAAACTAGAGAAAGAAGAACAAACAAAACCCAAAGTTAGCAGAAGGAAAGAAATCATAAAGATCAGAGCAGAAATAAATGAAATAGAAACAAAGAAAACAATAGCAAAGATCAATAAAACTAAAAGTTGGTTCTTTGAGAAGATAAACAAAATTGATAAGCCATTAGCCAGTCTCATCAAGAAAAAGAGGGAGAGGACGCAAATCAATAAAATCAGAAATGAAAAAGGAGAAGTTACAACAGACACTGCAGAAATACAAAGCATCCCAAGAGACTACTACAAGCAACTCTATGCCAATAAAATGGACAACCTGGAAGAAATGGACAAATTCTTAGAAAGGTATAACCTTCCAAGACTGAACCAGGAAGAAACAGAAAATATGAACAGACCAGTCACAAGTAATGAAATTGAAACTGTGATTAAAAATCTTCCAACAAAGAATAGTCCAAGACCAGATGGCTTCACAGGTGAATTGTATCAAACATTTAGAGAAGAGCTAACACCTATCCTTCTCAAACTCTTCCAAAAAAAGGCAGAGGAAGGAACACTCCCAAACTCATTCTATGGGGCCACCATCATCATCATCATCTTTACAAAAAAAGAAAATTACAGACCATTATCACTGATGAATACAGATGCAAAAATCCTCAACAAAGTACTAGCAAACAGAATCCAACAACACATTAAAAGGATCATACACCACAATCAAGTGGGATTTATCCCAGGGATGCAAGGATTCCTCAATATACATAAATCAATCAATGTGATACACCATATGAACAAACTGAAGAATAAAATCCATATGATCCTCTCAATAGATGCAGAAAAAGCTTTTGACACAATTCAACACCCATTTATGATAAAAACTCTCCAGAAAGTGGGCAAAGAGGGAACCTACCTCAACATAATAAAGGCAATATACAACAAACCCACAGCATACATCATTCTCAATGGTGAAAAACTGAAAGCATTTCCTCTAAGATCAGGAACGAGACAAGGATGTCCACTCTCACCACTATTATTCAACATAGTTCTGGAAGTCCTAGCCACGGCAATCAGAGAAGAAAAAGAAATAAAAGGAATACAAATTGGAAAAGAAGAAGTAAAACTGTCACTGTTTGCAGATGACATGATACTATACATAGAGAATCCTAAAACTGCCACCAGAAAACTGCTAGAGCTAAATAATGAATTTGGTAAAGTTGCAGGATACAAAATTAATGCACAGAAATCTCTTGCATTCCTATACACTAATGATGAAAAATCTGAAAGAGAAATTAAGGAAACACTCACATTTACCATTGCAGCAAAAAGAATAAAATACCTAAGAATAAACCTACCTAGGGAGACAAAAGACCTGTATGCAGAAAACTATAAGACACTGATGAAAGAAATTAAAGATGATACCAACAGATGGAGAGATATACCATGTTCTTGGATTGGAAGAATCAACATTGTGAAAATGACTATACTACCCAAAGCAATCTACAGATTCAATGCAATCCCTATCAAATTACCAATGGCATTTTTTATGGAACTAGAACAAATCATCTTAAAATTTGTATGGAGACACAAAAGAACCCGAATAGCCAAAGCAATCTTGAGGGAAAAAAACGGAGCTGGAGGAATCAGACTCCCTGACTTCAGACTATACTACAAAGCTACAGTAATCAAGACAATATGGTACTGGCACAAAAACAGAAACATAGATCAATGGAACAAGATAGAAAGCCCAGAGATTAACCCACGCATCTATGGTCAACTAATCTATGACAAAGGAGGCAAAGATATACAATGGAGAAAAGACAGTCTCTTCAAAAAGTGGTGCTGGGAAAACTGGACAGCTACATGTAAAAGAACGAAATTAGAACACTACCTAACTCTATACAGAAAAACAAACGCAAAATAGATTAAAGACCTAAATGTAAGACTGGACACTATAAAACTCTTAGAGAAAAACATAGGAAGAACACTCTTTGACATAAATCACAGCAAGATGTTTTTTGACCCACCTCCTAGAGTAATGAAAATAAAAACAAAAATAAACAAATGAAACCTAAAGAAATTTAAAAGCTTTTGCACAGCAAAGGAAACTATCAACAAGACAAAAAGACAACCCTCAGAATGGGAGAAAATATTTGCAAACGAATCTATGGACAAAGGATTAATCTCCAAAATATATAAACAGCTCATTCAGCTCAATATTAAAGAAACAAACACCCCAATCCAAAAATGGGCAGAAGACCTAAATAGACATTTCTCCAAAGAAGACATACAGACGGCCACGAAGCACATGAAAAGATGCTCAACATCACTAATTATTAGAGAAATGCAAATCAAAACTACAGTGAGGTATCACCTCACACCAGTTAGAATGGGCATCATCAGAAAATCTACAAACAACAAATGCTGGAGAGGGTGTGCAGAAAAGGGAACCCTCTTGCACTGTTGGTGGGAATGTAAATGGATACAGCCACTATGGAGAACAATATGGAGGTTCCTTAAAAAACTAAACATAGAATTACCATATTACCCAGCAATCCCACTACTGGGCATATACCCAGAGAAAACTGTAATTCAAAAAGACACATGCACCCGAATGTTCATTGCAGCACTATTTACAATAGCCAGGTCATGGAAGCAACCTAAATGCCCATCAACAGACGAATGGATAAAGAAGACATGGTACATATATACAATGGAATATTATTCAGCCATAAAAAGGAACAAAATTGAGTCATTTGTTGAGACGTGGATGGATCTAGAGACTGTCATACAGAGTGAAGTATGTCAGAAAGAGAAAAACAAATATCATATATTAATGCATGTATGTGGAACCTAGAAAAATGGTACAGATGAACCGTGTTGCAGGGCAGAAGTTGAGACACAGATGTAGAGAATGGACATATGGACACCAAGGGGGGAAAACTGCGGTGGGGTGGGGATGGTGGTGTGCTGAATTGGGCAATTGGGATTGCCATGTATAAAGTGATGTGTATAAAATTGATGACTGATTAAAAAAAAAAAAAGACTCTACATTCCCAATGCAGGGGGCACAGGTTGGATACCCATTCAGGGAACTAGATCCTGCATGCATGCCACAGCTAAAGATCCCGAGTGCTGCAACTAAGACATGGAGCAGCCAAATAAGTAAATAAATAAACATTAAAAAAAATAATCACATGAAAATATGCTTAACATCTCTAATAAGTAAGGAAATACAAATCCAAACCACAATGAGATACTATTTCACACCCACAAGGATGGCTGCTACTAAAAAAATTTTAAAAAACCAAATCCTAAAGATGCTAGCAGAAAGCTACTAGAGTTCATCAATGACTTTGGTAAAGTTGCAGGATACAAAATTGATACACAGAAATCTCTTGCATCCCTATACACTAACAATGAAAGATCAGAAAGAGAAATTAAGGAAACAATCCTATTTACCATTGCAACAAACAAAATAAAATACCAATGAATAAACCTACCTAAGGAGGCAAAAGAACTGTACTCTGTAAACTATATGACGCTGATGAAAGAAACCTAAGATGACACAAACAGATGGAAAGATATACCATGTTCTTGGCTTGGAAGAATCAACATTGTGAAAATGACTATACTACCCAATGCAATCCCTATCAAACTACCAATGGCATTTTCCACAGAACTAGAACAAAAAAATTCACAATTTGTGTGGAAACACAAAAGACCCCGAATAACCAAAGCAATCTTGAGAAAGAAAACTGGAGCTGGAGGAAGCAGGCTCCCAGACTTCAGACTATACCACAAAGCTACAGTAATCAAGACAGTATGGGACTGGCACAAAAACAGAAATATAGACTAATGGAACAGGATAGAAAGCCCAGAGGTAAACCCACACACATATGGTCACCTTATCTTTGATAAAGGAGGCAAGAATATACACTGGAGAAAAGACAGCCTCTTCAATAAGTGATGCTGGGAAAACTGGACAGCTACATGTAAAAGAATGAAATTAGAACACTCCCTAACACCATACACAAAAGGAAACTCAAAATGTATTAAAGACCTAAATGTAAGGCCAAACACTATCAAACTCTTGAGGAAAACAGAAACAGAACAATCTATGACATAAATCACAGCAAGATCCTTTTTGACCCACCTCCTAGAGAAATGGAAATAGAAACAAAAATAAACCAATGGGACCTAATGAAACTTAAAAGCTTTTGCACAGCAAAGGAAACCTTAAACAAGATGAAAAGATAACCCTCAGAATGGAAGAAAATATTGGCAAATGAAGCAACTAGCAAAGGATTAATTTCCAAAATATACAAGCAGGTCATGCAGCTCAATAGCAAAAATCAAACAACCCAATCCAAAAATGGGCAGAAGACCTAAATAGACAAATCAAAACTACAGTGAGGTATCACCTCACACCAGTCAGAATGGCCATCTTTAAAACGTCTACAGAGCACTGGAGCCTACCCGGTCTTCGGTGGGGCTAATGGAGGACTCTGGGAGGGCTCACGCCAAAGAGTACTTCCCAGAACTTCTGCTGCCAGTGTCCTTGTCCTCACGGTGAGCCACAGCCACCCCTTGCCTCTGCAGGAGACCCTCCAACACTAGCAGGGTCAGTATACACCGTCTGATTTGCTGTGTCCTGAGACATATGTTTGGGTACCCAATGAGCAGTGCCTGCCTTCACTTGAGAACTCCAAGTACTGCCGTTTCCACCAGGACCCAGAAGCAGTGGATGAAGGTCGCAGTAAGGAACCTGACCGCCTGCAGGTGTTTTACAAGAAGGCCATAATGCCTTACAGTGTGTATAAGAAGCAACAGAGAGACCCGAGCGAGGCGGCCGCCGTGCTGCAGTACGCAAGCCTGGTGGGGCAGACGTGCTCCGAGCGGATGCTGCTCTTCAGAAACTGAATCAGCTCATTTGCCTCTCTGCCTGGCCACTCCTGCCAGCATTGTGCTGCTGATGTGTGCCGCAGTGCAAGTTCATTACCCAGGGGAAACTCTGTAACCATCTGCAGATTAGACTTTTCAATTTTGATGGTTATATAGCTTTTCTAAAATATTTTGTGGCAATGTATTTGTGAGAATTTCATGGTTAATATAAAGATTTTTAAAATATATTATGACCGAGACTCATAATTGGGGTTTATCATTTAGGAAGTCTGTTTTATGAACAAGAGACAGTAAACTTCTCTTGTTAATATTAAGACAAACTGTTTCCTTAGAGTCATTTAAAACATTAGTTTATGCTGAAAGACCTTAGGTGTGGGGAAGAAGGTGGGAATACTGTTTCATCACTTAGAAAATGTCTTCTCAAGGGAACAAAACTGAGCTGTTACTCATTGTTCAATATTATATTACTGCCAAATGTTATATTATGTAGTTTAATAGAAAACTTGAAAAAAAGGAAATAGTACAAACTTCCAAAAAAGGATGTTGTGTTAACATCAGATGTCTCTTTACCCAGGACAGTCCTATTCGTGTCTGCTGTCTTGGCACAGTTATTTTTCCTAGAATAATTATTACTCGTGCTCCCTTTTACTCTCCAAAATATCCCAGTTTGGACAATAAACTATGTGATTACCTTAGCTATATATAATATTGTCAAAACTGGGATACTTTGCATTATTTCTCAAAATCTAAGAAGTGCAGTTTTTTTAGAAAGTTGTTGGCTCCTGCCTTGACCTAAGCCCCATCAAAGGTAAATATAGACTAATTTTTATTTCCTTAGAACTCAGGACACTTGTTTTTGGTTATTGATTAAAAATTAGTTTCTATCTGACAACTTTTATAGCTGTGCTACGCATTGCATTTAAGTGAAGTAGGAATCATCTTGACCTCTGTTCCAGGGCAGGAGGTGAAACCACCCGGTTCTTGCCCTTTGATTTGGGAGCCAGAGAGGAGACACCACACTTACTAGTCTGCAGCAGAAGCGGGTCCTTCTTTCCCTCTCCCTTCTCTTAGTTGGTCCTTCACTCATTCAGCAGATGTCCCTTGTCCCCCACCTTCAAGGTGGCAGGCACTGTGCCAGGAGGTTGGAGGGGGGCAGGCAAGTCAACTCATGGTTATGTCGAGTCGAGCTGTGCTGGAGGTGGTGAGGGACAGAGGAGGCTTACTTTCCTGTGCTCTTTCTCAGCTGACCACCACCTGCTGCCACCTGCTTGGCCACTGAGTCCTTTTCATTTCTCATTTTGCCCATTTTTTCATTTTCTGTTGATTGATCTTTTAAAAAACCGTGTTATAAAACTTAGTGGCTTGAATCCCACTATCGATTTTTAAACTTTTCTCTTAAATTCACTGAGTTTAGGTATAAAACATTAGAAAATAATTTCAGCTAGCTAGAATGAAAGGAAGGATCATAAAACAATGGTTTTAAAAATCAGATGTCTAGAAGTTCAACATCCAAATAAATTGTATTTATTCATTCAGAGAGAGATGCAATGGTCCAGCCACCACAGGGGGTCTTCCAGGTCCCGACGGAGAGGGGCAAAGGACTGAATAGCACCGCGAGTATGGGGTCAGAAGGACCAAGACAACTGATGGTTGCAAGGCACTTTATTTAGAATTTACTGAATCTAATATAGACAGAAGAGGAACTCATTATTAGACAATGAACTCATAGAATTGCTTATCGTCTCAGTTCAGTCGCCACCATGGACGTCAACAAGTTTACAACAACTATCCTTGAATATTATCTTCCCCTAACCAGGCACACACACAGTCCCCAGCCATAAGGAACAACCAGGACTCTCAGTTCCCTGAGGTCTCCTGGCTTGAGATAGCTTTGCTAACCTCTTTTACTTTCCTCAGGCCTGGGAAAAAGAGTGCATTCCAAGTCAAGGGTAAGGGCTTTGCTTTCTGTGAGAAACATACTGTCTCCTCCAGGAGTTACCTCCAGCTAAGACTGCATGCTTCCCACAGAGAGAGAGTGTGTGTATGTGTGTAACACCTACCATGAGCAGGTACTTAGCTAACTGGGGATAGAGTAGTGATGACATGGATTTTGCATTCTCTGGAATTTTGTCCTTCAAAATAGTCTCCCAAGAGCATTTGATAGACTCCTATTTAGAACTGCCTTCAGAATCTGTAGAACATATAAAAAAATATTTCCCTCTAAAGTGAAGATAGCTTAATTTTTTAATGATTTATGAAAATGATACTTTAAGCAAGTAAACATTAAGAAAAGCATAAATAAGAAAGTAAGAATGACCTGAAATCCTATTGAGTTGAAAGAAATTTCAAAATAGGACTTCAGAAGCGTTGTGAGTAATCTCAGTATTATTAAAATAAGTAGGATAGGTCCAAACCTGGTACCCTTGGCATTGGAATGTCCAGATTGATGTCATCAGGTGCGTTATACCAACTTTCGTCTTAGTGATTAGTGTGTAGAATGGAATTCATTAAGATCACAACTCAAGTATCAGATGAAGAGAAAGCTTGAATCTTACTTCTTACCACAACTCTGGTTTTTTCCTGCAGAATTCAGTTTAGGGTTCCTTCAGAGGAAAAGGATTCAGACCCCTATCAGGAACCATGGTGCTGTCCCTGTGTGTGGCATTCTAGGTTGGCTCCACTGAAGCTCCAGAGAGAGGTGGGCACAAAGATTCTTCTACTCGGTTGCTATTTTCGTGTGTTGTTTTTCTGAGAGTAGACAGTGTATTGATCCTAATGAACAAAGTGTCTTCAAAAGACAATTATTTGTTCTTTTGAGCCCTGCTGAGTGAATGTTGATAGTGGGCTAGAAAAGGACAATCATGGAAAGTGACTTGGCTCAGTCAGGTGACAAGCAGTCTAGCTGAGAAATCTGATTTTACATTAATGGCTTTCATCTAAAGAAGGATGCATGAGAACCTTTCAAAGATAGTTTATATCTTTTCAAGGCTGGAGGTTTTGCATTTACAATCTTAGTGCTGTAGTCCCTTTCTGATTTCAGATAAATTTATACCTGCCTCCCTGTCTTGGGAGCAAAAATGTAATAGAGATCCCCCATGCTGTCATCTTTATTTAAATTATTTCAGTTCTGTGAGATTTTTGTTATCTTATTTTTTTAAATGTAATCTGAGCACTTTCTTTATATTCTGAAAGATAGAGGCTATTACCAGATGAATATATTATTCATTTGATTAAAATTATTTAGATAAGAAATTATTACTGTTTATGTTTGCTTTCAGATAGCTTATTCTAATTTTTATCCATTTTGCAAAATATCAGTTGTATATGATTTCTTATGTTTTGGAATTTATTATGTAAATGAATCTTTTCAGATTTCTGGACAGTATATGGTTTCATTTTGTAAGCTTTATATTATTTCAGTAGAATAAAGATGAGAAAGATGACAATCAGCTACTTAAAATGTATCTACTGTTGCTCACTTTAAAGAAGGAAATGAAATGGAAACAACTGGGAAATGTTTGAATTAGGCTATTTACTCAAATGTGGATTATTTTCCAAAAGAAAACCAGTGATTGTAAAACAAAACACGTTTGATTTTTGCATGAAATTTTTTGCTCTTGTATATGCTTTTTGAACAGTCCATTTGATAAAGCTTGAATGGAAAAAATAAAACTCCCTGTCTGCAAAAAATACAAAAAACAAAACAAAACAAAAAGTCTACAAACAATAAATGCTGGAGAGGGTGTGGAGAAAAGGGAAACCTCCTACACTGTTGGTGGGAATGTAAGTTGGTGCATCCACTATGGAAAACAGTACGGAGATTCCTCAGAAAACTAAAAAAAGTATTACCATATGACCCAGCAATCCCACTCTTGGGCATATACCTGGACAAAACTATAATTCAAAAAGATACATGCACCCCTATGTTCATAGCAGCACTATTCACAATAGCCAAAACATGGAAACAACCTAAATGTCCATCAACAGTTGAATGGATAAAGAAGATGTAGTAGTACATATATACAATGGAATACTACTCAGCCATAAAATAATAACAATATAATGGCATTTGCAGTAACATGGATGCAACTGGAGATTTTCATACTAAGTGAAGTAAGTCAGAAAGAGAAAGCCAAATACCATATGATATAACTTATACGTGGCATCTAAAATATGGCACAAATGAACAAATCTACAAAACAGAAACAGACTCACAGACATAGAGATCAGACTTGTGGTTGCCAAGGGGGAGGAGGGTAGGGAGAGGGATGGACTGGGAATTTGGGGATGATAGATACGAACCATTACATTTAGAATGGATAAACAACAAGGTCTTACTGTATAGCACAGGGAACTGCATTCAATCTCTTGGGATAAACCATAATGGAAAAGAATATTTTAAAAAGAGTGTAAGAGTGAGTCACTTTGCTGTACAGCAGAGATTGGCACAAGTTTGTAAATCAACTATACTTTAATTTAAAAAGTAGGAAAAAAAGATTGATATGTTCACAATTTGCACATTAGGAAATGCTCTCTGGGGGCTGCTGTAGAAGACAGATTGGAGGAGACAAGCCTGGAGACTCCTATTATGTTCTGGACACTGTGTTAGCCTCTGGAGATAGGACAGTGAACTAGACAGAAAGAAGTTCTTGCTCTCATGGAGCTATTAAGGGAGGAGAACAGACAATAAACCTAAGAAAAAAATAATTAATTTCAGAGACTAATAGACATTATGGAGAAAATATTATAGGATAAAGAGGGGGACCTTCAAGATGGCGGAGGAGTAAGACGTGAAAATCACCTTCCTCATCACAAATACATCAAAACTACATCTACATGTGGAACAACTCCTACAGAACACCTACTGAACGCTGGCAGAAGACCTCAGACTTCCCAAAAGGCAAGAAAATCCCAACATACCTGGTTGGGGCAAAAGAAAAAAGAAAAAAACAGAGACAAAAGAATAGGGATGGGACCTGCACCTCTGGGAGGGAGCTGTGAAGGAGGAAACGTTTCCACACACTAGGAAGCCCCTTCACTGGCAGAGACCAAGCATGGGCAGGGGGGAAGCTTCAGAAACATGGAGGACAGCACAGCAACAGGGGTGCAGAGGGCAAAGCGGAGAGATTCCCACATGGATGATCAGTGTCGACCAGCACTCACCACCTTGAGAGGCTTGTCTGCTCACACACTGGGGCAGGTGGGGGCTGGGAGCTGAGGCTCGGGCTTCGGAGGTCAGATCCCAGGGAGAGGACTGGGATTAGCTGCATGAACACAGCCTGAAGAGAGCTAGTGCACCACAGCTAGCCAGGAGGGAGTACAGGAAAAAGTCTGGACCTGTATAAGAGGCAAGAGACCATTATTTCAGGGTGCAGGAGGAAAGGGGATTCAGAGCACCGCCTAAACGAGCTTCTTAAACAGGCGTGAGCCATGGCTATCGGCTCAGACCCCAGAGATGGTCATGAAATGCTAAGGCTGCTGCTGCAGCCACCAAGAATCCTGTGTGCAAGCACAGGTCACTATTGACAACCCCACCCCCACCCCGGGAGCCTGTGCAGCCCGCCACTGCCAGGGTCCTGTGATCCAGGGACAACTTCCCCGGGAGAACACACAGTGTGCCCCAGGCTGTTGCAATGTCACACTGGCCTCTGCCACCATAGGCTCACTGCACATTCCAATTATACCTACGGTACCCCTCCCTCCCCCCGGCCTGCATGAGCAAGAGCCCCTTAATCAGCCGTCGCTTTAACCCCACCCCCCGTCTGGATAGAGAACAGATGACTGAGGGTGACCTACACGCAGAGGTGGGGTCAAAACCAAAGCTGAACCCCAGGAATTGTGTGAACAAAGAAGAGAAAGGGAAATTTCTCCATGCAGCCTCAAGAGCAGTGGATTAAATCCCCCCAAACAACTTGATGTACCCTGCATCTGTGGAATACCTGAATATAAAATGAATCATCCCAAAATTGTGACAGTGGACTTTGGGAGCAACTGCAGACTTGGGGTTTGCTGTCTGCAACTGATTTGTTTCTGATTTTTATGTTTATCTTAGTTTAGTTTTTAGTGCTTGTTATCATTGGTGGATTTGTTTATTGGTTTGGTTGCTCTCTTCTTTTTTTATTATTATTATTTTTTATTTTTTAAATAATTTTTCTTTTTTTTTCTTTCTTTTTTTCTCCCTTTTCTTCTGAGCTGTGTGACTGACAGGGACTTGGTGCTCTGGCCGGGTGTCAGGACTGAGACATTGAGGTGGGAGAGCCGAGATCAGGACATTGGATCACCAGAGACCTCCCAGCACCACATAATATCAATCAGTGAGAGCTCTCCCAGAGATCTCCATCTCAACACTAAGACCCAGCTCCACCGAACGGCCAGCAACTCCAGGGCTGGATGCCCCATGCCAAACAACCAGCAAGACAGGAACACAAACCCACCCATTAGCAGAGAGGCTGCCTAAAATCAAACTAAGTTCACAGACACCCCAAAGCACACCACCGGACACAGCCTTGCCCACCAGAACACAGGAACCAGACCCCTCCACCAGGAAGCCTACACAAGGCACTGAACCAACCTCACCCACTGGGGGCAGACACCAAAAACAATGGGAACTACAAACCTGCAGGCTGCAAAAAGGAGACCACAAACACTGTAAGTTAAACAAAATGAGAAGACAGAGAAATAGGCAACAGATGAAGGAGCAAGATAAAAACCCACCAGACTAAACAAAAGAAGAGGAAATAGGCAGTCTACCTGAAAAAGAATTCAGAGTAATGATACTAAAGATGATCCAAAATCCTGGAAATAGAATGGAGAAAATACATGAAACGTTTAACAAGGACCTAGAAGAACTAAAGAGAAAACAAACAATGATGAACAGCACAATAAATAAAAGTAAAAGTTCTCTAGAAGGAATCAATAACAGAATAACTGAGGCAGAAAAACAGTTAAGTGACCTAAGTGTTCATCAACAGATGAATGGATAAAGAAGATATGGCACAAATATACAATGGAATATTACTCAGCCATAAAAAGAAACGAAATTGAGTTATTTGTAGTGAGGTGGATGGACCTAGAGTCTGTCATACAGAGTGAAGTAAGTCAGAAAGAGAAAAACAAATACCGTATGCTAACACATATATATAGAATCTTAAAAGAAAATGTTCTGAAGAATCTAGGGGCAGGACAGGAATAAAGACGCAGACATAGAGAATGGACTTGAGGACACGGGGAGGGGAAAGGGTAAGCTGGGACGAAGTGAAAGAGTGGCTTGGACTTATATATACTACCAAGTGTAAAATAGATAGCTAGTGGGAAGCAGGCACATAGCACAGGGAGATCAACTTGGTGCTTTGTGACCACCTAGAGGGGTGGGATAAGGAGGGTGGGAAGGAGATGCAAGAGGGAGGAGATATGGGGATATATGTATATGTATAGCTGATTCACTTTATTATACAGCAGAAACTAACACACCATTGTAAAGCAATTATACTCCAATAAAGATGTTAAAAAAAAAGAAACAAGAAAAATCTCAAGTAAACAACCTAACCTTACACCTAAAGCAATTAGAGAAAGAAGAACAAAAAATCCCAAAGTTCACAGAGAGGGTGTGGAGAAAAGGGAACCCTCTTGCAGTGTTGGTGGGAATGTAAATTGATACAGCCACTATGGAAAACGGTATGGAGGTTCCTTAAAAAACTAAAAATAGAACTACTCTATGACCCAGCAATACCACTACTGGGCATATACCCTGAGAAAACTGTAATTCAGAAAGAGTCATGTACTAAAATGTTCATTGCAGCACTATTTACAATAGCCAGGACATGGAAGCAACCTAAGTGTCCATCGACAGATGAATGGATAAAGAAGATGTGGCACACATATACAATGGTATATTACTCAGCCATAAAAAGAAATGAAACTGAGTTATTTGTGGTGAGGTGGATGGACTTAGGTTCTGTCATACAGAGTGAAGTAAGACAGAGAGAGAAAAACAAATACCGTATGCTAACACATATATATGGAATCTAAAAAGAAAATGGTTCTGAAGAACCTAGGGGCAGGACAGGAATAAAGACATAGAGAACGGACTTGAGGACAAGGAGAGGCGGAAGGGTAAGCTGGGACGAAGTGAGAGAGTGGCATGGACATATATACACTACCAAATATAAAATAGATAGCTAGTGGGAATCAGCTGCATAGCACAGGGAGATCAGCTTGGTGATTTGTGACCACCTAGAGGGGTGGAATAGGGAACGTAGGAGGGAGACGCAAGAGGGAGGGGATATGGGGATATATGTATACATATAGCTGATTCACTCTGTTATACAGCAGAAACTAACACACCATTGTAAAGCAATTATACTCCAATAAAGATGCTAAAAAATAATAAAAATAAATTTATTGTTGCAATCAAAAAATATATATATATATATACAAGCAGCTCATTCAGGTCCATACCAAAAAACAAACATCCCAATCCAAACATGGGCCCAAGACCTAAATAAACATTTCTCCAAAGAAGACATACAGAATGCCAACAAATCCATAAAAAGATGCTCAACATTAGTAATCATTAGATACATTCAAATCAAAACCACAATGAGGTATCACCTCACACTGGTCAGAATCGCCATCATCAACAAATCTAGAAGCAATAAATGCTGGAGAGGGTGTTGAGAAAAGAGAAACCTCTTGCACTATTGGTGGGAATTAAATTGATACAGCCACTGTGGAGAACAGTATGGAGGTTGCTTAAAAAACTAAGAATAGAACTACCATATGACCCAGCAATCCCACTACAGGGCATATACCCTGAGAAAACCATAATTCAAAAAGAGTCATGTACCACAATGTTCATTGCAGCACTATTTACAATAGCCAGGACATGGAAGCAACCTAAATGTCCATCAACAGATGAATGGATAAAGAATATGGGACACATATATACAATGGAATATTACTCAGCCATAAAAAGGAATGAAATTGAGTTATGTCTACTGAGGTGGATGGACCTGTTTGTCATACAAAGTGAAGTTAAGTCAGAGTGAAGTAAGTTAGAAAGAGAAAAACAATTACTGTATGCTAACGCATATATATGGAACCTAAAAGACCGTACTGATGGACATAGTGGTAGGGCATGAATAAAGACACAGACATAGAAAATGGACTTGAGGACACGGGGGGAAGGGGAAGCTGGGGTGAAGTGAGAGAGTAGCACTGACATATATACACTACCAAATGTAAAATGGATGGCTAGTGGGAAGTTGCTGCATAGCACAGGGTGATCACCTTGATGCTTTGTGACGACCTAGAGGGTTGGGATAGGGAGGGTGGGAGGGAGGCTCAAGAGGGAGGGGATAAGGGATATATGTATACATATAGCTGATTCACTTTGTTGTACATGAGAAACTAACACAACATTGTAAAGCAATTATATTCCAATAAAGATGAAAAAAAGAAATATGTATGGGATGAGCACTTGTAAGAGATTCTATGCAGTCACGCATTCTGAGAATATTTTGCACGTTAGATTTAGCTGGTAGAAGCAAAATATATTTATTCAGGAATATTAGATGAATATAATTTGGTCAATAAGAACATGTATCAAAACAATAAGATGTTTGGAAATGCAGAATTCATGCAGGAAAAAAAGGGGGGGCCAGTCCAGCATGGAAAGAGCTTAGAAGTCATTACTTTACCTTAAAAAGAAGAAAAAAACTGAAAAAGCAATATCTCTTCTTAGATCCACCAGAGAAGTCAGATAACAGTGTAAACTACTGGCTCCAAATTCGGAGAAATAGGCAAATACAGAAAATCAGAACTTACTGAAGCAGATACCCATGAGCAGGAAACTCACCAGGAACCAGTACCAGGGTAGGAAAACCTGAACTATATTTGACAAATTGCTGGAGGCTCAGTGTGGACAAGTCTGAGAGAATAAAACTCCAGGAGGTTCCAATCATAAAGGATGCCACACTTTTGTGAGTTTTATTTTCAATATCTCAACCTGGTTCTTACAGTGAACATTAGAGAAAATTCCTCTCATGTTTCCAGCAAGGAGAGGGGAAAGGAACCATGTTGAAATATGCCACAGCATTTTGTTCTTCTTAATAAGGCCTGCCCTCAAGAGAAACTCTTTTAGCAAAGCCTAAACCAGGTTTTATCAGAGCCCAATCAACTTAAGGGAAGGGAAATATCCAAATCCAGCTCCCCTCGCCTTCCATGTGGAGGAAGGTAAATACCAAATTGCATCAAATTCTAGCTATCCTGTCACACCTAAGGGGAGAGAAAAAAACTGAGAAAGACTGTGAAGTTCACAGTCCAGAGATTCAAGGTCACAGCAAGACTAATCATACAGTTGTAGGATGCTTCCACTCCCCCCAACACCTTACCACCACATTACTAAAAGCCTATTTACAGCAGTTCCTTTTAACCAGTACATCACACCTGGCTATCAAGAAAAAGATTATAAGGCATACTAAAAGGCAAAAAAAAAGAAAGAAAGAAAGAAAAAAAGAAACCAGTTTGAAGAGATAGAGCAAGCATCAGAACCAGACTCAGACGTGGCAAAGATGTTGGAATTATCAGATGAGGAATTTAAAACAACTAAGATTAATATGATAAGAGTTCTAGTGGATAAAGCAGACAGCATGAAAGAATAAATGGGCAAGTTAACACCTATCCTTTTCCAACTATTCCAAAAAAATGTGAGCAGGAACACCACCAAACTCATTCTAAGAGAGCAGCAGCATCCTGATACCAAAACCAGACAAAGCTATCACACAGAAAAAGAAAATTACAAGCAAGTATCACTGATGAACATAGGATGCAAAAATTCTCAACAACATATTAGTAAACTGAATCCAACAATACATTAAAATGATCATATACCATGATCAAGTGGGATTTATTCCAGGGATGCAAGGAATCTTAATATCCATAAATCAATCAATGTGATATACTACATTAACAAATTGAAAAATAGAAACCAGTTGGATCATCTCAATAGATGCAGGAAAAGATTTTGACAAAATTCAACACCTATTTATGGTAAAAAATAGTCTCTAGAAAGGGGGCAAACCTATAGCTAACATCATACTTACTGGTGAGAAACTAGAAGCTTTCCTGCTAAGATCAGGAACAAGGCAAGTTCATCACTCCTTTTCAACATTGTATTGGAAGTCCTAGATAATGCAATAAGACAAGAAAAGGAAATGAAAGGTATACAGACTGGGAAGAAAGAAATAAAACTGTCTTTGTTTACATAAAATATCATTGTCTATGTAGAAAATCCAAAAGAATCTACAAAATAAATTCCTAGAACTAATAAGTGACTAAAGCAAGGTTGCAGGACACAAAGTGTATTAATCAGCTGGGGCTGCCATAACAAAATACCATAAACTGGGTGGCTTAAGCAACAAAAATTTATTTTGTCACAGTTTGGAAGTCTGGAAGTCCAAGATCAGGGTACCAGCATAGTCAGGTTCTAATGAAGTCTTTTTTCCTCGCTTGCAGAACTCTACCTTTCAGCTGTTTGTTCATATGGTGGAGAGAGAGAGCTCTTGTGTCTCTTCCTCTTCTATATGGGCACCAATTCTATCAGATCAGGGTTGCACCCTTAAGATCTCATTTAACCTTAATCACCTCTTTAAAGGCCCTATCTCCAATATAGTTGCATGGGGTTTTAGGATTTCAACATATGAATTTGGGGTGGGGGCACAATACCATCCATAGTATGAGATTAATATACAAAAGTCAATTGCTTTCCTATATATCAGCAATTTGAAATATATCAGAATTTGAAATTAAAAATGCAATACCATTTATATTAACACCCAAAGAATGAAATAATTGGGCATAACAATCAAGCAACTATAAAATGCTGATGAAAGAAAACAAAGAAGAACTAAATAATTGGGGAAATATCCATTATGGATAGAAAAACTAAATATTTTCTTCCAAACTTAATCTATAGAATCAGTGCAATCCCAATCAAAATCCCAGCAAGTTATTTTGTGGATGTTGACCAATTAATTCTAAAGATTATATGAGAGGTGTGGCTAAGATGGAAGACTAGGAAGACCCTGAGCTCACCTCCTCCCAAGGTCACACCAAAATTACAACAATTTACAGAGCAACTATTGATGAGAAAAACTGGAAGACTAGCAGAAAAGGTTTTCTACAACTAAAGATAAAAAGAAAGAACCACAATGAGACAGTAGGAGGGGAGGAGAAATGGTATTGTCAAGACCTATACCCTGGTGTGGGTGACTCACAAATGGGAAGATAATTACAATTACAGAGCCCACTGGGCTCCCCAGGCTGGGAGTCTTGCATTAGGAAGACAAGCCCCCAGAATGTTTGGCTTTGAAGGCCAGTGGGGCTTACTTTCAGGAGAGCCAAAGAGCTGTGGGAAATGGATTCTACTATTAAAGGGTGCACACAAAGTCTCACATGCTCCAGGACCCGGGTCAGAAGCAGTAATTTGAAGGGAAGCTGGATCAGACCCACTTGCTGATCTTGGAGATCCTCCCAGAGAGGCAGGAGAAAAGTGGAGTTCACCCTGGGTACACAGATGTTGGCAGCAGCCATTTTGGGGAGCTCGTGCTACCACAAGAACACAGGCGTGGGCAATTGCCATTTTGGAACCCTCCTTCTCACTTAGTAGCGAAGGGTCTGGCCCTGCCCACCAGCCTGTTGTCACCAGAGCAGGGATACCTCAGGCCAAGCAACTAGCCAAGCAGAGACCCAGCCCTACCCACCATCAAGCCAGCTGCCTTAAGACCACCTGAACCCACAGGCACCCTGAGACATAGCCCTGTCCACCAGAGGGACCAGGACCCAACACCACAAACCACATTGCTGGCACTAGCCATGGGACACCAAGGACCCTATAGCCAGAGACCTTATGACACAGCTCTACCAACCAATGGGACAGCATTAGCCCCAGGACCAGCCTCATCCCACCAGTGGGCAGGCACCAGTTCCAGGACCCACTGGACCCCAGCCCCGCCTATCAACAGGCTGGCACACCAACTCTGAGACTCCAAGGGCACTGCAAGTAGACACGCTAGTCCCAGGCTGGGCCCACCAGCGAGCTAGCACTAGCCCTGGGACACCCTAGGCCTCAGACCATCCACCAGCAGGCTGACACCAGCTCTAGGATCCCCAGGCCCTGCAGCCAGATATGCCAAGAACTGGCTCCATTCACCAGTGGACACACACTAGTCCTAGGACCACCAAATCCCACAGCCTGTTTTGTCATGACCCAGCCCACCTACAAGCAGGCCAGTGCCAGCTCCAGGACACCATCGTTCTTCAGCCAGCCACCACAGAAACTGGCCCCACCCACCAGCAGGACAAAACCAGCTTTGGGACACCCTTGGTCCTGCAGCCTGTTGTGTCAGGAATGAGCCACACCCACCTGTTGGAAAACAGCAGCTCTGGGAATACCAGGGCCCTGCAGCCAGAAATCCCAGGACATGGTTTCACTCTCCAGTAGGCCAACATTAGCACTGGGACACCCTGGGACCCCACAGCCAGCCAGCTCAAAATCTGGCCCCACCCACCAGAGGATGGCAGCCTCCACACAAGGCAGGTCCTGGCAACCAACCAGACTGGGGTCCAGCCACTCCTACCAGACCACTAACAGTAGTCAGCCTGCCACAACAGAAGGACCCATGCAGCCCACATTGAGGGCACCCCTAGAGCATAGAGCTCTGCTGACCAGAGGAGAATGCACTGTTGGAATGCATAGGACGTCTCCTACAAAAGACCACTTCTCTGAGATCAGGAATTGTAAGCTAACCTACCATATAGATAAAAATAAAAAGAACAAATTAGGCAAAATTAGGCAACAGAGGAATATGTTCCCCATGAAGGAACAAGATAAAACCCCAGAAAAAGACCTAAGTGAAGTGGAGATCAGCAATCTACTCAATAAAAAGTTCAAGGTAATGATTGTGAAGAAGTTCAAACAACTGGGGAGATTAGATGAACAGAGTAAGAAGTTAGAAGTTTTTAACAAAGAGAAAACATAAAGAAGAGCCAAACTGTAATGAAGAATACAGTAACAAAATTTTAAAAATACACTAGAAGGAATCAACAATAGATTAGATGATAGAGATGAACAGACCAGCAAGCTGGAAGACAGAGTAGTGGAAACCACTGATGATGAACAGAAAAAAAAATAAAAAGAAATGAGGACAGTTTAAGAGACCTCTGGAACTATATCAAACATATGAATATTCACATTGCAGGGGTCCCAGAAGGAGAAAGGAAAGAGAAAATGTCAGAGAACATATTTAAAGACATAATAGCTGAAAACTTCCCTAAACCTAGGACAGGAAACAGATATCCAGGTCCAGGAAGCACAGAAAGCTCCAAACAGGATCAACCCTAAGAGGATCATGTCAAGACACTTTGTAATTAAAATGATAAAATAGTAAAGATAAAGAGAGGATATTAAAAGGAGCAAGGGAAAAACAACAAGTTACATACAAAGGACACTCCCATAAGGCTATCAGGTGACTTTTCAGCAGAAACTCTGCAGACCACAAGGGAGTGGCACAATAATGGGAAAAAACCTATAACCAAAAATGCTCCACCCAGCAAAACTTTCATTCAGATTTGATAGAGAGATCAAAAGTTTTACGGACAAGTAATAATTAAGAGAGTTCACCACCACTAAACCAACCTTACAAAAAATGTTAGAGGGACTTTTCTAAGTGAAAAAGAAGGCCACAATTAGAAACATGAAAAGAAAAAGCTCATTGGTAAAGGCAAATATACAGTAAAGGTAATAAATCAACCAAGTATTAAGCGAGTGGGATGGTTAAAAGAAAAAAGGATTAAAATCATCTACATCCACAATAAGTAGTTAAGGGATACACAGAACAAAAAGATGTAAAATAAGATGTGAAAACAGTAAACGGGGGGAAGGGGTAAAACTACAAGGTTTTCAAAATATATTTGAACTTAGGATATCAATTTAAAATAATCAATTTAAAATAAGATATCAATTTAAAATAATCATAATTTAAAATGATGTTTATATGGCTATATAAACATCATATAACTATGTGTACACATTATAAATCTATAGTAGATACACACCAAAAAGAGAAAGGAATCCAAACATAACACTAATGATAGTCACCAAATCACAAGGGAGCAGACAAAAGAAGATGAAAGAAACAAAAAAGGACTACCAAAACGAACAAAAAACAGCTTAAAAAACTGCAATAAGTACATACCTATAAATAATTACTTTAAAGGTTAATGGAAAAAATAATACATTGTAAAAGGAAATGAAAAGAAAGCAGGTGTAGCAATATTCATATCAGACAAAATAGACTTTAAAACAAAGACTTTAACAAGAGACAAAGAAAGATATTATATAATGATCAAAGGATAAATCCAAGAAGATATAACAATTATAAATATAATGTACCCAAAATAGGTGCACCTAAATAGATAAGGCACATATTAACAGACATAAAGGGGAGGAACTGACAGTAATAGTAGTATAATATAGCACCAAAATTACCTCAATGGACAGATCAACCAGACAGGAAATCAACAAAGAAAAACTGGCCTTAAAAGACACATTAAACCAATCGAACTTAGTAGGTATATATAGGACACTGTATCCAAAAACAGCAGAATACACTTTCTTTTCAAGTGCACATGGGACATTCTACAGGGTAGATCACACGCTAGGTCATGAAACAAGTGTCAGTAAATTTAAGAAAATTCATATCATATCAAGCATCTTTTCCAACCACTCTGGCATGAGACTAGCAATCAACTACAAGAAAAAAACTACAAAAAACAGAGATGAATGGAGACTAAGCAACATGCTACTAAGCAACAAATAGATCACTGAAGAAATTAAGAGGAATTTTTTAAATATCTGGAGACAAAAGAAAATGAAAACACAATGATCCAAAATCTATGGGATGCAGCAAAAGCAGTCCTAAAACGGAAGTTTATAGCGATACAATCCTACCTCAGGAAACAAGAAAAATCCCAAAACCTCTCATCCCTGTTGGGGCTAGAGACTTGTCAGTGGCCTGCGATAGTTTTGCCCTGCTCTTGGAATTTGTAGGGTGGGGGTGGGGATCAAAAAATGAAGCAGAGTCACAGGTTGCCTACATGTTAGGCCACAATGTGATGACCAGATAGGCATGTGGCTGACAGGGTCATGGTGCTCTGACCGGGTGTCAGGGCTGAGCCTCTGAGGTGGGAGAGCCAAGATGAAGACATTGGTCCACAAGAAACCTCCTGACCCTTTGCAATATCAATTGGTGAGAGGTCTCCCAGAGACCTCCATCTCAACGCTAAGACCCAGATCCACTCGACAACCAGCAAGCTCCAGTGCTGGACACCCCATGCCAAACAACTAGCAAGACAGGAACAAAACCACACACATCAGCAGAGATGCTGTCTAAAATCATACTAAGTTCACAGACTCCCCAAAACACACAACTGGACGTGGTCCTGCCCACCAGAAAGACAATATCCAGCCTTATCCACCAGGACACAGGCACCAGTCCCCTCCACCAGGAAGCCTACACAAGGCACTGAACCAAACTTACCCACTGGGGGCAGACACCAAAAACAAAGGGAACTACGAACCTATACCCTGTGAAAAGGAGACCCCCCAAACACAGTAAGTTAAGCAAAATGGGAAGACAGAGAAATACACAGCAGATGAAGGAACAAGGTAAAAACCCACCAGACCAAACAAATGAAGAGGAAATAGGCAGTCTACATGAAAAAGAATTCAGAGTAATGATACTAGAGATGATCCAAAATCGTGCAAATAGAATGGAGAAAATAAAAGAAATGTTTAACAAGGAACAAGAAGAACTAAAGAGCAAACAAATAATGATGAACAACACAATAAATGAAATTAAAAATTCTCTAGAAGGAATCAATAGCAGGATAATGGAGGCAGAAGAACGGATAAAGGACCTGGAAGATAAAATAGTGGAAATAACTACCACAGAGCAGAATAAAGAAAAAAGAATGAAAAGAATTGAGGACAGTTTCAGAGACTTCTGGGAGAACATTAAACGCACCAACATTCGGATTATAGGGGCCCAGAAAAAGAAGAGAAAAATAAGGGGACTGAGAAAATATTTGAAGCGATTATAGTTGAAAACTTCCCTAATATGGGAAAGGAAATAGTCAATCAAGTACAGGAAGGGAAGAGAGTCCCACACAGGATAAATCCTAGGAGAAATATGCCAAGACACATATTAATCAAACTATCAAAAATTAAACACAAAGGAAAAAATATTAAAAGCAGCAAGGGAAAAGCAACAAATAACATACAAGGGAATCTCCATAAGGTTAACAGCTGATCTTTCACCAAAAACTCTGCAAGCCAGAAGGGAGTGGCAGGACATATTTAAAGTGATGAAAGGGAAAAAACTACAACCAAGATTACTCTACCCAGCAAGGATCTCATTCAGATTTGATGGAGAAATTAAAATCTTTACAGACAAGCAAAACCTAAGAGAATTCAGCACCACCAAACCATATTTAAAACAAAGGCTAAATGAACTTCTCTAGGCAGGAAACACAGGAGAAGGAAAAGACCTTCAATAACAAACCCAAAACAATTAAGAAAATGGTAATAGGAACATACATATCGATAATTACCTTAAATGTAAATGGATTAAATGCTCCAACCAAAAGACATAGACTGGCTGAATGGATTCAAAAACAAGACCCGTATATATGCTGTCTACAAGAGACCCACTTCAGACCTAGAGACACATACAGACTGAAAGTGAGGGTATGGAAAAACATATTCCATGCAAATGGAAATCAAAAGAAAGCTCGAGTAGCAATTCTCATATGAGAAAAAATAGACTTTAAAATAAAGACTATTGGGCTTCCGTGGTGGCGCAGTGGTTGAGAATCTGCCTGTTAATGCAGGGGACACGGGTTCGAGCCCTGGTCTGGGAAGATCCCACATGCCACGGAGCAGCTGGGCCCGTGAGCCACAACTACTGAGCCTGCGCGTCTGGAGCCTGTGACCCGCAACGGGAGGGACCGCGATAGTGAAAGGCCCGCGCACCGCGATGAAGAGCGGTCCCCGCACCGCAATGAAGAGTGGCCCCCCCTTGCCGCAACTAGAGAAAGCCCTCGCACGAACCGAAGACCCAACACAGCCAAAAATAAATAATAAATAAATAAATAAAGTAGCTATAAAATTAAAAAAAAAAAAAAAAAAAAAAAAAAATAAAGACTATTACAAGAGACAAAGAAGGACACTACATAATGATCAAGGGATCAACTCAAGAAGAAGATAAAAAATTGTAAATATTTATGCACCCAACATAGGAGTGCCTCAATACATGAGGCAAATGCTAACAGCTATATAAAGGGAAATCAACAGTAACACAATCATAGTAGAGGACTTTAACACCCCACTTTCACCAATGGACAGATCATCCAAAATGAAAATAAATAAGGAAACACAAGCTTTACATGACACATTGAAAAGATGGACTTAATTGATATTATAGGACATTCCATCCAACAACAACAGAATATACTTTCTTCTCAAGTACTTATGGAACATTCTCCAGGATAGATCATAACTTGGATCACAAATCAAGCCTTGGTAAATTTAAGAAAATTGAAATCGTATCAAGTATCTTTTCTGACAATAATGATATAAGACTAGATATCAATTACAGGAAAAAACTATAAAAACTACAAACACATGGAGGCTAAACAATACACTACTAAATAACCAAGAGATCACTGAGGAAATCAAAACATACCTAGAAACAAATGACAATAAAAACACAATGACCCAAAACCTATGGGATGCAACAAAAGCAGTTCTATGAGGGAAGTTTATAGCAATACAATCCTACCTCAAGAAACAAGAAACATCTCAAATAAACAAGCTAACCTTACACCTAAAGCAATTAGAGAAAATGAATAAAAAACCCTCAGAGTTAGCAGAAGGAAAGAAATCATAAAGATCAGATCAGAAATAAATGAAAAAAAATGATGGAAAGGATAGCAAAGATCAATAAAACTAAAAGCTGGTCTTCTGAGAAAAACAAAATTGATAAACCATTAGCCAGACTCATCAAGAAAAAAAGGGAAAAACTCAAATCAGTACAATTAGAAATGAAAAAGGAGAAGTAACAACTGACACTGCAGAAATACAAAGGATCATGAGAGATTACTACAAGCAACTATATGCCAATAAAATGGACAACCTGTAAGAAATGGACAAATTCTTAGAAAAGCACAACCTTCCGAGCCTGAACCAGGAAGATATAGAAAATATAAACAGACAAATCACAAGCATTGAAAATGAAACTGTAATTAAAAATCTTCCAACAAAAAAAATCCCAGGACCACATGGCTTCACAGGCGAATTCTGTCAAACAGTTAGAGAAGAGCTAACACCTATCCGTCTCAAATGCTTCTAAAATATAGCAGAGGGAGGAATGCTCCCAAACTCATTCTACGAGGTCACCATTACCCTGATACCAAAACCAGACAAAGGTGTCACAAAAAAAGAAAACTACAGGCCAGTATCACTGAGGAACATAGATGCAAAAATCCTCAACAGAATACTAGCAAACAGAATCCAACAGCACATTAAAAGGATCATACACCATGATCAAGTGGGGTTTATTCCAGGAATGCAAGGATTCTTCAATATATGCAAATCAATCAATGTGATAAACCATATTAACAAATTGAAGGAGAAAAACCATACGACCATTTCAATATATGCAGAAAAACCTTTTGACAAATTTCAACACTGATTTATGATAAAATCCCTCCAGAAAGTAGGCATAGAGGGAACTTACTTCAACATAATAAAAGCCATATATGACAAACCCACAGCCAACATCGTTCCCAATTGTGAAAAACTGAAACCATTTCCACTAAGATCAGGGACAAGACATGGTTGCCCAGTCTCACCAATATTATTCCACATAGTTTTGGAAGTTTTAGCCACAGTAATCAGAGAAGAAAAAGAAATAAAAGAATACAAATCGGAAAAGAAGAAGTAAAATTGTCAGTGTTTGCAGATGACATGATACAATACACAGAGAATCGTAAAGGTGCTACCAGAAGACTACTAGAGCTCATCAATATATTTGGTAAAGTAACAGGATACAAAATTAATGCACACAAATCTCTTGCATTCCTATAATGCAATGATGAAAAATCTGAAACATAAATTAAGGAAACACTCCCATTTACCATTGCAACAAAAAGAATAAAATACCTAGGAATAAACCTACCTAAGGAGACAAAAGACCTGTATGCAGAAAACTATAAGACACTGATGAAAGAAATTAAAGATGATACAAACAGATATAGAGATATACCATGTTCTTGGATTGGAAGAATCATCATTGTGAAAATGACTATACTACCCAAAGCAATCTACAGATTCAATGCAATCCTTATCAAACTACCAACGGCATTTTTCAGAGAACTAGAACAAAATATCTCACATTTTCTATGGAAACACAAAAGACCCCGAATAGCCAAAGCAAACTTGAGAAAGAAAAACGGAGCTGGAGGAATCAGGCTCCCTGACTTCAGACTACACTACAAAGTTACAGTAATCAAGACAGTATGGTACTCACACATAAACAGAAACATAGACCAATGGAACAGGATAGAAAGCCCACAGATAAACCCATGCATATATGGTCACCTTATGTTTGATAAAGGAGGCAAGAATATACAATGGTGAAAATTCAGCCTCTTCCATAAGTGGTGCTGGGAAAACTGGACAGCTACATGTAAAAGAATGAAATTAGAACATTCCCTAATGCCATATAGAAAAATAATCTCAAAATGGATTAAACACCTAAATGTAAGGCAAGACACTATCAAACTCATAGAGGAAAACATAGGCAGAACACTCTATGACATAAATCACAGCAAGATCCTTTTTGACCCACCTCCTAGAGAAATGGAAATAAAAACAAAAATAAACAAATGGGACCTAATGAAACTTAAAAGCTTTTGCACAGCAAAGAAAACCATAAACAAGACCAAAAGACAACCCTCAGATTGGGAGAAAATATTTGCAAATGAAGCATCTGACAAATGATTAATCTGCAAAATATACAAGCAGCTCATGCAGCTCAATATCAAAAACACAAACAACCCAATTCAAAAATAGGCAGAAGACCTAAATAGACATTTCTCCAAAGAAGATATACAGATTGCCATCAAACACATGAAAGGATGATCAACATCACTAATCATTAGAGAAATGTAAATCAAGACTAGAGTGAGGTATCACCTCACCCTGGTCAGAATGGCCATCATCAAAAAGTCTACAAACAATAAATGCTGGAGAGGGTGTGGAGAAAATGGAACCCTCTTGCACTGTTGGTGGGAATGTAAATTGATACAGCCACTACGGAGAATATTATGGAGGTTCCTTAAAAAACTAAAGATAAAACTACCATTCAACCCAGCAATCCCACTACTGGGCATATGCCCTGAGAAAACCGTAATTCAAAAAGAGTCATGTACCAAAATGTTCATTGCAGCACTATTTACAATATCCAGGACATGGAAGCAACCTAAGTGTCCATCGACTGATGAATGGATAGGGAAGATGTGGCACATACATACAATGGAATATTACTCAGCCATAAAAAGAAACGAAATGGAGTTATTTGTAGTGAGGTGGCTGGACCTAGAGTCTATCATACAGAGTGAAGTAAATCAGAAAGAGAAAAACAAATACTGTATGCTAACACACACATATATATATATATATATGGAATCTAAAAAGAAAATGGTTCTGAAGAACCTAGGGGCAGGACAGGAATAAAGACACAGACGTAGAGAATGGACTTGTGGACACAGGGAGAGGGAAGAGTAAGCTGGGATGAAGTGAGAGAGTAGCTTTGACACATATACACTACCAAATGTAAAATAGGTAGCTAGTGGGGAGCAGCCACATAGCACAGGGAGATCAGCTCAGTGCTTTGTGTCCACCTAGAGGGGTGGGATAGGGATGTTGGGAGGGAGACGCAAGGGGAGGGGATATGGGGATATATGTATATGTATAGCTGCTTCACTTTCTTATACAGCAGAAACTAACACACCATTTTAAAGCAATTATACGCCAATAAAGATGTTAAAAAAAATAAGAAAAATCTCAAATAAACAACCTAATTTTAAACCTAAATTAACTAGAGAAAGAAGAACAAATAAAAGTCAAATTAGTAGAAGGAATGAAATCATAAAAATTAGAGCAGAAACTATCGAAAGAGACAATAAAAATAGAAAAGATCAAGGCAACTAAGAGCTGACACTCTGAAATGATAAACAAAATTGATAAACCTCTACACAGACTCATCAAGAAAAAAGAGGGACAAAATTAATAAAATCAGAAATAAAAATGGAGAAGATAAAACGGACCTCACATAAATACAAAGAATCATAAGAGATTACTATGATAAATTACACAAAACTAAAATGGACAACGTAGAAAAAATGAAGAAATTCCTAAAAATGTACAAGCTTGCAAGACTAAACCAGGAAGAATGGAAAATATGAACAGACCAATTACTAGTAATGAAATTGAATCATTAATAAAACAACTCCCAACAAACAAAACTCCAGAATCAGACAAAAATTAATAAACAAAAAGCATCTAAATTGGAAAAGAATTAAAACTGTCATTGTTTACAAGTGACATGATATACGTAGAAAAGCCTAAAGATGCCTCCAAAAAAATATTAGAATTCATCGGTGAATTCAGTCAAGTTGCTGGATACAAAATTAATACAGAAATCTATTTAGTTTTTATACACTAACAAGAAAGTATCAGAAAGAAGAATTAAGAAAACAATTCTGTTACAATCACATGAAAAATAATAAAATGCCTAGAAATAAAATAAGTAAGGAAGTGAAAGACCTGTACTTGGAAAACCATAAGACACTGATGAAAAAAATTGAAAATGGCACAAACAGATGGAAAGCTATACCATGTTCATGGGTTGGAATAATTAATATTGTTATAATCACTGTACTACCCAAGACAATCTAAAAATTTAATGCATTGTCTATCAAAATACCAAAGGCATTTTTCACAGAACTAGAACAAATAATTCTAAAATGTGTATGGAAACACAAAATACCCAGAATATACCAAACAATCTTGAGAAAGAAGAACAAACCTGGAGGTATCATGCTCCCTGATTTCAAACTATACTACAAAGCTACAGTAATCAAAACAGTATGGTACTGGCACCAAAACAGACACATAGATCAATGGAACATAATAGAGAACCCAGAAGTTAACCCATGCTTATATGGTCAATTAATCTATGAAAAAAGAGGCAAGAATATGCAATGGGAAAAAGACAGTCTATTCAATAAATGGTGTTGGGGAAACTGAACAGGTACATGCAAAAGAATCAAACTGGCCTACTCTCTCACACTATGCTCAAAAATAAATTCCAAAAGGATTAAAGATAAATGTAAGACCTGAAACCATAAAATTTCTAGAAGAAAGCGTATGCAGTAAGCTCTTCAACATTAGTCTTAGCAATATTTTTTGGATATGTCTCCTCAGGCATGGGAAACAAAAGCAAAAATAAAGAAATGGGACTACAACAAACTATAAAGCCTTTTCACTGTGAAAAAAACCCATCAACAACAACCAAAAAGGCCACCTACTGAATGGGTGATATATCTGATAAGGGGTCAATATCCAAAATATACAAAGAACTCATACAACAACATCAAAAAAAAGATATAAAAATGGGCAGAGGACTTAGTAAATATTTTCCCAAAGAAGACATACAGACAGCCCAAAGACACATGAAAATATACTCAGCATCACTAATCATTATGGAAGTGCAAATCAAAACCACAATGAGATGTCACCTTCAAACTGTCAGAATGGCTATTATCAAAAATACAACAAATATGTGTTGATGAGGGTGTGGAGAAAAGGGAACCCTCTTACACTGTTGGTGGGTATGTAAATTGGTGCAGCCACTATGGAAAACAGTATGGAGATTCCTCAGAAAATTAAAAATAGAACTACCATATGATCCAGCAATTCCACTCCTGGAGATTTATCCCAAGAAAACAAAAACACTAATTTGAAAAAATATATGCATCCTTATGTTCATTGCAACATTATTTACAATAGCCAAGATATTGGAGCAACCTAAGTGTCCATCATTATTTAAGTGGATAAAGACAAAGTAACATTACATATATATATATATATATATATATATATATATATATATATATATATATATAATGGAATATTACTCAGCCATAAAAAAGAATGAAATTTTGCCATTTGCAAAAACATGGGTGTACCTAGAAGGTATTATACTCAGTAAAATAAGCCAGAAAAAGACAAATACTGCATGATTTCACTTACATGTTAAATCTAAAAAACAAAGCAAGTTAATAAACACAACAAAACAGAAATAGAGTTATAGATACAGAGAACAAACAGATGATTGTCAGAGGGGATGAGGGTGAGAGGAGGAAACAAATAGGAGAGAAAGATTAAGAGGTACAAACTTCCAGTTACAAAATAAATGAGTCATGGGTATGAAATACAGAGTGGGGAATATAGTCAATAACTATGTAATATCTTTGTATGGTGACATATTATAATTAGATTTAACATGGTGATCATTTTGGCATGTATAGAAATATTGAATCACTATGATTTGTAACAGGAACCAACATAGCGTTGTAGATCAATCATACTTTAAAAACAACCAAGTAAACAATTATAGAATAAGAGATCAGATTTGTAATTACCAGAGGTGGGGGTAGCAGGAATAGGATGGAGGCAGTCAAAAGGTGCAAACTCCCAGTTATAAGATAAATAAGTACTAGAAATGTAATGTACAACATGATAAATATGATTAACAGCAGTACGTTATATGAAAGTTGTTAAGAGAGTAAATCCTAAAAGTTCTCATCACAAGGGAAAATATTATTTTATTTTATTTTCTATTTCTTAAATTTTGTATCTATATGAGATGATGGATGTTCATTTAACTCATTGTGATATTCAGTTCTTGATGTATGTAAGTTAAATCAATATGCTGTACATAAGCCTATACAGTACTGTATGTCAATTATATCTCAATAAGACTGGAAGAAAAAATAGAAATAAAATCATAAAAAAATATATGGAGAGGCAAAACACCTAGAATAACCAACACAAGACTTCACTAGAAGAGCAAAGTTACAGGACTGACATTACCTGACCTCAAGACTTACTCTAAATGTACAGTAATGAAGACAGTGTGGCACTGATGAAAGAATAGGTGAATAGTTCAATGGAACAGAATGGAGCCCAGAAATAAACCTCTATATATATCATCAACTGCTCTTTGACAGAGGAGCAAAGGCAATACAAAGGAGCAAAGAGAGTCTCTTCAACAAATAGTACAGGTACAACTGGATATTCACATGCAAAAAAAAATTAATCTGGACACAGACTGTACAATCTTCACAAAAATTGAATCAAAATGGATCATAGACCTAAATGTAAAATGAACAAACAACTATATAAAACTTCTGGAAGATACCATAGGAGAAAATCTAATTGACCTTCGGTAGGGCAAAGACTTTCTAGATAAAACACCAAGGGTATGACCATGAAAGACATGATTCATAAATTGGACTTCATTAAATTTTAAAACTCCTGACCTGTGAAGGACATTATGAAGACAATGAGAAGAGAAACCACAGAATGGGAGAAAATATTTGCAAAAGACATATTGGATAAAGGATTGTTATCCAAAATATAAAAAGAACCCTTAAAACTCGACAATAAGAAAATGAACACCCCAATTTAAAAATGAAAAAAATACCTTGACAGATACCTTATGTAAAAAGATACAGATGACAAATAATCATATGAACAGATGCTCAACATCATATGTTATCAGAAAACTGCAAATTAAAACAACATTGATATACCACTATGCACCTATTCAAATGACCAAAACCCAGAACACAGACAACACCAAATCTTGGTAAAAATATGGAGAAAGAGAAACTCTCATTTAGTACTGGTGGGAATGCAAAATGGTATAGCCACTGTAAAATACAGATTGTCAATTTCTTACGAAATTAAACATACTCTTATCATACCATGCAGCATTCATGCTCCAAATAAATTGAAAATTATGTCCACATAAAAATATGCACACTGAGGTGGAGATAAGATGACAGAGTAGAAGGACGTGACCTCACCCCTCTCACAAAAATATCAAAATCACAACTAACTGCTGAACGAACATCGACAAAAAAACCCTGGGACCTACCAAAGAAGATTACCTACATGCAAAGACAAAGAAGAAGCCAGAATGAGACTGAGGGGGGGGCACAATTGCAATAAAATCGAATCCCATAGCCACCAGGTGGGCGACCCATAAACTGGAAAACAAATATCGCAGAACTTCTCCCTCAGGAGTGAAAGTTCTGAGCCCCAATTCAGGCTCCCCAGGCTGGGGGTCTGGCACTGAGAGGAGAAGCCCCTAGAGCATCTGCCTTTGAAGGCCAGCGGGGTTTAATTTCAGGAATTACACTGGACTGTGGGAAACAGAAACTCCATTCTTGAAGGCTGCACACAAGGTCTTGTCACACCAGGACCTAGGGGAAAAGCAGTGACCTCATGAGAGCATGCGCAAGACATACCTGCTGGCATTGGAGGGGCTCCTGCAGAGGTAGTGGGTGGCAGTGGCTCACTGTGGGAAAAAAGACACTGGTGCCAGTAGTTCTGGGGAGCAGTCATTAGCATGAGCCCTCCTGGAGGCCGTCATTTTCTCACCAATACCTGGCTCAACCCAACAACCTGTAGGCTCCAGTGCTGGCATGCCTCAGGCCAAACAACCAACAGTGAGGGAACACAGCCCCACCCATCAGCAGACAGGCTGCCTAAAGTCTTCCTGAGCTCACAGCTGCCTCTAAACATACCCCTTGACACTACCCTGCTTGCCAGAGGGGTAACACACAGCTCCACCCACCAGTGGTCAAGAAACATTTCCTCCCATCAGGGAGCTGGCACAGGCCACATAGACCAGCCTCACTCACCAGGGAGAGAGCTCAAATCAATAAAATTAAAAATGAAAATGGAGAAATTACAATGGACACCACAGAAATACAAAGGATCATAAGAGACTACTAATAGAAACTATATGCCAATAAGGTGGAAAACCTAGAAGAAATGGACAAATTCTTAGAAAGATACAATCATCCAAGACTGAACCAGGAAGAAACAGAAAATACGAACAGACCAATCACAAGTAATGAATTGAAACTGTGATTTAAAAACTCCCAACAAACAAAAGTCCAGGACCAGATGGCTTCACAGGTGAATTCTATCAAACATTGAGAGAAGAGTTAACACCTATCCTTCTGAAACTCTTCCAAAAAATTGCAGAGTAAGGAACACTCCCAAGCTCATTGTATGAGGCCACCATCACCCTGATACCAAAACCAGACAAACAGACCACAAAAAAAGAAAATTACAGGCAATACCACTGATGAACATAAATGCAAAAACCTTCAACAAATACTAGCAAACCGAATCCAACAATACATTAAAAGAATCATACACCACAATGAATGAGATTTATACCAGGGATGCAACGGATTCTCAGTATCCCCAAATCAATCAGTGTGATACACCACATTAATAAATTAAGGAGTAAAACCATAAGATCATCTCAATAGATGCAGAAAAAGCTTTTGACAAAATTCAACACCTATTTATGATAGAACCTCTCCAGAAAGTGGGCATAGAGGGAACCTACCTCAACATAATAAAGGCCATATATGACAAACCCACAGCAAACATCATTCTCAATGGTGAAAAACTGAAAGCATTTCCTCTAAGATCAGGAACGAGACAAGGATGTCCACTCTCACCACTATTATTCAACATAGTTTTGGAAGTCCTAGCCATAGCAATAAGAGAAGAAAGAGAAATAAAAGAATCCAAATTGGAAAAGAAGAAGTAAAACTGTCACTGTGTGCAGATGACATGATACTATATGTAGAATACTAAAGATGCTATGAGAAAAATACTAGAGCTCATCAATGAATTTGGGAAAGTTACAGGATACAAAATTAATACACAGATATCTCTATATTCCTATAAACTAACAACAAAAGATCAAAGAAAAATTAAGGAAACAATCCCACTTACTATCACATCAAAAAGAATAAAATACCTAGGAATAAACCTACCCAAGGAGACAAAAGACCTGTAGGCAGAAAAACTACAAGATACTGATGAAAGAAATTAAAGACAATACAAACAGATGGAGAGATACACCATGTTCTTGGATTATAAGAATCAATATTCTGAAAATGACTATACTACCCAAAGCATTCTACAGATTCAATGCAACCCCTATTAAATTACCAATGGCATTTTTCATGGAATTAGAACAAAAAATTTTACAATTTGTATAGAAACAAAAAAGATCTTGAATAACCAAAGCAATCTTGAGAAAGAAAAATGGAGCTGGAGGAATCAGGCTCCCTGACTTCAGACTATACTACAAAGCTACAGTCATCAAAACAGTAATGGTACTAGCAGAAAAACAGAAATAAAGATCAATGGAACAGGATAGAAAGCCCAGAAATAAACCCATGCACTAATGGTCAATTACTATATGATAAAGGAGGGAAGAATATACAATGGAGAAAAGAAAGTCTCTTCAATAAGTGGTGCTGGGAAAACTGGACAGCTACATGTAGAAGAATGAAATTAAAACACTCCTTAAGACCTTACACAAAAATAAACTCAAAATGGATTAAAGACCTAAATGTAAGGCTAGACACTATAAAACTCCTAGAGGAAAACACAGGAAGAACACTCTTTGACATTAATAGCAGCAAGATCTTTTTTGATCCACCTCCTAGAGTAATGAAAATAAAAACAAAATAAGCAAGTGGGATCTAATTAAACTTAAAAGCTTTTTTACAGCAAAGGAAACCATAAACAACACAAAAAGACAACACTCAGAATGGGAGAAAATATTTGCAAATGAAGCAACTGACAAGGGATTAATCTCCAAAATATACAAACAGCTCATGCAGCTCAATATTTTTTTAAAAAATAGAAAAATTAGTGGAAGATCTAAATAGGCATTCCTCCAAAGAAGACATACAGATGGCCAAAAAGCACATGAAAATGTGGTCAACATCACTAATTATTAGAGAAATGCAAATAAAAAGTACGGTGAGATATCACCTCACACCAGTCAGAATGGCCATCATCAAAAAGTCTACGAACAATAAATGTTGCAGAAGGTGTTTAGAAAAGGGAATCCTCCTACACTGTTGGTGGGAATGTAAATTGTAGAGTCACTATGGAAAACACAATGGAGGTTCCTTAAAAAACTAAAAATAGAACTACCATATGACCCAGCAATCCCACTCGTGGGCATATATCCAAAGAAAACCATAATTTGAAAAGATACTTGCACCCCAATGTTCATTGAAGCACTATTTACAATAATGAGGACATGGAAGCAACCTAAATGTCCATCAACAGAGGAATGGATAAAGAAGATGTGATACATATATACAATGGAATATTACTCAGCCACAAAAAATAACAAAATAATTCCATTTGCAACAACATGGATGCACCTAGAGATTGTCATACTGAGTGAAATAAGTCAAACACAGAAAGACAAATATCATATGATATCACTTATATGTGGAATCTAAAGAAAAAGTACAAATGAACTTATTTACAATGCAGAAGTAGAGTCACGGATGTAGAAAACAAACCTTTGGTTACCAGGGGATAAGGGGGGCGGGATAAATTGGGAGATTGGGACTGACATATACACACTACTATAGATAAAATAGATAACTAATAGGAACCTGCTGTATAGCACAGGGAACTCTACTCAACACTCTGTAATGGCCTATATGGGAAAAGAATCTTAAAACAAAAAAAGAGTTAATATGTGTATTTGTATAACTGATTCACTTTGCTTCACACCTGAAATTAATTAATATTGTAAATCAACTATACTCCAATTAAATATTTTTTTTAAAAAAACTAAGTAATAAAAGGCTAATCTGAAAAAAAATGACAGGCCATATCACTGATGAACATAGACACAAAAACCCTAAACAAAATACTAGCAAACCAAATCCAACAGTACATTAAAAGGATCATACACCACAATCAAGTGGGATTTATCCCAGAGATGCAAGGGTTTTTCAATATCCACAAATCAATCAGTGTGATACAACACATTAACAATCTGAAGAATAAAAGCCATATGATCATCTCAATAGATGCAGAAAAAGCTTTTTTTTACAAAATTCAACACCCATTTATGATGAAAACTCTCCAGAAATGGACATAGAGGGAACATACCTCAATGTAATGAAGACCACTGCTAACATCATTCTCAATGGTGAAAAGCTGAAAGCATTTCCTCAAAGATCAGGAACAAGACAAGGATGTCCACTCTCACCACTTTTATTCAACATAGTATTGGAAGTCCAAGAAGCAGTAATCAGACAAGAAAAAGAAATAAAGGCATCCAAATTGGAAAAGAACTATAAATGGCACAGTTTGCAGATAACATGATACTATGCATAGAAAACCCTAAAGATTCCACCAAAAAAACTACTAGAGCTCATCAATGAATTTGGTAAAGTTGCAGCATACAAAATTAATATACAGAAATCTGGTGTATATCTATAATTCACAATGAACTATAAGAAAGAGAAATTAAGGAAAGAATCCCATTTACAACTGCATCAAAAAGAAAAAGATACCTAGGAATAAAACCACCTAAGGAGGTAAAAGACCTGTACTCAGAAAACAATAAGACACTGATGAAATAAATTGAAGACAATGCCAAGAAATGGAAACATTTACCATGTTAATGGATTGGAAGAATTACTATTGTTAAAATGACCATACTACCCAAAGCAATCTACAGATTCAATACAATCCCTATCAAAATATCAATGGCATTTTTCGCAGAACTAGAACAAAAATTTTACAATTTGTATGGAAACACAGAATGTCTCTGAATAGCCAGAACAATCTTGAGAAAGAAGAATAGAACTGAAGGAATCACATACCATGACTTCAGACTACTACAAAGTTACAGTAATGAAAACTGTATGGTACTGAAACAAAAACAGACACAGAGATCAATAGAAGAGGATAGAGAATCCAGATACAAACCCATGCATATATGGTTAATTAATCTATGACAAAGGAGACAAGAATATACAAAGGAGAAAATACAGTCTCTTCAATAAGTGGTGCTGTGAAAACTGGACAGCTACATATAAAAGAATGAAATTACAACATTCTCTAACACCATATACAAAAATAAACTCAAAATGGATTAAAGACCTAAATGTAAGACCAGACACAGTAAAACTCCTAGAGGAAAACATAGCCAGAACATTCTTTGACATAAACTGTAGTGATAACTTTTTGGATATGTCTCCTAACACAAAGAAAAAAAGAGCAAAAATAAACAAATGGGACCTCCATAACTTAAAAGGGTTTGCAAAGCAAAGAAAACAATCAACAAAACAAAAATACAGCCTACTGAATGGAAGAAAATATTTGCAAATGATGCAACTGAAAAGGGGTTAATATGCAAAGTATATAAACAGCTCACACAAGTCAACAGCAAAGAAAAAGAAGCCCAATTTAAAAATGGGAGGAAGACCTGAATAGACATTTTTTTTCAAAAAAGATGTTCAGACGACAAACAGGCACATTAAAATATGTTCAACATCATTAATCATCAGAGAAATGCCAACCAAAACCACAATGAGATTTCACCTCACATCTGTCAGAATGGCTATAATCAAAAAGACCACAAATAAGTGTTGGTGAGGAGGTGGTGAAAAGGGAACCCTTGTAAATTGTTGGTGGGAATATAAATTAGTGCAGCCAGTGTGGAAAACACTATCGACTTTCCTCAAAAAACTGAAAATAGAACTATCATATGATCAGCAATTCCAATCCTGGGTATATATCCGAAAAAAATAGAAAAACTAATTCAAAAAAATTCATGCATCCCAATGTTCATAGCAGCATTATTTACAACAGCCAAGATACGTAAGCAACCTAAGTGCCCATCAACAGATAAATGAATAACAAAGATTTGGTATATATACATAATGGAATATTGCTCAGCCATAAAAAAGAATGAAATTCTTCCATTTACAACAATGCAGATGGACTTGGAGGGTATTGTGCTTAGTGAAACAAGTCAGACAGATAAAGGCAAACACTGTATGATATAACTTATATGTGAAATTTAAAAAATAAAACAAACTAGTGAATATAACAAAAAAGAAAAAGACTCACAGATATAGAGAACAAACTAGTGATCACCAGTGGGGAGAGGAGGGGGGAAGTGCAAGATAGGTGTAGGTGGTTAAGAGGTACAAACAGCTGTGTATAAAATAAATAACCTACAAGAATATATTGAACAACACAAAAAAATATAGTCAATATTTTATGATAGGAGGCTGGGCAAGATGGCAGAAGAGTAAGACGCGGAGATCACCTTCCTCCCCACAGATACATCAGAAATACATCTACACGTGGAATTGCTCCTATAGAACACCCACTGAACGCTGGCAGAACACGTCAGATGTCCCAAAAGGCAAGAAACTCCCCCCACGTACCTGGGTAGGGCAAAAGAAAAAAGAAATAACAGAGACAAAAGAATAGGGACGGGACTTGCACCAGTGGGAGGGAGCTGTGAAGGAGGAAAGGTTTCCACATGCTAGGAAGCCCATTATAGGGTGGAGACTGCGGGTGGCAGAGGGAGAAAACTTCGGAGGCACGGAGGAGAGCACAGCCACAGGGGTGTGGAGGGCAAAGCGGAGAGATTCCCGCACAGAGGAGCAGTGCCGACCAGCACTCACCAGCCAGAGTGGCTTCTCTGCTCACCCGCCGGGGCGGGTGGGGGCTGGGAGCTGAGGCTCGGGCTTCGGTCGGATCGCAGGGAGAGGACTGGGGTTGGCGACGTGAACACAGCCTGAAGGGTTTAGTGCACCACAGCTAGCCGGGAGGGAGTCCGGGAAAAGGTCTGGAGCTGCTGAACAGGCAAGAGACGTTTTCTTGCCTCTTTGTTTCCTGGTGCACGAGGAGAGGGGATTCAGAGCGCCGCCTAAACGAGCTCCAGAGACGGGCGCGAGCTGCGGCTATCAGCACGGACCCCAGAGGTGGGCATGAGACGCTAAGGCTGCTGCTGCCGCCACCAAGAAGCCTGTGTGCGAGCACAGGTCACTATCCACACCACCCCTCCCGGGATCCTGTGCAGCCCGCAACTGCCAGGGTCCCATGATCCAAGGACAACTTCCCTGGGAGAACGCACGGCGTGCCTCAGGCTGCTGCAACGTCACGCCAGCCTCTGCAGCCGCAGGCTCGCCCCGCATCCGTACCCCTCCCTCCCCAAGGCCTGAGTGAACCAGAGCCCCCAAAACAGCTGCTCCTTTAACCCCGTCCTGTGTGAGCAAAGAACAGACGCCCTCAGGCGACCTACACACAGAGGCGGGTCCAAATCCAAAGCTGAACCCCGGGAGCTGTGCGAAAAAAGAAGAGAAAGGGAAGTTTCTCCCAGCAACCTCAGAAGCAGCAGATTAAAGCTCCACAAACAACTTGATGTACCTGCATCTCTGGAATACCTGAATAGACAACGAATCATCCCAAATTGAGGACGTGGACTTTGGGATCAAGATATATTATTTTTTCCCCTTTTCCTCTTTTTGTGAGTGTGTATGCATATGCTTCTGTGTGAGATTTTGTCTGTATAGCTTTGCTTTCACCATTTGTCCCAGGGTTCAGTCTGTCCGTTTTTTTTTTTAACTTAAAAATTTTATTTCTTAATACATTTTTTCTTACTAATTTTTTTCTCATTTTTTATTTTAAAAAATTAAAAAAAATTTTTTCCTTATTTTTTATTTTAAAAAATTAAAAGCTTTTTTCTTAATAATTTTTTTCTTATTATTAATTTTAAAAAATTAAAAAATTTATTGTAAAAAAATTTTAAAAACATTTTTTTCTTAAAAAATTTTTTCTTAATAATTTTTTTCTTATTTTTTATTTTAATAGCTTTATTTTATATTATCTTACTTTATTTTATTTTATTTTATCCTCTTTCTTTCTTTCTTTCTTTCTATTTTTTCTCCCTTTTATTCTGAGCTGTGTGGATGAAAGGCTCTTGGTGCTCCAGGCAGACATCAGGGCTGTGCCTCTGAGGTGGAAGACCCAACTTCAGAACACTGGTCCACAAGAGACCTCCCAGCTCCACGTAATACCAAATGGCAAAATCTCTCAGAGATCTCCATCTCAACACCAAGACCCAGCTTCACTCAACGACCAGCAAGCTACAGTGCTGGACACCTTATGCCAAACAACTAGCAAGACAGTAAAAAAGCCCCATCCATTAGCAGAGGGGCTGCCTAAAATCATAATAAGGCCACAGACACCCCAAAACACACAACCAGATGTGGACCTGCCCACCAGAAAGACAAGATCCAGCCTCATCCACCAGAACACAGGCACTAGTCCCCTCCACCAGGAAGCCTACACAACCCACTGAACCAACCTTAGCCACTGGGGACAGTTACCAAAAACAACAGGAACTACGATCCTGCAGCCTGTGAAAAGGAGATCCCAAACACAGTAAGATAAGCAAAATGTGAAGACAGAAAAACACACAGCAGATGAAGGAGCAAGGTCAAAACACACCACACCTAACAATATGAAGAGGAAATAGGTAGTCTACCTGAAAAAGAATTCAGAATAATGATAGTAAAGATGATCCAAAATCTTGGAAATAGAATAGACAAAAAGCAAGAAACATTTAACAAGGACGCAGAAGAACTAAAGAGGAGCAAAGCAACAATGAAAAACACAATAAATGAAATTTAAAATACTCTAGAAGGGATCAATAGCAGAATAACTGAGGCAGAAGAACGGGTAAGTGACCTGGAAGATAAAATAGTGGAAATAACTACTGCAGAGCAGAATAAAGAAAAAAGAATGAAAAGAACTGAGGACAGTCTCAGAGACCTCTGGGACAACATTAAACACACCAACATTCGAATTATAGGGGTCCCAGAAGAAGAAGAGAAAAAGAAAGGGACTGAGAAAATATTTGAAGAGATTACAGTTGAAAACTTCCCTAATATGGAAAAGGAAATAGTTAATCAAGTCCTGGAAACACAGAGAGTCCCATACAGGATAAATCCAAGGAGAAAAACGTCAAGACACATATTAATAAAACTATCAAAAATTAAATATAAAGAAAACATATTAAAAGCAGCAAGGGAAAAACAACAAATAACACACAAGGGAATCCCCATAAAGTTAACAGCTGATCTTGCAGCAGAAACTCTGCAAGCCAGAAGGGAGTGGCAGGACATATTTAAAGTGATGAAGGAGAAAAACCTACAGCCAAGATTACTCTACCCAGCAAGGATCTCATTCAGATTTGATGGAGAAACTAAAACCTTTACAGACAAGCAAAAGCTGAGAGAGTTCAGTACCACCAAACCAGCTTTACAACAAATGCTAAAGGAACTACTCTAGGCAAGAAACACAAGAGAAGGAAAACACCTACAATAACAAACCCAAAACATTTAAGAAAATGGAAATACGAACATACATATCGATAGTTACCTTAAATGTAAATGGAGTAAATGCTCCCACCAAGAGACACAGACTGGCTGAATGGATACAAAAACAGGACCCGTATATACGCTGTCTACAAGAGACCCACTTCAGACCTAGGGACACATACAGACTGAAAGAGAGGGGATGGAAAAAGATATTCCATGCAAATGGAAATCAAAAGAAAGCTGGAGTAGCAATTCTCATATCAGACAAAATAGACTTTAAAATACAGACTATTACAAGAGACAAAGAAGGACACTATATAATGATCAAGGGATCGATCCAAGAAGAAGGTATAACAATTGTAAATATTTATGCACCCAACATAGGAGCACCTCAATACATAAGGCAAATACTAACAGCCATAAAAGGGGAAATCGACAGTAACACAATCATAGTAGGGGACTTTAACACCCCACTTTCACCAATGGACAGATCATCCAAAATGAAAATCATTAAGGAAACACAAGCTTTAAATGATACATTGAACAAGATGGACTTAATTGATATTTATAGGACATTCCACCCAAAAACAACAGAATACACATTTTTCTCAAGTGCTCATGGAACATTCTCCCGGATAGATCATATCCTGGGTCACAAATGAAGCCTTGGTAAATTTAAGAAAATTGAAATCGTATCAAGTATCTTTTCTGACCACAACGCTATGAGACTACATATCAATTACAGGAAAAGATCTGTAAAAAACACAAACACATGCAGGCTACACAATACACTACTTAATAACGAAGTGATCACTGAAGAAATCAAAGGGGAAATCAAGAAATACCTAGAAACAAATGACAATGGAGACACGACGACCCAAAACCTATGGGATGCAGCAAAAGCAGTTCTAAGAGGGGAGTTTATTGCAATACAGGCCTACCTCAAAAAACAGGAAACATCTCGAATAAAAAACCTAACCTGGCACCTAAAGCAATTAGAGAAAGAAAAACAAAAAAAACCCAAAGATAGGAGAAGGAAAGAAATCATAAACATCAGATCAGAAATAAATGAAAAAGAAATGAAGGAAACAATAGCAAAGATCAATAAAACTAAAAACTGGTTCTTTCAGGAGATAAACAAAATTGATAAACCATTAGCCAGACTCATCAAGAGAAAAAGGGAGAAGACTCAAATCAATAGAATTAGAAATGAAAAAGGAGAAGTAACAACTGACACTGCAGAAATACAAACGATCATGAGAGATTACTACAAGCAACTATATGCCAATAAAATGGACAACCTGGAAGAAATCGACAAATTCTTAGAAATGCACAACCTGCCAAGACTGAACCAGGCAGAAATAGAAAATATGAACAGACCAATCAAAACCACTGTAATTGAAATTGTGATTAAAAATCTTCCAACAAAAAAAACCCAGGACCAGATGGCTTCACAGGCGAATTCTATCAAACATTTAGAGAAGAGCTAACACCTATCCTTCTCAAACTCTTCCAAAATATTGCAGAGGGAGGAACACTCCCAAACTCATTCTACGAGGCCACCATGACCCTGATACCAAAACCAGACAAAGATGTCACAAAGAAAGAAAACTACAGGCCAATATCACTGATGAACATAGATGCAAAAATCCTCAACAAAATACAAGCAAACAGAATCCAACAGCACATTGAAAGGATCATACACCATGATCAAGTGGGGTTTATTCCAGGAATGCAAGGATTTTTCAATATTCGCAAATCAATCAACGTGATACACCATATTAACAAACTGAAGAATAAAAACCATATAATCATCTCAATAGATGCAGAGAAACTTTCTACAAAATTCAACACCCACTTATGATAAAAGCCCTGCAGAAAGTAGGCATAGAGGGAACTTTATTCAACGTAATAAAGGCCATATATGACAAACCCACAGCCAACATCATCCTCAATGGTGAAAACATGAAACCATTTCCACTAAGATCAGGAAGAAGACAAGGTTGCCCACTCTCACCACTATTATTCAACATAGTTTTGGAAGTTTTAGCCACAGCAATCAGAGAAGAAAAGGAAATAAAAGGAATCCAAATCGGAAAAGAAGAAGTAAAGCTGTCACTGTTTGCAGATGACATACTATACATAGAGAATCCTAAAGATGTTACCAGAAAACTACTAGAGCTAATCAATGAATCTGGTAAAGTAGCAGGATACAAAATTAATGCACGGAAATCTCTTGCATTCCTATACACTAATGATGAAAAATGTGAAAGTGAAATTAAGAAAACTCTCCCGTTTACCATTGCAACAAAAAGAATAAAATATCTAGGAATAAACCTACCTAAGGAGAAAAAAGACCTGTATGCAGAAAGTTATAAGACACTGATGAAAGAAATTAAAGGTGATACAAATAGATGGAGAGATATACCATGTTCTTGGATTGGAAGAATCAACATTGTGAAAATGACTCTACTACCCAAAGCAACCTACAGATTCAATGAAATCCCTATAAAACTACCACTGGCATTTTTCACAGAACTAGAAAAAAAATTTCACAATTTGGATGGAAACACAAAAGACCCCGAATAGCCAAAGCAATATTGAGAACGAAAAATGGAGCTGGAGGAATCAGGCTCCCTGACTTCAGACTACACTACAGAACTACCGTAATCAAGACAATTTGGTACTGGCACAAAAACAGAAACATAGATCAATGGAAAAGGATAGAAAGCCCAGAGATAATGACAAGCACATATGGTCACCTTATCTTTGATAAAGGATGCAAGCATATACAGTGGAGAAAAGACAGCCTCTTCAATAAGTGGTGCTTGGAAAACTGGACAGGTACATGTAAAAAGTACGAAATTAGAACACTCCCTAACACCATACACAAAAATAAACTCAAAATGGATTAAAGACCTAAATGTAAGGCCAGACAATATCAAACTCTTAGAGGAAAACATAGGCAGAACACTCTATGACATAAATCACAGCAAGATCCTTTTTGACCCACCTCCTGGAGAAATGGAAATAAAAACCAAAATAAACAAATGGGACCTAATGAAACTTAAAAGCTTTTGCACAGCAAAGGAAACCATAAAGAAGACCAAAAGACAACCCTCAGAATGGGAGAAAATATTTGCAAATGAAGCAACTGACAAAGGATTAATCTCCAAAATTTACAAGCAGCTCATGAAGCTCAATAACAAAAAACAAACAACCCAATCCAAAAATGGGCAGATAACCTAAATAGACATTTCTCCAAAGAAGATATACAGGTTGCCAACAAACACATGAAAAAATGCTCAACATCATTAATCATTAGAGAAATGTAAGTCAAAACTACAATGAGATATCATCTCACACCGGTCAGAATGGCCATCATCAAAAAATCTAGAAACAATAAATGCTGGAGAGGGTGTGGAGGAAAGGGAACACTCTTGCACTGTTGGTGGGAATGTAAATTGATACAGCCACTATGGAGAACAGTATGGAGATTCCTTAAAAACTACAGATGCAACTACCATACGATGCAGCAATCCCACTCCTGGGCATATACTCTGAGAAAACCGTAATTCAAAAAGTGTCATGTACCAAAATGTTCATTGCAGCTCTACTTACAATAGCCAGGACATGGAAGCAACCTAAGTGTCCATCAACAGATGAATGGATAAAGAAGATGTGGCACATATATACAATGGAATATTACTCAGCCATAAAAAGAAACGAAATGGAGTTATTTGTAGTGAGGTGGATGGAGTTAGAGTCTGTCATACAGAATGAAGTAAGTCAGAAAGAGAAAAACAAATACAGTATGCTAACACATATATATGGAATCTCAGAAAAAAAAAGGTCATGAAGAACATAGGTGTAAGATGGGAATAAAGACACAGACCTACTAGAGAATGGACTTGAGGATATGGGGAGGGGGAAGGGTAAACTTTGACAAAGTGAGAGAGTGGCATGGACATATATACACTACCAAACGTAAAATAGATAGCTAGTGGGAAGTATCTGCATAGCACAGGGAGATCAGCTCAGTGGTTTGTGACCACCTAGAGGGGTGGGATAGGAAGTGTGGGAGGGAGACGCAAGAGGGAAGAGATATGGGAACATATGTATATGTATAACTGATTCACTTTGTTATAAAACAGAAACTAACACACCATTGTAAAGCAATTATACTCCAATAAAGATGTTAAAAACTTTTTAAAAAACTACAAAGACACGGAGGCTAAAAAATAAACTACGAAATAACAAAGAGATCACTGAATAAATCCAAATCAAAAAAATACCTAGAAACAAATGACATTGAAAACAGGATGACCCTAATTCTATGGGATGCAGCAAAACCAGTCCAAAGAGGGAAGTATATAGCAGTACAATCCTACCTTATGAAACAAGAAACATCTCAAATAAACAACCTAAACTTACACCTAAAGCAATTAAGCAAAGGAGAACAAAAAAAAAAAAACCAAAGTTAGCAGAAGGAAAGAAATCATAAAGATCAGATCAGAAATAAATGAAAAAGAAAAGAAGGAAACGATAGCAAAAATCAATAAAACTAAAAGCTGGTTCTTTGAGAAGACAAAAAATTGACAAACCATTAACCAGATTCATCAAGAAAAAGGGAGAAGACTCAAATCAATAGAATTAGAAATGAAAAAGGAGAAGTAACAACTGACACTGCATAAATACAAAGGATTAAGAGAGATGCTACAAACAACTACATGCCAATAAAATGGAAAACCTGGAAGAAATTGACAAATTGTTAGAAAAGCACAACCTTCTGAGCTTCAACCAGGAAGAAATAGAAAATATAAACAGACCAATCACAAGCACTGAAATTGAGACTGTGATTAAAAATCTTAAAAAAAAAAAAATCTTCCAACAAACAAAGGCCCAAGACCAGATGGCTTCACAGGCGAATTCTATCAAACATTTAGAGAAGAGCTAACACCTATCCTTCTCAAACTCTTCCAAAATATAGCAGAAGGAGGAACACTCTCAAACTCATTCTACACGGCCACCATCACCCTGATACCAAAACCAGACAAAGATGTCACAAAGAAAGAAAACTACAGGCCAATATCACTGATGAACATAGATGCAAAAATCCTCAACAAAATACTAGCAAACAGAATCCAACAACACATTAAAAGCACCACACAACATGATCAATTGGGGCTTATCATACGAATGCAAGGATTCTTCACTATGTGCAAATCAATCAATGTGATACACCATTTTAACAAATTGAAGGAGACAAACAATATGATCATCCCAATAGATGCAGAGAAAGCTTTCGACAAAATTCAACACCCATTTGTTTTAAAAACCCTCCAGACAGTACGCATAGAGGGAACTTACCTCCACATAATAAAGGCCATATATGACAAACCCACAGCCAAGATCGTTCTCAATGGTGAAAAACTGAAACCATTTCCTCTAAGATCAGGAACAAGACAATGTTGCCCACTCTCACCACTATTATTCAACACAGTTTTGGAAGTTTTAGCCACAGCAATCAGAGAAGAAAAAGAAATAAAATGAATCCAAATCAGAAAAGAAGTAAAGCTGTCACTGTTTGCAGACGACATGATACTATACATAGAGAATCCTAAAGATGCTACCAGAAAACTACTAGGGCTATTCAATGAATGGGGTAAAGTAGGAGGATACAAAATTAATGCGCAGAAATCTCCAGCATTCTTATACACTAATGATGAAAAATCTGAAAGACAAGTTAAGGAAACACTCCCATTTACCATTGCAACAAAAAGAATAAAATACCTAGGAATAAACCTACCTAAGGAGAAAAAAGACCTGTATGCAGAAAGTTATAAGACACTGATGAAAGAAATTAAAGATGATACCAATAGATGGAGAGATTTACCATGTTCTTGGATTGGAAGAATCAACATTGTGAAAATGACTCTACTACCCAAAGCATCTACAGATTCAATGCAATCCCTATCAAACTACCAATAGCATTTTTCACAGAACTAGAACAAAAAAATTCACAATTTTAATGGAAACACAAAAGACTCCAAATAGCCAAAGCAATCTTGAGAAAGGAAAACAGAGCTGGATGAATCAGGCTCCTGGACTTCAGACTATATTACAAAACTACAGTAATCAAGACAGTATGGTATTGGCACAGAAACAGAAATATAGATCAATGGAGTAGGATAGAAATCCCAGAGAGAAACCCATGCACATATGGTCACCTTATCTTTGATAAAGGAGGCAAGAATATACAATGGAGAAAAGACAGCCTCTTCAATAAGTGGTGCTTGGAAAACTGGACAGCTACATGTAAAAGAATGAAGTTAGAACACTCCCTAACACCATACACAAAAATAAACTCAAAATGGTTTAAAGACCTAAATGTAAGGCCAGACACACTCTTAGAGGAAAACCTAAGCTGAACACTCTATGACATAAGTCACAGCAAGGTCTTTTTTGACCCACCTCCTAGAGAAATGGAAATAAAAACAAAAATAAACAAATGGGACCTAATGAAACATAAAACTTTTGCACAGCAAAGGAAACCATAAACAAGATGAAAAGACAACACTCAGAATGGCAGAAAATATTTTCCAATGAAGAAACTGACAAAGGATAAATCTCCCAAAATTTACAAACAGCTCATGCAGCTCAATATTAAAAAAAACAAACAACCCAATCCAAAAATGGGCTGAAGACCTAAATAGACCTTTCTCCAAAGAAGATATACAGATTGCCAACAAACACATGAATGATAGCTCAACATCATTAATCATTAGAGAAATGCAAATCAAAACTAAAATGAGTTATCACCTCACACCAGTCAGAATGGCCATCATCAAAAAATCTACAAACAATAAATGCTAGAGAGGGTGTGGAGAAATGGGAACTCTCTTGCACTGTAGGTGGGCGCATATATTGATACAGCCAGTATCGAGAAGAGTATGGAGGTTCCTTAGAAAACTAAAAGTAGAACTACCATATGACCCAGCAATCCCACTACTGGGCACAAACCCTTGAGAAAACCATAATTCAAAAAGTCACGGGGAGAGGAAACAAGATGGCGGAATAGAAGGATGTGCTCTCACCCCCTCTTGCAAGAACACCAGAATCACGACTAGCTGCTGGACAATCATTGACAGGAAGACACTGGAACTCACCAAAAAAGATACTCCACATCCAAAGACAACTGAGAAGCCACAGTGAGATGGTAAGAGGGGCACAATCACAGTAAATTCAAATCTCAAAACTGCTGGGTGAGTGAGTCACAGACTGGAGAACACATAGGCCACAGAAGTCAACCCACTGGAGTGAACGTTCTGAGCCCCACGTCAGGCTTCCCAAACTGGGGGCCTGGCAACGGGAGGATGAATTCCTAGAGAAACAAACTTTGAATCCTAGTGGGAATTGATTGCAGGACTTCAACAATACTGGGGGAAACAGAGACTCCACACGTGAAGGGCACACACAAAGTAGTGTGTGCATTGGGATGCAGGGGATGGAGCAATGACCCCAGGGGAGACTGAACCAGACCTAGCTGCTAGTGTTGGAGGGTCTCCTGCAGAGGTGGGGGGTTGCTCTGGCTCACCGTGGAGACAAGGACACTGGCAACAGAAATTCTGGAAAGTACTCCTTGGCGTGAGCCCTCCCAGATTATCTCATTGGCCCCTCCAAAGAGCCCAGGTAGGCTGAAGTGTTGGGTTGCCTCAGGCCAAACAACCAACAGGGAGGGAACCCAGTCCCACCCATCAACAGTCAAGTGGATTAGTTTTACTGAGATCTGCCCACCAGAACAACAGTCAGCTCTACCCACCACCACTCCCTCCCATCAGGAAACTTACACAAGCCGCTTAGAAAGCCTCATCCACCAGAGGGCAGACAGCAGAAGCAAGAAGATCTACAATCCTGCAGCCTGTGGACCAAAAACCACATTCACAGAACGATAGACAAGATGAAATGACAAAGGGCTATGTACCAGAGGAAGGAAGAATATACAACCACAGAAAAACAACTAAATGAAGTGGAGATAGGCAACCTTCCAGAAAAAGAGTTCAGAATAATGATAGTGAAGATGATTCAGGACCTCGGAAAAAGAATGGAGGCAAACATTGAGAAGATGCAAGAAATGTTTAACAAAGACCTAGAAGAATTAAAGAACAAACAAACAGAGATGAACAATACAATAACTGAAATGAAAACTACACCACAAGGAATCAATAGCAGAATAACTGAGGCAGAAGAACGGATAAGTGACCTGGAAGACAGAATGGTGGAATTCACTGCTGTGGAACAGAATAAACAAAAAAGAATGAAAAGAAATGAAGACAGCCTAAGAGACCACTGGGACAACATTAAATGCAACAACATTCGCATTATAGGGGTCCCAGAAGGAGAAGAGAGAGAGAAAGGACCCGAGAAAATATTTGAAGAGATTGGAGTCGAAAACTTCCCTAACATGGGAAAGGAAATAGCCACCCAAGTCCAGGAAGCGTGGAGAGTCCCATACAGGATAAACCCAAGGAGAAACATGCCGAGACACATAGTAATCAAACTGACAAAAATGAAAGACAAAGAAAAATTATTGAAAGCAGCAAGGGAAAAACGACAAATAACATACAAAGGAACTCACATAAGGTTAACAGCTGATTTCTCAGCAGAAACTCTACAAGCCAGAAGGGAGTGGCATGATATACTTAAAGTGATGAAAGGGAAGAACCTACAACCAAGATTACTCTACCTGGCAAGGATCTCATTCAGATTTGAAGGAGAAATCAAAAGCTTTACAGACAAGCAAAAGCTAAGAGAATACAGCACCACCAAACCAGCTCTACAACAAATGTTAAAGGAACTTCTCTAAGTGGGAAACACAAGAGAAGAAAAGGACCTACAAAAACAAACCCAAAACGTTTAAGAAAATGGTAATAGGAGCATACATATCGATAATTACCCTAAACGTGAGTGGATTAAATGCTCCAACAAAAAGACACAGGCTTGCTGAATGGATACAAAAACAAGACCCATATATACGCTGTCTACAAGAGATCCATTTCAGACCTAGGTACATATTCAGACTGAAAGTGAGGGGATGGAAAAAGATACTCCATGCAAACGGAAATCAAAAGAAAGCTGGAGTAGCTATACTCACATCAGATAAAATAGACTTTAAAATAAAGAATGTTACAAGAGACAAGGAAGGACATTACATAATGATCAAGGGATCAATCCAAGAAGAAGATATAACAATTATAAATATATACGCACCCAACATAGGAGCACCTCACTACATAAGGGAATAGCTAACAGCTATAAAAGAGGAAATCAACAGTAACAAAATAATAGTGGGGGACTTTAACACCTCACTTACTCCAATGGACAGATCATCCAAAATGAAACTAAATAAGGAAACAGAAGCTTTAAATGACACAATAGACCAGATAGACTTAATTGATATTTATACGACATTCCATCCAAAAACAGCAGATTACACTTTCTTCTCAAGTGCGCATGGAACATTCTCCAGGATAAATCACATCTTGGCTCACAAACCAAGCCTCAGTAAATTTAAGAAATTGAAATCATATCAAGCATCTTTTCTGACCACAACGCTATGTGATTAGAAATGAATTACAGGAATAAAAAGGAAAAAAACACAAAAACATGGAGGGTAAACAATACGTTACTAAATAACCAAGATATCATTGAAGAAATCAAAGAGGAAATCAGAAAATACCTAGAGACAAATGACAATGAAAACATGACGATCCAAAACCTATGGGATGCAGCAAAAGCAGTTCTAAGAGGGAAGTTTATAGCTATACAAACTTACCTCAAGAAACAAGAATAATCTCAAGTACACAATCTAACCTTACACCTAAAGAAACTAGAGAAAGAAGAAGAAACAAAACCTAAAGTTAGCAGAAGGAAAGAAATCATAAAGATCAGAGCAGAAATAAATGAAATAGACACAAAGAAAACAATAGCAAAGATCAATAAAACTAAAAGCTGGTTCTTTGAGAAGATAAACAAAATTGATAAACCATTAGCCAGACTCATCAAGAAAAAGAGGGAGAGGACTCAAATCAATAAAATTAGAAATGAAAAAGGAGAAGTTACAACAGACACCGCAGAAATACAAAGCATCCTAAGAGACTACTACAAGCAACTCTATGCCAATAAAATGGACAACCTGGAAGAAATGGACAAATTCATAGAAATATATAACCTTCCAAGACTGAACCAGGAAGAAATTGAAAATATGAACAGACCAATCACAAATAATGAAATTGAAACTGTGATTTAAATTCTTCCAACACACAGAAGTCCAGGACCAGATGGCTTCACAGGTGAATTCTATCTATTCTATTCTATTTAGAGAAGAGCTAACACCCATCCTTCTCAAACTCTTCCAAAAAATTGCAGAGGAAGGAACATTCCCAAACTCATTCTATGAGGCCACCATCACCCTGATACCAAAACCAGACAAAGACACTACAAAAAAAGAAAACTAATGACCAATATCACTGATGAATATAGTTGCAAAAATTCTCAACAAAACACTAGCAAACAGAATCCAACAACACATTAAAAGGATCGTACACCATGATCAAGTGGGATTTATCCCAGGGATGCAAGGATTCTTCAATATACGCAAATGAATCAATGTGATACACCATTTTAACAAATTGAAGAATAAAAACCATGTGATCATCTCAATAGATTTAGAAAAGCTTTTGACAAAATTCAACACCCATTTATGATAAAAACTCTCCAGAAAGTGGGCATAGAGAGAACCTACCTCCACATAATAAAGGCCATATATGACAAACCCACAGCAAACATCATTCTCAATGGTGAAAAACTGAAAGCATTTCCTCTAAGATCAGGAACAAGACAAGGAAGTCCACTCTCACCACTAGTATTCAACATAGTTCTGGAAGTCCTAGCCATGGCAATCAGAGAACAAAAAGAAATAAGAGGGATACAAATAGGAAAAGAAAAAGTAAAACTGTCACTGTTTGCAGATGACATGAAACTATACATAGAGAATCCTAAAAATGCCACCAGAAAACTACTAGAGCTAGTCAATGAATTTGGTAAAGTTGTAGGATACAAAAGTAATGCACAGAAATCTCTTGCATTCCTATACACTAATGATGAAACATCTGAAGGAGAAATTAAGGAAACACTCCCATTTACCATTGCAACAAAAAGAATAAAATACCTAGGAATAAACCTTCCTAGGGAGACAAAAGACCTGTATGCTGAAAACTATAAGACACTGATTAAGGAAGTTAAAGATGATACCAACAGATGGAGCGATATACCATGTGCTTGGATTGGAAGAATCAACATTGTGAAAATGATTATACTACCCAAAGCAATCTAAAGATTCAATGCAATCCCTATCAAATTACCAATGGCATTTATTATGTAACTAGAACAAAAAATCTTAAAATTTGTATGGAGACAAAAAAGAACCCGAATAGCCAAAGCAGTCTTGAGGGAAAAAATCAGAGCTGGAGGAATCAGACACCCTGACTTCAGACTATACTACAAAGCTACAGTAATCAAGACAATATGGTACTGGCACAAAAACAGAAACATAGATCAATGGAACAAGATAGAAAGCCCAGAGGTAAACTCACACACCTATGTTCAACTAATCTATGACAAAGGAGGCAAGGATATACAATGGAGAAAAGACAGTCTCTTCAATAAATGGTGCTGGGAAAACTGGACAGCTACATGTAAAAGAATGAATTTAGAACACTCCCTAACACCGTACACAAAAATAAACTCAAAATGGATTCGAGACCTAAATGTAAGACTGGACACTGTGAAACTCTTAGAGGAAAACACAGGAAGAACACTCTTTGACATAAATCACAGCAAGACCTTTTTTGATCCACTTCCTAGAGTACTGGAAATAAAAACAAAAATAAACAACTGGGACCTAATGAAACTTCAAAGCTTTTGCACAGCAAAGGAAACCACAAACAAGACGAAAAGACAACCTTCAGAATGGGAGAAAATATTTGCAAACGAGTCATCAGACAAAGGATTAACCTCCAAAATATATAAACAGCTCATGCAGCTCAATATTAAAGAAACAAACAACTCAATCCAAAAATGGGCAGAAGACCTAAATAGACATTTCTCCAAAGAAGACATACAGATGGCCAAGAAGCACATGAAAAGCTGCTCAACATAACTAATTATTAGAGAAATGCAAATCAAAACTACAATGAGGTATTACTTCACACCAGTTAGAATGGACATCAGCAGGAAATCTACAAACAACAAATGCTGGAGAGGGTGTGGAGAAAAGGGAACCCTCTTGCACTCTTAGTGGGAATGTAAATTGATACAGCCACTATGGAGAACAGTATGGAGGTTCCTTAAAAACTAAAAATAGAACTACCATGGGACCCAGCAATCCCACTACTGGGCATATATCCTGCGAAAACCATAATTCAAAAAGACACACGCTCCCCAATGTTCATTGCAGCACTATTTACACTAGCCAGGTCATGGAAGCAACCTATATGCCCATCAACAGATGAATGGATAAAGAAGTTGTGGTACATATATACAATGGAATATTACTCAGCCATAAAAGGAACGAAATTGAGTCATTTGTTGAGACGTGGATGGATCTAGAGACTGTCATACAGAGTGAAGTAAGTCAGAAAGAGAAAAACAAATATCGTATATTAACACATGTATATGAAACCTAGAAAAATGGTACAGATGAACCGGTTTGCATGGCAGAAATTGAGACACAGATGTAGAGAACAAACGTATGGACACCAAGGGGGGAAAACCATGGGGGAGTTGGGGATGGTGGTGTGTTGAATTGGGCGACTGTGATTGACATGTATACACTGATGTGTATAAAATTGATGACTAATAAGAACCTGCTGTATAAAAAAATAAATAAAATGAAATTCAAAAATGAAAAAAAAAAGTCATGGACCACAATGTTCATTGTAGCTCTATTTACAATAGTCAGGACATGGAAGCACCCTAAGTGTCCATCGACAGATGAATGGATAAAGAAGATGTGGCACATATATACAATAGAATATTACTCAGCCATATAAAGAAACGAAATTGAGTTATTTGTAGTGAGATGGATGGACCTAGAGTATGTCATACAGAGTGAAGTAAGTCAGAAAGAGAAAAACCAATACCATATGCTAACACATATATATGGAATCTAAAAAAAAAAAAGATTATGAAAAACGTAGAGGCAGGACAGGAATAAAAGCACAGACGTAGAAAATGGACTTGAGGACACGGAGAGGGGGATGGGTAAGCTGGGACGAAGTGAGAGAGTGGCTATGACTTATATATACTACCAAATGTAAAATAGATAGCTAGTGGGAAACAGGTGCATAGCACAGGGAGATCAGCTTGGTGCTTTGTGACCACCTAGAGGGGTGGGATAGGGAAGGTGGGAGGGAAATGCAAGAAGGAGGAGATATGGGGATATATGTATATGTATTCACTTTGTTATAAAGCTGAAACTAACACACCATTGTAAAGCAATTATGCTCCAATAAAGATGTTATTAAATAAATAAATAAGTCCCAGAAATTATCTTAATGGCATACACCAAATTTGAAAAATAACATTTATTCTTGAAAATCCACCAAATCCCCCACAAGAACAATGAGAGTCTGTAGCACTTCAACCATAACCTGATCCCTCCCTCATACCCCCAGCTTATCTTGACAGAAGCTCAACTCTAGGGGAATGTGGCCCAAAGAGTGCTTCCTCTCCTCATAGCTCCTAATCAAGGGATGATATCTTACTGGAGGGGAAGTCTGTCAGCATTTCTCAATTGCTTCAACACTGAGTTATAGAGGCTAAAAATTCTCAGTGAGTTCCTTCCTCCAGCCAGCTCCAACTCATAGGACAAAGGCTCTACCCCAGATACAGCACACCAGAAATATGGGACTCAAAATGACCTCACCTTAGCTTTCTCATTTAGTGCAGACCCACACCAAAAGAGGCAATATAAGAAGGCCAGAGTCTACCATCCCAGCCAAGTGCTTGGAACAGTGGCTCAGAGCTTTTGCCCAGGGAAAGAAGCAGTCCCTAAGAACTGACTTTATTTGAAGCCTAAGGACATTCTCATAACAATAGATTTTGGTGATATGCAATTAAGAGAAGGCTGATAGCTCTCCGTCAGCCACAAGTTAAATCATAGGTCACCTACATTACCAGAGAGAACAAAATAGAGAAATAAGAAGAGCCCTCCTTGGGGTCAGAACAAACCTCAAGCCTGACCTCAAAAAACTACTTCTTCCTAAATATAATTGAAACAGACATCAGCAATTTATTCCACAGGGCATTGTTGCAAAAAATAGAGCAATCAGCCTGAAATTAGTGAAAACTAATAACTGTAATATCAGCAGAGGCAGACAACTTAGAAATCAGGAAAAGATATAGTCAAAAAGAATCCTGCTAAAACCTCTGTCATCCCAAGGTGACTGTGCATGACCAAGGCTATACCCTCTGAGGAGTGACATAAGAGGCATCACACTGTTGAGGAAGAATATTTCACTAAAATAGTCTAGGCACATCACTAAACAAATAAACAAGCAAAAACAAAACAAAATAAAAATAAGCCCAAATAGAGAGGGGAGGGAATCAATATATAGAGTTGCTACAGTATATTGCATAATATGACTGGTCTTCAACAAAAGTATGAGACATGCAAAGAAACAGAAAAGTGTGACCCATATAAGGAGGGAGGGGAGATAAGCAACAGAACTGATTTGAGAGGGCCCCGTTGTCAGAGTTAAAAACTTCAAAGCAGTCATTATAAACGTTAAAAGAACTAAAGAAAACCGTGCTTAAGGAAATAAAGTATGCTGTGATGACAATGCCTCACAAACGTAGAATATCAATAAATAAACAGAAGTTATTTTTAAAAGAAATTGTATAAAACCATATTTAGATAGATAGATGATAGACAGATGATAGATGATAGATAGATAGATAGATAGATAGATAGATAGATAGATAGATAGATAGATAGATAGATATAGATAATAAACAGATCATACATGTGTTCATATATACATGTATAGGTATATTTGTACTGTAGGCCCATACATGTAAAAAATATAATACACTTGACAATAAAAGCACAAAAGTGTGGGTGAGAGCAAAGCTTTATTGGCATAAGGAAGTAGCACCAGAAGGTAACTTAAGTCCACAAGAATACATGGTAAATAATGTTAGTGTAGAGGAACAGTCATCAAGATGGAAGAGTTGGCGACCCAAGCCTCCATATCCTCACAAAGATCAACAATTAGACAGCTATCCATGAACAAAAACAGCTCTAAGAGAGCCCTGGAGTCCACTTAAAAAGCGTTAGCAACACAGTGGAACAAAATAGTTGAGAATAACCACACAAAAACGGAAGGAAGAACAGCTTCATTTTGCCTGCATCATCCCATCCCCCAAGCCGGCATTACTCAGTGCCAAGAGAGAACTCCCCAGCTAGAAAGAGTGTGCCTCACCCTCCCCGGCTAGAAAAGGAGGGTGGGTTGGGAGACCAACTTCCCCAGCCTTTTGGGGCACTGCATGAAAGACCTATTTTGGTTCCCCCTGCCCCCCCCATTCAGAGACAAGCAAAGCTTAGACATATAGTGATGGCTAGGAACAAGGAAGAAAAGCAGGGGCTACCAATACCAGCCATGCAGTGGGAATAACCAAATTTCCCAGTGACCTGCTCTGCAGAAGACCCAGCAGATTTCACTGCTGAGGAAACCAATGGCCAACACAGCCTCCACAGACCCCATGTAGATTTCACCATGTTTCATGCAAAAAGTATTTGTGTTGGCAAATGCCAGCTGCCTGTGTCCCTCCATGCTCCCTTCCTACATGCCCATGCCGTAGCCCAGAAACTGCACCAGCAACAATCTCAGGCCTCTTTAGCTGTGTGAGTGCAAAATGCCAGCCTAGCTCATGCAGTTAACCCCCATCACAACGTGTACACTCGGGGCTAGTCCCTACAGCTATGCTTTTGCTCACCATTGGCCTGATGCCCATCACTGGCCTCCATTGCCATGGGCACACCCATTGCAAGATCCTGCAGCCATAGAGGTGCATGCCAAAGCCAAGGCCCCTAGAGATGCTATGGGTGCAGATATGACTGTAACCTGTCACTGGCCTCACCTAAAGATAGCCCCTCTAGCTGTGCACCTGCACATCCCCAGCACAACCCACATCACTGGATTCCATTGCCATGCACAAGTCACTGGGGAGACTGTGCAGGCACTAGTGTGAACACCAACAACCAGAGTCCTCATAGCTGCTCATGGACCCAGATCTGACCCTATCATTGGCCTGGACCACTGAGCTCAACTGGAGCTAGCCTCTCCAACTGTGTACCTGCATGTCACCTGCCTGACCCGTGTCACCAGTCTCCACTGCCATTCACATGCCTGTGGGGAGACTATGCAACCACAGGAAGGCATGCCTGAGCCAGGACTTCCACGGGTACTTATAGGCTCAGATCCAGCCCTGTCTCCTGTCACTGGCCTACATCACTGGGCTCACCAACAGCTAGCCCCTCCAGCCTTGCACTTGCATGCCCCCAGCCTGACACCCAATACCAGCCTCCACTGCCATGTGCCTGTGGTGAGAACCAGCATCCACAGTATTATGTGCTGACAGCCAGGTCCCCTGTGACTGCCAGTGTGCCTACAGTTGGCACTGGCCCTTGCTGATGCCCTAACCCCCTAACTACTATGTGTATTGTTGCAAATAGTGCCTGCCACTACACAGGCACCTGCATCTGGCCCCTGCAGCTGAGTATGTACACACCACCAATTCCAGCCACCACCACTGCCTGCCCTGTTCCCTAGATGCTGGACCTGAAGGTGCCACTGAGGAACCCAACAGCCTGTGCAGACACTGTGGACCCCACAGCACTTGCCATGTACCACATGGTTGTTGGTGCTGTGGACCCCAGTAGCCTGAGCTGAAGAGATATCACACACACCCAGACCTGGTGCCACCACACACCCCTGCACTTGGTGATCTGCACCACTAGAGCCAGGGTCACGGCACATTCCAGCATACCCCCCCCCCGAACACACATACAGGTAAAAGTCTTTCCTTACCAAAGTCAGTCCACGAAGTCCCTAGAAGTGACTGCTTCTTCAAATGCACAGACACCTACAAAACACTACAGGGACCATGAAAATCAGAGAAATATGACTCCACCAAAGAAGACAATAAACTTCTAGTAACTGACCCCAAAGAAATGGAGATTTAGGTATTTCCCAACAAAGAATTCAAAATAATTATTCTAAACATGCTCAGACACCTACAAGAGAACACAAATGAACAATTTAATGAAATCAGGAAGAACAATACAAGAACAAATTGAGAAGTTCAACAAACAGATACAAATCATAAAAAAAGAACAAAACAAATTTTGTAGCTAAAGAATACAGTGACTGAAGTGAAGAATTCAATAGAGAGTTTCAACAGCAGACTGGACCAAGCAGAAGAAAGAATCAGTGATCTTGAAGACAAATCATTTGAAATTGTCAGAGGAGCAAAAAAGAAAAAGAAAAGAAATGAAGGAAAGCCTTCAGAACTAATGGGATACCACTAAGAGAAATAATCTACACATCACTGTAGTCCCAGAAGGAAAAGAAAAGTAGGAAAGAATAGAAAGCTTATTTAAGGAAATAATGTCAGAGAATTTTGCTGACCTGGGGAGATGTTTGGACATCCACATTCATGAAGCTAATAGTCACCCCAAAATTTCAATCTAAAATTATTATCTCCAAGACACATTAAAATAAAACTGTCTCAAAGAAAAAGAGAGAATTTTAAATCAGCAAAAAACATTTTTTTTCTTTCATACAATGGAAACAGTGGACTTCTAAGCAGAAACCTTGCAGGGCAGGAGAGAATGGGTTGATATATTCAAAGTGATGGGGGAGGACTTCCCTGGTGGTACAGTGGTTAAGAATCCACCTGCCAATGCAGGGGACATGGGTTCGAGCCCTGGCCTAGGAAGATCCCACATGCCACAATGCAACTAGGCCCGTGTGCCGCAACTACTGAGCCTGCGCTCTAGAGCCTGCAAGCTGCAACTACTGAGCTTGCATGCTGCAACTACTGAAGCCTGCGCACCTAGAGCCCATGCTCTGCAACAAGAGAAGCCACCATAATGAGAAGCCCACGCACCGCAACGAAGAGTACCCGCCACTCGCCGCAACTAGAGAAAGCCTGCGCACAGCAACAAAGACCCAGTGCAGCCAAAAATTAATTAATTAATTAATTAATTTTTTTAAAAAGTGAAGGGAAAAACTACCAACCAAGAATACTTGACCCAGAAAAGTTGTCCATCAGAAGTAAAAGCAAGATAGGGACTTCCCTGGTGGTCCAGTGGGTAAGACTCCATGCTCCTAAGGCAGGGGGCCTGGGTTTTATCCCTGATCAGGGAACTAGATCCGACATGCATGTCACAACTAAGAGCTCACATGCCACAACTAAAGATCTCACATGCCACAACAAAGATTCCACATGCCACAACTTAGACCCAGCACAGCCTAAATAAATAAATAAATATTTAAAAAAAAAATAAAAAGTAAAAGCAAGACAAAGACTTTGCAAAACAAACAAAAGCTGAGGGAGCTTATTCCCACTAGACCTGCCTTAAAAGAAATGCTGACATGTGTTCTTCAAGATGAAATGAAAGGACACTAACTAGTAACATGAAAATACACAGTGCACTGGTAAAGTTAAATATGTAGTCAGATTCAGAATACTCTAATATTGTAATATAGTGGAGTGTTAAACACTTAACTCTAATATAAACTTTAAAGAATAAAAGTATTTTTTTAAAGGCTATAGCTACAATAATTAGTTAAGGGAAACAATATAAAAAAGATGTAAATTGTGACACAAAAACATAAAATAGGGAGGAGGGAAGTAGAAGATAGAAATTTTGTATACAATCAAATTTAAGTGATTATCAGCTTAAAATAGACTGTTATATATCCATAAGATGTTTCAAGTAAGCATCAGGGTAACCACATACACACACACACACACACACACACACACACACACACGTACAATCCTATGGTAGATACACATAAGATAAAGAGAAGGGAATAAAAGTATACCATGACACAAACCAGCAATTCACAAAGGAGGACAGACAACAAGAGTAAAAGAGAAAACAACAACAACAAAACAACCAGAAAATAATTAAAAGATGGCAATAGTGCTTATCTAACACTAAATTACTTTAAATGTAAATAGAATAAATTCTCCAATCAAGAGGCAGAGAATGGATGAATGGATTTTAATAAAAAGATCTAACTATACTGTGCCTACAAGAGACTCACTTCAGCTTCAAGGATACACATAAGCTCAAAGTTAAGAAATGGAAAAAGATATTCACGCAAATGGAAACTGAAACAGAGCAGTGGTAGCTGTACTTATAAGGACAAAATAGACTTTAAGTCAGAAACTGTAAGAAGAGACAAAGAAGGTCATTATATAATGATAAAGGGGTAAATTCATCAACAGGAATTATCAATTGTAAAAATATATGCACCCAACATTAGAGCACCTGAATATGTTAATCAAATACTAACAAATGAGAAGGGAGTAATAAACAACAATACAGTAATAGCAAGAGACTTCAATACTACACTTTCAGCAATAGATAGATAATCCAGACAGAAAATAAGGAAACACTGTATCTGAACTATACTTTAGACCAAGTAGACCTAACTGATAAATACAAAATATTCAATCCAACAGCAGAAGAATACACATTCTTCTCAAGCACACATGGAATAGTCTCCAGGATAATACATGTAGGTCACAAAACAAGTTTCAGCGATTTTTTTAAAATTTGTAATTATATCAAGTAGCTTTTCTAAACACAATGGTAAGAAACTAGAAATCAATTACAGGAGGAAACAAAATTTTTACAAATATGTGTGGAAATTGAACGACACACTCCTTATAAAAAAAAAGGATTAAAAATGAAATCAAAGGAAAATTTAAAAATAGCTTGAAACAAATGAAAATAGAACACAACATACCAAAACTTATGGAATGCAGCAAAAGTTGTGCTAAGAGTGAAATCTATAGTGATAAATGTCGACATTAAGAAAAAAGAAAGATCCTCACGCACCTATGGTCAGCTAATCTATGACAAAGGATGCAAGAATATGCAATGGAGAAAACACAGTCTCTTCAACAAGTGGTGCTGGGAAAACTGGACAGCTACATGTAAAAGAATGAAATTACAACTCTGCCTAACACCATACACAAAAATAAACCCAAAATGGATCAAAGGTACTTCCCTGGTGGCACAGTGGTTAAGACTCCACACTCCCAATGCAGGGGACCTGGGTTGGATCCACGGTCAGGGAACTAGATCCCACATGCATGCCACAACTAAGAGTTTGCATTCCACAACTAAGGAGCATGCATGCCGCAACTAAGGAGCCTGCAAGCCACAACAAAGGAGCCTGCCTGCCACAACTAAGAATCAGTGCAACTAACTAAATAAATAAATAATAATAAATAGATTAAAGACCTAAACATAAGGCAGGACAGTATAAAACTCTTAGAGGAAAACTTAGGCAGAACACTCTTTGACATAAATCACAGCAAGATCTTTCTTGACACACCTCCTAGTGTAATGAAAATGAAAACAAAAATAAACAAATGGGACTTAGTTAAACTTTTGCACAGCAAAGGAAACCATAAACAAAACAAAAAACCAAACCTCAGAATGGGAAAAAAATATTTGCAAATGATGAGCAATAAGGGGTTAATATCCAAAGTGTATAAACAGCTCATACAAGTCAACATTAAAAAAATCAAACAACTTGATTAAAAAATGGGCAGAAGAACTGAATAGACATTTCTCAAGAGAAGAAATACAGATGGCCAACAGGCACATGAAAAGATGCTCAACATCACTAATTATTAGAGAAATGCAAATCAAAACTACAATGAGGTATCACCTCACACCAGTCTGAATGGCCATCATCAAAAAATCTACAAACAATAAATGCTGGAGAGGGTGTGGAGAAAAGGGAACCCTCTTGCACTGTTGGTAGGAATGTAAATTGATACAGCCACTATGGAGAACAGTATGGAGGTTCCTTAAAAAACTAAAAATAGAACTACCATACGACCCATCAATCCCACTCCTGGCCATGTACCCTGAGAAAACCATAATTCAAAAAGAGACATGTACCCCGATGTTCATTGCAGCAGTATTTACAATAGCCAGGACATGGAAGCAACCTAAGTGTCTATCGACAGATGCATGGAAAAAGAAAATGTGGCACATATATACAATGGAATATTACTCAGCCATACAAAAGAACAAAATAATGCTATTTGAAGCAACATGGATGGACCTAGAGATTGCCATACTGATTGAAGTAAGTCAGACCGAGAAAGAGAAATATCACATGATATCACTTATATGTGGAATCTGAAAAAGGGTACAAATGAACTTATCTACAAAACAGAAATAGAGTTACAGATGTAGAAAACAAACTTATGGTTACCAGGGGTGAAGGGGGGGAAGGGATAAATTGGAAGATTTGGATTGACATATACACACTACTATATATAAAATAGGTAGCTAATAAGGACCTACTTATAGCACAAGGAACTCGACTCAGTGCTCTATAATGGCCTATATGGGAAAAGAATCTTTAAAAAGAGTGGATATATGTATAACTGACTCACTTTATACACCTGAAATTAACACAACATTGTAAATCAAATATAATCCAATAAAAATTTTGGAAAAAGAGAAAATGGTGTTACAAAATAAAATAAAATAAAATGGGCAAAGGACTTGAATAGACATTTCTCCAAAGAAAATATACAAATTACCAACAGGCACAAGAAAAGACACTCAATATAATTAGTCATTAGAGAAATGCAATCAAAAACACAATGAGATAGCACTTCATACTCACTAGGCAGGCTGTAATCTAAGAAACAGGAAATAGCAAATGTTGGGGAGGATGTGGAGAGGAAAACAGTTTGTCAGTTCCTCAAATACTTAAAACATAGAATTACCATATGACACAGCAATTCCACTCCTTGTTATTGAATATACACCAAAAGAATCGAAAACATGTATTTAAACAACTACTTGCACATAAATCTTTTTTTAACTTTTTATTTTATATTGGAGTAGAGTTGATTAACAATGTTGTGATAGTTCCAGGTGTACAGCAAAGTGGTTCAATTATAAATATACATGTATCTATTCTTTTTCAAATTCTTTTCCCGTTTAGGTTGTTACATATAATTGAGGACTATTCCCTGTGCTATACAGTAGGTTCTTGTTGGTTATCCATTTTAAATATACAAGTGTGTACATGTCAATCCCAAAGTCCCTAACTATCCCTTCCCACCACCCTTCAACCCTGGTATTCATAAGTTCATTCTCTAAGTCTGTGAGTCTGTTTCTGTTTGGTAAATATGTTTCATTTGTATCATTTCTTTTTAGATTCCCTATATAAGCGATAACATACGATATTTCTCTTTCTCTGTCTGACTTACTTCACTCAGTATGACAATCTCTTGGTCCATGCATGTTGCTAAAAATAACATTATTTCATCCTTTTTAATGGCAGAGTAATATTTCCTTTTATATATGTACCAATTCTTCTTCATCCATTCCTCTGTCGATGGACATTTAGGTTGCTTCCATGTCTTGGCTATTATAAACAGTGCTCCAATGAACATTGGGGTGCATGTATCTTTTTGGACCATGTTTTTCCTCCAGATATATGCCCAGGAGTGGGAATGCAGGATCATATGGTAGCTCTATTTTTATATTTTTATGGAACCTCCATATTGTTCTCCATAGTGGCTGTATCAATTTACATTCCCACCAACAGTGTAGGAGGGTTCCTTTCTCTCCACATCCTCTCCAGCATTTACTGTTTGTGGATTTTTTGATGATAGCCATTTTGACTACTGTGAGGTTATAGCTCATTGCAGTTTTGCATTTCTCTAATAATTAGTGATGTTGAACACCTTTTCATGTGCCTCCTGGCCATCTATATATCTTCTTTAGAGAAGTGTCTATTTAGAACTTCTGCCCTTTTTTTGATTGGGTGGTGTGTTTGGATGATATTAAGCCACATGAGCTGTTTGTAAATTTTGGAGACTAATCCCTTGTCAGTCATATCATTTGCAAATATTTTCTCCCAATCTGTGGGTTTTCTTTTCATCTTGTTTATGGTTTCCTTTGCTGTGCAAAAGCTTTGGAGTTTAATTAGATCCAATTTGTTTGTTTTTGTTTTTATTTCCATTACTTTGGGAGACGGATCAAAAAGATATTGCTGCAATTTATGTCAGACAGTGTTCCGCCTAGGTTTTCCTCTAAGAGTTTTATAGTGTTAAGTCTCTCATTTAGGTCTTTAATCCATTTTGAGTTTATTTTTGTGAATGGTGTTAAAGAATGTTCTAATTTCATTTTTTACATGTAGCTGTCCAGTTTTCCCAGTGTCATTTATTGAAGATATTGTATTTCCTTCATTGTTTAGTCTTGCCTCCTTTGTCATAGATTAATTGACCATAGGTGTGTGGGTTTATCTCTGGGCTTTCTATCCTGTTCCATTGATCTACATTTCTGTCCTTGCTCCTGCACCATACTGTTTTGATGACAGTAACTTTGTATTATAGTCTGAAGTCAGGGAGCATGATTCCTCCAGCTCCGTTTTATTTCTCAAGAGTGCTTTGGCTACTTGGGGTCTTTTGTATCTCCACACAAATTTTAAGATTTTTTGTCCTAGTTCTATGAAAAATGCCATTTGTAATTTGACAGGGATTGTATTGAATCTATAGATTGCTTTGGGCAGTATAGTATTTTGACAATATTGATTTGTCCAATCCAAGAACGTGGTATATCTTTCCATCTATTTGTGTCATCTTCGATTTCTTTCATCAGTGTCTTATTGTTTTCAGATTACAGGTCTTTTGTCTCCTTAGATAGGCTTATTTCTAGGTGTTTTATTCTTTTTGATGCAGTGGTAAATGGGATTGTTTGTTGAATTTCTCCTTTTGATCTTTTGTTGTTAGTGTATAGAAATGCAACAAGTTTCTGTGCTTTAATTTTGTAACCTGCAACTTTACCAAATTCATTGATGAACTCTAGTAGTTTTCTGGTGCTGTCTTTAGGATCTTCTATGTACAGTATCATGTCATCTGCAAACAGTGACAGTTAAATTTCTTCTTTTCCAATTTGGATTCCTTTTATTTCTTTTTCTTCTTGATTGCTGTACCTAGGACTTCCAAAACTATGTTGAATAAAAGGGGCAAGAGTGGACATCCTTGTCTTGTTCCTGATCGTAGAGGAATTGCTTTCAGTTTTCATCATTGAGTATGATGTTAGCTGTAGGTTTGTCATATATGGCCTTTATTATGTTGAGGTGTGTTCCCTCTATGCCCACTTTCTGGAGAGTTTTTATCATAAATGGGTGCTGAATTTTCTCAAAAGCTTTTTCTGCATCTTTTGAGATGATCATATGGTTTTTGTTCTTCAATTTGTTGATGTGGTATATCACAATGATTGATTTGCAGATATTGAAAAATCCTTTCATCCCTGGGATAAATCCCACTAGATCATGGTGTATGATCCTTTTAATGTATTGTTACATTAATTCTTCTCCTGAGTTCTTCTAGTGTCTTTATGATCATTACCTTGAACTCTTTGTTCAGTAGGTTGCTTATCTCCACTTCACTTGGTTCTTCTTCCGGGGTTTTATCTTGTTCCTTTGTTTGGAACATATTCCTCTATGGCCTCATTTAGCTTAATTCTCTGTTTTTATTTACATGTATTTGGTAGGTTTGTTATGTTCCTGATCTGGAGAAATGGCCATATGTAGGAGACGTCCTATGGGGTCCAGCAGTACACACCCCTCTGGTCACCAGAGATATATGCTCTCTCTGTGCAGGCTGCCCTCTATGTGAATTGTGTGGGCCTTTCTGGTTTTGCATGCTGATATGCGTGGCTGGCCCCATTCCAGTCCAGCTGGTTACCTAATGTGGAGGCTGCTGGCCACTGGTGGGCAGGACCATGTCCTGGCATGGCTGGCTGTATGACCCAGGGAGTCCTGGTGCTGGTGCTGGCCTGCTGGTAGGCTTGGCTGTGTCACCAGATGGCTGGCTGCAGAGCCCCGGGGTTCCTGGGGCTAGCGCTGGCCCACTGGTCTGCAGAGCCAGGTCCTGAGGTAGCTGGCTGTGGGGCTAAGGATCCCAGAGCTAGTGTTGGCCTGCTGGTGGGTGGGGATGGTTTCTTATATGGTTGGCTGTGGAGTCTGGGATGTCCCAGAGCTGGTGGCAGCCCACTGACAGATGGGGTCAGGGCCCAGATAGTCCTGGGGCTGTTGCTGGCCTGCTGGTGGGTGGGCTGGGTCCTGACACTGCTGGCTGTGGGGAGGCAGTGGTCCCTGGGCTGGTGTCCACCTGCTGGTGAGCAGGATTGGGGCCCATAGGGTCCCAAGTGCTAATGCCCACCCACTCGTGGGTAAAGCCAGGTCCTGGAGCTAGTGCCAGCCCATCCATGGGTGGAGCCAGGTCCTGGGTTCTCTGGCTGCAGGGCCCAGGGATCCTGGAGCTGGTGGCAGCCTGCTGGTGGGCAGGGCCATGTCCCAATGGCTGGCTACTAGTCCCAGGTGTTCCAGGGCTAGTGCCAGCCCACTGGTGTGTGGTGCTGGTTCCTGGGCCCTCTGGTGGGCAGGGCTGGGCCCTGGAGTGGCTGGGGTTTAAGGCGGTCCTATGGCAGCTGGGCTGCTGGTGAGTGGGGCTGTGTCCTTGCCTGGCTAGCTGCTTGGTCTGGGGTATCCCAAGACTGGTTCTGACTATCCAGTGGGCAAGGCTGGCTCTCACCACTGATAAGCTAGAGGGAGGGTTCCAAAATGGTGCTTGCCAACACCACTGTCCTCATGGTAGAATGAGCTCCCCAAAATGGCTCCTTCCAGCATCTATGCTTCCAGTGTGAGTCCCAGTTGCCTCCTGCCTCTCTGGGAGGCTCTCCAAGATCAACAAGTGGGTCTGACCCAGGCTACTTTCAAATTACTGCTTCTGCCCTGGATCTTGGAGAGTGTGAGATTTTATGTGTGCCTTTTAACAGTGGAGTCTCTATTTCCCACAACCCTCTGGCTCTCCCAAAAGTAAGCCCCACTGGCTTTCAAAGTCAAATGTTCTGGGGGCTTGTCTTCCTGGTGCAGGACCCCTGGGCTGGGGAGCCTAATGTGGGGTTCAGACCACTCTTTCCTTGGGGAGAACCTCTGAAATTGTAATTATCCTCCCATTTGTGTGTCACCTACCCGGGGCGGGTATAGGTCTTGACTCTATTGCATCTCTGCCCCTCCCACCTGTCTCCCTGTGGTTCCTTCTTTATATCTTTAGTTGTGGAAGATGTTTTCTTCTAGTCTTCACATTGTTCTCATCGATATTTGTCTCTGAATAGTTGTAACTTTGGTGTGCCCATGGGAGGAGGTGAGCTCAGAATCTTTCTACTCCACCATTTTGGCCACTCATTCCAGAAAATATGTCTCTTGGTATTTATCCAAATGAGTTTAAAACTTATGTTTATAAAGAAAACATGCACTCAAATATTTATGGCAGCTTTATGAATAATTACCAAAACATGGAAGCAACCAAAATGTCCTTCAGTAGGTGAATGAATAAAGTCTGGTACATCCATAGACTTGATTGCTATTCATCAATAAAAAGAAATGAGCTCTCAAGCCACAAAATCACGAAAGAAACCTTAAATGCATATTACTAAGTGAAAGAAGCCAAACTGAAAAGGCTATATACCATATGTTTCCAAGTATATGACATTCTGGAACAGGCAAAACTAGAGGGAGACAGTAAAAAAGATCAGTAGTTGCAAGGAGTTGGCAGGGTGGGGGAAGAAGGAGGGATGAATAGGTGGAGCACATGGGATATGGGAGGCAGTGAAACTATTTTGAATGATACCGTTATGGTTAAAATATATAACACAAAGAGTGAACCCTAATATAGTCTAAGGACTTTAGCTAATAATAATGTATCAATATTGGCTCATCAACTCCCTTTTGTGAGAACACCAGAATCACAACTAACTGCTGAACAGTCATCAACAGGAAGACACTGGAACTCACCAAAAAGATACCCCACATCCAAAGAAAAAGGAGAAGCCACAATGAGATGCAAGGAGGGACATATTCACAATAAAATAAAATCCCATAACTGCCTGGGGGGGGGGGGGTGACTCACAAACTGGAGAACACTTATACCACAGAAGACCACCCACTGGAGTGAAGGTTCTGAGCCCCACGTCAGGCTTCCCAACCTGGGGGTCCGGCAAGAGGAGAAGGAATTCCTAGAGAATCAGACTTTGAAGGCTGGTGGGATTTCACTGAAGGACTTCGACAGAACTGGGGGAAACAGAGACGCCACTCTTGGAGGGCACACACAAAGTAGTGTGCACATCAGGACACAGGGGAAGGAGCAGTGACCCCATAGGAGACTGAACCAGACCTACCTGTTGGTGTTGGAGGGTCTCCTGCAGAGGTGGGGGGGTGGCTGTGGCTCACCGTGAGGACAAGGACAATGGCAGCAGAAGATCTGGGAAGTACTCCTTGGCGTAAGCCCTCCCAGAGTCTGCCATTAGCCCCACCAAAGAGCCCAGGTAGGCTCCAGTGTTGGGTCGCCTCAGACCAAACAACCAACAGGGAGGGAACCCAGCCCCATCCATCAGCAGACAAGTGGATTAAAGTTTTACTGAACTCTGACCACCAGAGCAACAGCCAGCTCTACTCACCACCAGTCCCTCCCATCAGGAAACATGCACAAGCCTCTTAGATAGCCTCATGCACCAGAGAGCAGACAGCAGAATCAAGAAGAAATACAGTTCTGCAGCCTGTGGAACAAAAACCACATTCACAGAAAGATAGACAAGATGAAAAGGCAGAGGGCTATGTACCAGATGAAGGAAGAAGATAAAACCTCAGAACAACACCTAAATGAAGTGGAGAAAGAAACCTTCCAGAAAAGAATTCAGAATAATGATAGTGAAGATGATCCAGGACCTCGGAAAAAGATTGGAGGCAAACAACGAGAAGATGCAATGCTTAACAAAGATCTAGAAGAATTAAAGAACAAACAAACAGAGATTAAAAATAAAATAACTGAAATGAAAATTACACTAGAAGGAATCAATAGCAGAATAACTGAGGCAGAAAAACGGATAAGTGACCTGGAAGACAGAATGGTGGAATTCACTGCTGCGGAACAGAATAAACAAAAAAGAATGAAAAGAAATGAAGACAGCCTAAGAGACCTCTGGGAAAACATTAAATGCAACAACATTTGCATTATAGGGGTCCCAGAAGGAGAAGAGAGAGAGAAAGGACCCGAGAAAATATTTGAAGAGATTATAGTCGAAAACTTCCCTAACATGGGAAAGGAAAGAGCCACCCAAGTCCAGGAAGCATGGAGAGTCCCATACAGGATAAACCCAAGGAGAAACATGCCGAGACACATAGTAATCAAACTGACAAAAATTAAAGACAAGGAAAAATTATTGAAAGCAGCAAGGGAAAAATGACAAATAACATACAAGGGAACTCCCATAAGGTTAACAGCTGATTTCTCAGCAGAAACTCTACAAGCCAGAAAGGAGTGGCATGACATATTTAAAGTAATGAAAAGTAAGAACGTACAATCAAGATTACTCTACCCAGCAAGGATCTCATTCAGATTCGATGGAGAAATCAAAAGCTTTACAGACAAGCAAAAGCTAAGAGAATTCAGCACCATCAAACCAGCTGTACAACAAATGCTAAAGGAACTTCTCTAAGTGGGAAACACAAGGGAGGAAAAGGACCTACAAAAACAAACCCATAACAATTAAGAAAATGGGCATAGGAACATACATATTGATTATTACCTTAAACGTGAATGGATTAAACGTTCCAACCAAAAGACACAAGCTCCCGGAATGTATTCCAAAACAAGACCCATATATATGCTGTCTACAAGAGACCCACCTCAGACCTAGGGTCACATACAGACTGAAAGAGAGGGGATGGAAAAAGATATTCCATGCAAATGGAAATCAGAAGAAAGCTGGAGTAGCTATTCTCATATCAGATAAAATAGACTTTAAAATAGAATGTTACAAGAGACATGGAAGGACACTACATAATGATCCAGGGATCAATCCAAGAAGAAGATATAACAGTTATAAATATATATGCACCCAACATAGGAGCACCTCAATACATAAGGCAACTGCTAACAGCTATAAAAGAGGAAATCAACAGTAACACAATAATAGTGGGGGACTTTAACACCTCACTTACTCCAATGGACAGATCATCCAAACAAAAAACTAATAAGGAAACAGAAGCTTTAATTGACACAATACCAGATAGATTTAAATGATATTTATAGGACATTCCATCCAAAAACAGTAGATCACACTTTCTTTTCAAGTGCACACGGAACATTCTCCAGGATAGATCACATATAGGGTCGGAAATCAAGCCTCAGTAAATTTAAGAAAATTGAAATTATATCAAGCATCTTTTCTGACAACAGTGCTATGAGATTAGAAATCAATTACAGGGGGAAAAGCATAAAAAATACAAACTTATGGAGGCTAAACAATACGCTACTAAATAAGCAAAAGTTCACTGAAGAAATCAAAGAGGAAATCAAAAAAATTCCTGGAGAAAAATGACAATGAAAACACGATGATCCAAAACCTATGGGATGCAGCAAAAGCAGTTCTAAGAGGGAAGTTTATAGCAATACAATCCTACCTCAAGAAGCTACAAACATCTCAAATAAACAATCTAAACTTACACCTAAAGGAATAGAGAAAGAAGAACAAACAAAACCCATAGTTAGTAGAAGGAAACAAATCATAAAGATCAGAGCAGAAATAAATGAAATAGAAACAAAGAAAACAATAACAAAGATCAATAAAACTAAAAGCCGGTTCTTTGAGAAGATAAACAAAATTGATAAACCATTAGCCAGAGTCATCAAGAAAACGGGAGAGGACTCAAGTCAATAAAATTAGAAATGAAAAAGGTAAAGTTACAACAGACACCACAGAAATACAAAGCATCCTAAGAGACTGCTGCAAGCAACTCTATGCCGATAAAATGGACAACCTAGAAGAAATGGACAAATCCTTAGAAAGGTATAACCTTCCAAGACTGAACCAGGAAGAAATAGAAAATATGAACAGACCAATAATAAGTAATGAAATTGAAACTGTGATTAAACATCTTCCAACAAACAAAAGTCCAGGACCAGATGGCTTCACAGGTGAATTCTATCAAATATTTAGAGAAGAGCTAACACCCATCCTTCTCAAACTCTTCCAAAAATTTGCAGAGAAAAGAAAACTCCCAAACTCATTCTATGAGGCCACCATCACCCTGATACCAAAACCAGACAAAGATCCTACAAAAAAGAAAATTAAAGACCAATATCACTCATGAATATAGATGCAAAAATCTTCAACAAAATACTAGCAAACAGAATCCAACAACACATTAAAGGGATCATACACCATGATCAGGTGGGATTTATCCCAGGGATGCAAGGATTCTTCAACATACGCAAATCAATCCATGTGAGACATCATATTAACAAATTGAAGAAGAAAAACCATAAGATCATCTCAATAGATGCAGAAAAAGCTTTTGACAAAATTCAACACCCATTTACGATAAAAACTCTCCAGAAAGTGGGCATAGAGGGAACCTACCTCAACATAATAAAGGCCATATACGACAAACCCACAGCAAACATCATTCTCAATGGTGAAAAACTGAAAGCTTTTCCTCTAAGATCAGGAACGAGACAAGGATGTCCACTCTCACCACTATTATTCAACGTAGTTTTGGAAGTCCTAGCCATGGCAATGAGAGAAGAAAAATAAATAAAAGGAATCCAAATCAGAAAAGAAGTAATACTCTCACTGTTTGCAGATGACATGATAGTATACACAGAGAATCCTAAAGGTGCTACCAGAAAACTACTAGAGCTAATCTATGAATCTGGTAAAGTTGCAGGATACAAAATTCATGCACAGAAATCTCTTGCATTCCTATACACTAATGATGAAACAGCTGAAAGAGAACTTAAGGAAACACTCCCATTTACCATTGCAACAGAAAGAATTAAATGCCTAGTAATAAACCTACCTAGGGAGACAAAAGGCCTGTATGCAGAAAACTATAAGACACTGATGAAAGAAGTTAAAGATGATACCAACAGATGGAGAGATATACCATGTCCTTGGATTGGAAGAATCAATATTGTGAAAATGACTATAGTACCCAAAGCAATCTACAGTGCAATGCAATCCCTATCAAATTACCAATGGCAGTTTTTACAGAAGTAGAACAAAAAATCTTAAACTTTGTTTGGAAACACAAAAGACCCCGAATAGCCAAAGCGGTCTTGAGGGAAAAAAACGGAGCTGGAGGAAGCAGACTCCCTGACTTCAGACTATACTACAAAGCTACAGTAATCAAGACAATATGGTACTGGCACAAAAACAGAAATATAAATCAGTGGAAAAGGATAGAAAGCCCAAAGATAAACCCATGCACCTATGGTCAACTAATCTATGACAAAGGAGGCAAGGATATACAATGGAGAAAAGATCGCCTCTTCAATAATTGGTGCTGGGAAAACTGGACAGCTACATGTAAAAGAATGAAATTAGAACACTCCCTAACACCATACACTAAAATAAACTCAAAATGGATTCAAGACCTAAATGTAAGTCCGGACACTATAAAACTCTTAGAGGAAAACATAGGAAGAACACTCTTTGACATAAATCACAGCAAGATCTTTTTTGATCCACCTCCTAGAGTAATGGAAATAAAAACAAAAATAAACAAATGGGACCTAATGAAACTTACATGCTTTTGTACAGCAAAGGAAACTACAAACAAGATGAAAAGACAACCCTCAGAATGGGAGAAAATATTTGCCTACGAATCAACTGACAAAGGATTAATCTCCAAAATATATAAACAGCACATGCAGCTCAATATTAAAAAAAAACAAACAACCCAATCCAAAAATGGGCAGAAGACTTAAATAGACATTTCTCCAAAGAAGACATACAGATGGCCAACAAGCACATGAAAAGCTGCTCAACGTCACTAATTATTAGAGAAATGCAAATCAAAACTACAATGAGGTATCACGTCACACCAGTTAGAATGGGCCTCATCAGAAAATCTAGAAACAACAAATGCTGGAGAGGTTGTGGAGAAAAGGGCACCCTGTTGCACTGTTGGTGTGTATGTAATTTGTTACAGCCAGTATGGAGTACAGTATGGAGGTTCCTTAAAAAACTAAAAATAGAACTACCATATGACCCAGCAATCCCACTACTGGGCATATACCCAGAGAAAACCATAATTCAAAAAGGCACATGCACCTCAACGTTCATTGCAGCACTATTTACAATAGCCCAGACATGGAAGCGACCTAAATGCCCATCGACAGATGAATGGATAAAGAAGATGTGGTACATATATACAATGGAATATTACTCAGCCATAAAAAGGAATGAAATTGGGTCATTTGTAGAGACATGGATGGATCTAGAGGCTGTCATACAGAGTGAAGTAAGTCAGAAGGAGAAAACAAATATCGTATATTAACGCATATATGTGAAACCTAGAAAAATGGTTCAGATGAACCGGTTTGCATGGCAGAAATTGAGACACAGATGTAGAGAACAAACGTATGGACACCAAGGGGGGAAAGTGGCAGTGGGGGTGGTGGTGATGTGTTGAATTGGCAGATTGGGATTGACATATATACACTAATATGTGTAAAATGGATAACTAATAAGAACCTTCTGTATAAAAAAATAAATTAAATTAAATTAAATTTTTTTTAAAAAATTGGCTCAATTCTAAGAAATATGCCACACCAATACAAGATGTGAATAATAGGGGAAACTGGGGGGAGGATGGCAGGAGTGAGGAGTAAAGGTATATGAGAACTCTCTACACTTTCCACTCAATTTTCTCTAAACCTCGAACTGCTCTTTTAAAACATCTATTAATTTTAAAATAAATATATAAATAAGTAGCAATATAAGCACATTATATTAAAATCTGGACATAATATATGGGGAAGAATTTAGAACTGGAATTGTTGACTTTGGAGGGAAAGATGGGCGATGTGGAATGGTAGGATGGAAGCTGGTTCTTTTTTATTATGAGGCTTTAATACTATAATAATTACTTAATATAAAGTAATACTTTTATAAATAATTGATATTTTAAAGGACAAACTTAAAATCACAGAATAGCCATCACTTATCATTTCCTACTAAATTCCACTGCAGTTTATTTAAATAGTCAACTTGGATTAAACACTCTGTGCTAACATCTACACATTTACAATTAATGGTGCTTATTCCCACAATATAGAGAGTATATAGAATCTCTCAGAAACCATCCAATGCAGCAAAGAAACATGGAAGGGATGGGGGGAGTTGGCTGCCTCTAACTGGAGTCCTCCTCTAATATTAGTACATCTTCAGTCCTGAATGGTCAGGGACTTCATAAAACAGTTTGGGAAATGCATGGACTCCCAACAAAGCTCACGTGTAAGAAAACCACAAACCAATCTCACTTATAAATGTTGGTAAACAATAAATAAAATATTAACAAATAAAGTCCAGTAGTAAACTGAAAGACTGAAAAACATGGGGTCCATTCTAAGAGTGCAAGAATTATTCAATATTAGGAAGTATATATAATCCACTATATAAATAGGCCAAGTGAGAAAACTCATACGGTCAACTAAATAGATTCCCAAAAGATGAACTTAACAAAATCAAACATGTATTCCTGATTTAGTTATCTAGGAATGGATACTTCATTGACAATTTTTATAATACGTGTTTCTAACCAGAAGTCAATGTTATACTGAATAATTAAACGTACAAATTTCCATTAAAGTTAGGAAAAGTGTGCATAGCTCCAGTACCACCACTATAATTGCTCCCTAGAGCACTACACAACATAGTTAGACAAGAGAATTAAATGAGGCATAAACCTTGGATAACTAGGAGCAAAACAGTCTCTATTTGTTAAAGACATAGCTGTATAACTTGAAAACCTGAGAGAATCTATGGAAAACCCACTAGAAACAATAATAAGATTTAATGAAGTACTTGTAATGGCTTTCCCACAAGATCCAGTTCAAAAAGATAAGAGAGGGACTTCCCTGGTGGTGCAGTGGTTAAGAATCCACCTGCCAATGCAGGGGACATGGGTTTGAGCCCTGGTCTGGGAAGATCCCACATGCCGTGGAGCAAGTAAGCCCATGTGCCACAACTACTGAGCCTGCGCACCAGAGCCTGTGAGCCACAACTACTGAAGCCTGCATGCCACAGCTACTGAAGCCCAAGTGCCTAGAGCCCATGCTCTGCAACAAGAGGAGCCACCAAAATGAGAAGCCCGTGCACCACAACGAAGAGTAGCCCCTGCTCGCTGCAACTAGAAAAAGCCCATGCACAGCAACAAAGACCCAATGCAGCCAAGATAATAAATAAATAAATAAATAAATAAATAAATAAATAAATAAATAAATTTTATAAATAAAATAGAAAATGAAACACCAGCTGTCAAGGCAAGAACACTCTTTAAAAAAAAAAGGTAAGAGAAAAAATCCCCTTCACAATAGGAATCAAAAATAAGAATAAACCTGAGAGAATATAAAGGAAACTTTAAAATTCTACTAAGCAATAAAAAGACTTGAATAAATAGAAAGCCATACCTTGTTCTGCAATAGGAAGACTCACTATTATAAAGACAACCTTTTTCTCTAAATTAACCTATAAGTTCAATAAATCCCTGTCAAAATATCAATAGGTTATTTTGAAATATTTCTCTTGACAAAATGATGTTAAGGTTTACCTGTAAGAATAAATACGTGAGAATAGGCAGAAATTTTCTCAAAAAGATAACAGAGAGGCCTTGCCACACAGATATGAAAATATATTATGAAGTTACATTAATGAAAATGGAATGGCAGTGGAGCAAGCATAGACATTCAGATCAAAGGAACAGAACAGAAAGCACATATGAAAACTTCACATATGATAAAGGTGACATTTCAAATCAATGGGTCAAAAATTATTATTCAATAGATGGTACTAAGACAGCTGACTTACCATTTGAAAGGAAAACCCTACCCCAAAACAACTTCAAGACAGATCAAAGATTTAACTATAAAGCTGACACCACAAAAGTACTAACAGAAAGCACATATAAATCATTTTTATGTATAATCTTGGAGTGGAGAAGGTTTCTGTAAAGAATAGAATGAAATACAGAGGCCATTAAAAAATGATTGATAAACTAGACCATATAAGTTTAAACAAAATTTATCTGTGCATATACCACAGGCAAAGTCAAAATACAACAAATGGGTGTTGGGAACATTTCTACAAATACACACATAATATTTATTTCAATATTACTTCTTATAATAACAAAATTTAGGAGAAAATAATAGCCATTAAGAGGGGCCTGGTTAGGCTTAGCTCAAGATGGTGGAGTAGAATGGTGTGAGCTCACCTGCTTCTTACAAAAACACCAAATATCACAACTAGCTGCTGAACAAACATAGACAAAAAATGCTGGACCCTACCATAAAAGATACTCTACATCCAAAGACAAAGAGGAAGCCACAACAAGATGGTAGGAGGGGCACAATCACAATAAAATCAAAGTCCATACCTGCCAGGTGGGTGACCCACAAACTGGAAAACAACCATACCACAGAAGTTATCCCATAGTAATGAAAGTTCTGAGCCCTGCAACAGGCTGCCAAGCCTGGGAGTGTGGCAATGGGAAGAGGAGTCCCCAGAAAATCAGGCTTTCAAGGCCAGCAGGGTTTGATCGCAGGACTTCCACAGGACAGGGAGAAACAGAAACTCCACTCTTGGAGGGTGCACACAAAGTGTCATGCACATGAGGACCCAAGGGAAAAAAGCAGTGACCCCATAAGAGACAGGACCAGACCTACCTGCTAGTACTGGAGGGTATCCTGCAGAGGCAGTGGGCAGCTGTGGCTCACTGCAGGGACAAAGACACTGGCAGCAGCAGTTCTGGGAAGTACTCATTGGCATGAGCCCTCCCACAGGCTGCCATTAGCCCAACCAAACAGCTTGTAGGCTCCAGTGCTGGGTCGCCTCAGGCCAAACAACCAACAGGCAGGAACACAGCCCCAGCCATCAGCAGACAAGTGGCTAAAAGTCTCTCTGAGCACAGCCCTGCCCACCAGAGGGACAAGACCCAGCTCCAGCTACCACTAGGCAGGAATAAGCCCCTCCCATCAGGAGACCTGCACAAATCTCTTAGACATCCTCATCCATCAGAGGGCAGACAGCAGAAGCAAGAAGAACTGCAATCCTGCAGCCTGCAGAATGGAAACCGAAATCACAGAAAGTTAGTCAAAATGAGACAGCAGAGGAAATATGTCCCAGATGAAGGAACAAGATGAAACCCCAGAAGAACAATGAAGTGAAGTGGAGATAGCCAACCACCCAGAAAAAGAATTCAGAATAATGATAGTGAAGTTGATGCAGGATCTTGGAAAAGGAATGGAGGCAAGGATCGAGAAGATTCAAGAAATGTTTAACAAAGACCTAGAAGAACTAGAGAACATACAAACAGAGATGAACAATAGAATAACTGAAATGAAAAATACACTGGAAGGAATCAATAGCAGAATAACTAAGTCAGAAGAACAGATAAGTGACCTAGAAGACAGAATGGTGGAAATCACTGCTGCAGAACAGAATAAAGAAAAAAGAATGAAAAGAATTGAGGACAGTCTCAGAGACCTCTAGGACAACATTAAACACACCACCATTCACATTATAGGGTCCCAGAAGGAGAAGAGAAAAAGAAAGGGACTGAGAAAATATTTGAAGAGATTATAGTTGAAATCTTCCCTAATATGGGAAAGGAAATAGTCAATCAAGTCCAGGAAGCACAGAGAGTCCCATACAGAATAAATCCAAGGAGAAACACGTCAAGACACACATTAATCAAACTATCAAAAATTAAATACAAAGAAAAAATATTAAAAGCAGCAAGGGAAAAGCAACAAATGACATATAAGGGAATCCATATAAGGTTAACAGCTGATCTTTCAGCAGAAACTCTGTAAGCCAGAAGGGAATGGCAGGACATATTTAAAGTGATAAAAGGGAAAAACCTACAGCCAAGATTACCCAGCAAGAATCTCATTCAGACTTGACGGAGAAATTAAAATCTTTACGGACAAGCAAAAGTTAAGAGAATTCAGCACCACTAAACCAGCTTAACAACAAATGCTAAAGGAACTTCTCTAGGCAGGAAACACAAGAGAAGGAAAAGACCTACAAAAACAAACCCAAAACAATTAAGAAAATGGTAATAGGAACATACATATTGATAATTACCTTAAATGTAAATGGATTAAATGCTCCAACCAAAAGACATAGACTGGCTGAATGGATACAAAAATAAGACCCATATATATGCTGTCTACAAGAGACCCACTTCAGACCTAGGGACACATACTGACTGAAAGTGAGGAGATGGAAAAAGATATTCCATGCAAATGGAAATCAAAAGAAAGCTGGAGTAGCAATTCTCATATCAGATAAAATAGACTTTAAAGTAAAGAATGTTACAAGAGACATGGAAGGACACTACATAATGATCAAGGAGGGATCAATCCAAGAAGAAGATATAACTATTGTAAATATATATGCACCCAACATAGGAGCACCTCAATATATAAGGCAAATACTAATAGCCATAAAGGGAGAAATCAACAGTAACACCATTATAGTGGGGGACTTTAACACCTCACTTTCATAAATGGACAGATCATCCAGACAGAAAATCAATAAGGAAACACAGGCCTCAAATGACACATTAGAGCAGATGGACTTAATTGAGATTTATATAGCATTCCATCCAAAAGCAGCAGAATACACATTCTTCTCAAGTGCACATGGAACATTCTCCAGGATTGACCACATGCTGGGCCACAAAGCAAGCCTTGGTAGATTTAAGAAAATTGAAATCATATCATGGATCTTTTCTGACCACAATGCTATGAGACAAGAAATAAAATACATGAAAAAACAAGAACACGTGTAGGCTAAACAGTATGCCACTAAACAACCAAAGCATCACTGAAGAAATCAAAGAGGAAATGAGAAAATACCTAGAGACAAATGAAAACAAAAGCACAGTGATCCAAAACCTATCAGATGCAGTAAAAGCAGTTTTAACAGGGAAGTTTATAGCAATACAATCTTACCTCAGGAAACAAGAAAAATCTCAAATTAACAATCTAAACTTATGCCTAGAAGCAACTAGAGAAAGAAGAATAAACAAAACCTAAAGTTAGTAGAAAGAAAGAAATCCTAAACATCAGAGCAGAAATCAATGAAATAGAGACAAAGAAAACGGTAGCAAAGATCAATGAAGCTAAAAGCTGGTTCTTTGAAAAGATAAACAAAATTGATAAACCTTTAGCCAGCTTCATCAAGTAAAAAACAAGAGAGGACTCAAATCAATAAAATTAGAAATTAAAAAGAAGACGTTACAACAGACACCACAGAAATACAAAGGATCATAAATGACTACTACAAGCAACTGTATGCCAACAAAATGTACAACCTAGAAGAAATGGACAAATTCTCAGAAAGATACAATCTCCCAAGATTGAACCAGGAAGAAATAGAAAATATGAACAGACCAATCTCAAGTTCTGAAAGTGAAACTATGATTTTAAAACTCCCAACAAACAAGTCCAGGACCAGATGGCTTCCCAGGTGAATTCTACCAAACCATGAAAGAAGAGTTAACACCTATCCTTCTGAAACTATTACAAAAAATTGCAAAGGAAGGAAAACTCCCAAACTCATTCTATGAGGCCACCATCACCCAGATACCAAAACCAGACAAAGATACCACAAAAAAAGAAAACTACAGGCTAATATCACTGATGAACATAGACGCAAAAATCCTCAACAAAATATTAGCAATCTGAATCCAACAATACACTAAAAGGGTCAGACAACATGATCAAGTGGGATTTATTCCAGGGATGCAAGGATTTTTCAATATCTGCAAATCAGTCAGTGTTAACAAATTGAAGAATAAAAACCATATGATCATCTCAATAGATGCAGAAAAAGCTTTGACAAAATTCACCACCCATTTATGATAAAACCTCTCCAGAAAGTGGACATAGAACAATTCTCAACATAATAAAGGCAATATATGACTAACCTACAGCTAACATCACACTCAGGGGTGAAAAACTGAAAACATTCCCTCTAAGATCAGGAACAAGACAAAGATGTCCACTCTCACCACTTTTATTCAACATAGTTTTGGAAGTCCTAGTCATGGGAATCAGAGAAGAAGAAGAAAAAATAAGAGGAATCCAAATTGGAAAAGCAGAAGTTAAACTGTAACTGTTTGCAGATAACATGATACTACTAGACATAGAAAATCCTAAAGATGCTACCAGAAAACTACTAGAGCTCGTCAATAAATTCAGTAAAGTTGCAGGTTACAAAATTAATACACAGACATCTGCAGCATTTCTGTACACTAACAACAAAAGGTCAGAAAGAGAAATCAAACAATCCCATTTACCATTACATCAAAAAGAATATAATACCTAGGAATAAACTACCTAAGGAGGCAAAAGACCTGTACTCCAAAAACTATAAAACACTCATGAAAGAAATCAAAGATGACACAAACAGATGGAAAGATATACCATGTTCTTGGATTGGAAGAATCAATATTGTTAAAATGACTATACTACCCAAGGCAATCTACAGATTCAATGCAATCCCCAGCAAATTACCAATGGCATTTTTCACAGAACTAGAACAAAAAATCTTTTGTATGGAGACACAAAAGAACCCAAATAGCCAAAGCAATCTTGAGAAAGAAAAACAGAGCTGGAGGAATCAGGCTCCCTGACGTCAGACATTACTACAAAGCTACAGTCATCAAAACAGTATGGTACTGGCACAAAAACATAAATATAGATCAGTGGAACAGGATAGAAAGCCCAGAAATAAACCCATGCACCTACAGTCAATTATTCTACAACAAAGAAGACAAGACTATACAATGGAGGAAAGACAGTCTCTTCAGTAAATGGTGCTGGGAAAACTGGACAGCTACATGTAAAAAAATGAAATTAGAACATTCTTTAACACCATACACCAAAATAAATTCAAAATGGATTAAAGACCTAAATGTAAGACTGGATACTCTAAAACTCTTAGAGGAAAACATAGGCAGAACACTCTTTGACATAAATCACAGCAATATCTTTTCTGATCCATATCCCAGAGCAATAGAAATAAAAAGAAAAATAAACAAATTGGACCTAACTAAACTCAAAAACTTTTGCACAGCAAAGGAAACCACAAATAAAACAAAAAGACAACCCACAGAATGGGAGAAAATATTTGCAAGCGATACAACCAACAAGGGATTACTCTCCAAAATTTACAAACAGCACATGTTGATCAATATCAAAAAACAAACTACCCTATCAAAAAATGGGCAGAAGACCTAAATAGACATTTCTCCAAAGAAGACATACAGGTGGCCAATAAGCACATGAAATGATGCTCAACATCACTAATTACCAGAGAAATGCAAATCAAAACTACAATGAGGTATCATTCACACCAGTCAGAATGGCCATCGCCAAAAAATCTACAAACAATAAATGCTGGAGAGGGTGTAGAGAAAAAGGAACCCTCCTACACTGTTGGTGGGACTGTAAATTGATACAGCCACTATGGAGAACAGTATGGAGGTTCATTAAATAACTAAAATTAGAGCTACTGCATGATCCAGCAATCCTCCTCCTGGGCATATATCCAGAGAAAACAATAATTTGAAAGTATACATGCACCCAAATGTTCATTGCAGCACTGTTTACGATAGCCATGACATGAAAGCAACCTAAATGTCCATCGACAGAGGAATGGATAAAGAAGATGTGGTACATATAGATAATGGAATATTACTCAGCCATTAAAAAGAATGAAATAATGTCATTTGCAGCAACATGGATGGACCTAGAGATTGTCATACTGAATGAAGTAAGTCAAACAGAGAAAGAGAGTCTCTTATATGCAGAATCTAGAAAAAATTATACAAATGAACTTATTTACCAAACAGAAACAGACTCACAGACTTAGAGAACAAACTTATGGTTAGCAGGGGGGAAGGGTGGGGGTAGGGATAGTTAGGGAGTTTGGGATTGACATGTATACACTGCTATATTTAAAACGGATAACCAACAACGACCTGCTGTATAGCACAGGGAACTCTGTTCAATATTATGTAACAACCTAAATGGGAAAAGAATTTGAAAAAGAATAGATGCATGTATATGTATAACTGAATCACTTTGCTGTACACCTGAAACTAACACAACACTGTTAATCTACTATACTCCAATATAAAATAAAAAGTTAAAAGAAAGAGGGGCCTTAGTTAAATAAATTCTGGTATATCCATACAATTTAATACTATGAATTTGGGCTTTTTTAATGAAATAATTAAGTACTGACATGGAAAGGTGTTAATGATAATTTGTTATGTGAAAAAGCAGGTTGCAGAACTTCCATTGCTGTTAAAAAAGAATATATGCACATTTATTTTTATATAAGAGGGGTATATGTTTGTATATGCACAGAAAATATCTGGGACGATGTAGAACAAACTGTTGAGTTACTGTCTCTGGGAATTGGTATTGGGGAAAAGAAGGTTGGATAAAGGTTTCTTTTTTTAGTTTATACATTCATTCATTCACTCATTCAACAAATACTGAGTGAACTATTATATGACAGCACTGTTTTAGGTTCTGGGACTACAGATGAGGCCTCTGCTCTGTGTTGAAGGAGAGACAGATGATAAGCAATGACATAAATGAATAGCACAATTTCAGACACAATATCAACACAATAAAGTCTGTGGAGAAAAAAACGGGGTGATATGATGGAGAGAAGTAGGGGGAAAGGGTTGGGTGGGCTATTTCACATTGCGTGGCTGGGCAGGGCCTCTCTGAGGAAGTGACAATTGAGCTGAGACCTAAATGACAAGTAGGAGCCAGCCACCAGAAAATCAAGAAGAAAAGCATTCCAAGGAGAAGGAAGACTCGGTGCAAAGGCCCAAAGGCAAGAACAACCTTGATGTGTTCCAGAAACAGAGGCCAGTATAGCTGGAGCTTAGTAAATGTAGGGGAGAGTTGGAGAAGCTGACTGAGAATCAGATACATAATCTCTGTATTGATTATTTTTCTTTTATATTTTTTATAACAAGTTTGTGGTAATTTTAAAAAATAACAATAACACCTTAACACTTTTTAAAGAGAATAAGAGAATCACATAGACTAGCTCTATCACCTACTGGCTAGGTTACCTTAGTCAAGTTAATCTCATTAAGCCTCAGTTTGTTCATTTGTAAAATGAGGAAAAATACACTCACCTCAGAGGGCCAAAGTGCAAACCTATGTAATGGGTTGTTTTGGTTAGGGCTCTTTTGGACACAAGGAAGAGAAACTCAGATCAAGAATCAGAAATCCAAGGTCAGGAAGTTGAGCACAGTTAGAGCTCATTAAGCCTGGAGCTGTAGGAAAATTCTGGATGAGGCATGGGCCTCTGCTCTAGAGCTTTGCTATTATCATGACTCATCTACACTACATGTCTGCTTCTTTCTGCACATTTCCCCCATGCTCCTTGCTCAGCTCAGAAATGCAGCTGAGGGACTTCCCTGGTGGTGCAGTGGGTAAGACTCCGTGCTCCCAATGCAGGGGGCTCGGGTTCAATCCCTGGTTGGGGAACTAGATCCTGCATGCATGCCACAACTAAGAGTTTGCATGCCACAACTAAGAAGTCCACATGCCACAACTAGGAGCCCACATGATGCAACTAAAAGATCCCGCACACCACAACTAACGAGCCCGCACGCCACAGTGAAGATCCCGCGTGCCACAACTAAGACCCGGTGCAGCCTAAATAAATAAACAATAAATAATTTTTTTTAAAAAAAACGAAATGCAGCTGACACTTGACCTGGTCCATAATGCCCACCCCCACCAGCATCCTGGTCTGCTAGACCTGCCCACTCAACAACTAACTGGCAACTCTCCTCTGCATCTCTTATTTCACTTTCCCAAAAGTGTAATCTGATTGTCCACATCATCTTGTCAAACGGGGCCATAAAACTCTCAGGTTGTCTGGCTGGCCTTGGATCAGATGCAATCAGCTGTACCTTAAGGGAAGGGAGGATACCAGTACATAGTCAGGCCTGGCTTGCCCATTCAGCAGGAGCTGTAAGTAGAACAGATTCTCCCAGAACGGGGGTGTAAAGATGGCAGGCAAGAAGTGGCTTTTCTGATGCACGTGTGTAGCACAGTGACTGCCATATGGTAGGTGTTCAACAAATGGTCACAATTATTAACAGTAACATTATGCCACCTCTTACAGGAAGCCTTCCCAGAACTCTCAAGCTTCTCAAATTTTTCCACCAGAACAAAATCCTACTGCAGGAATTGTCCAATTAAGAAATCATTGAAATTCCTTCATCTAGGGCAGACTTTTAAAGGCTCGTAGGTGTAATGCACTGGGAGGAGGGATACACAAATGAATCAGGCCCTTATCCTGGCCTCAAAGAGCTCCCAGGGTAGTGCAAGGGAAAAGGAAGCCTAAGCCATGAGAGATCCACAGATAGGAAACTCTGGGAGTTCAGAGAAAGGCAAAGATTGTTGTTTATCCGTATGTATGCATGTCTCCTGGATACATCCCCTTAGATGTCCCAAAGGCACCTCATACTAAGTATATTTAAAACTGATCTCATCTGCCCCCACCCCCAAACCTGTTCCTCTTCTCAGATTCCCTGTCTCGGTGAGGCAAGTTCATCCACACCTGTTGCCCAAGCTTGAAAGCTGAGCTGCACCCTCTCACAATGTCAGCTGTTGTAGTTGCTAAAGTTGTCCCTGAGCCTTTAGTGTGTGTTTGTCTTGCCCCAAAGGGCAGAACTAATAATAAACTTGAGAATTGCTTCAGGAGGGAGAATTTTAAACCAGCCTGGAGACAGACAATACCTGGAGTTCACTAGGGTTGATTTCGGATTTGGCCTCTGGCATCAATGGGTACAATCCCTTTCAGGAAAGTGGGTCAATAAGAGCCTAAAACATTCATGCCATTTTCCCACTAATTCTGCTCCTCAATATCCACCTGACCCTACTCTGAAACAAGAAAAGCTCTAAGCACAAAATTATTCCTAACAAGGCTATTTTCTGATGCTCAAACAGAGAAGTAGTTTTAATATCCAACAAGAGGGGAAGGGTTAAGTGATTCGTGGCACAGTTGTCTGATGGAACATTCTATAACCATTACCGACGGATGATGGCTGTGGAGATTCTAAGCAACAGGGGGAAATTATTATGCTGTAACTAAGGACACTCCGACTGCAACAACGTAAAAGCTGCGTAGGCTCAGGGTCTGCCGGTGAACATTTAAAATGTCTCATCTACAGGGGGAAAAAAAGTCCTAAACTTTACTTAAGTAAACCATGAACATCTCTGAGGTTTTTCCTCTCTTTTTCCCCCTTTTCATTCAATCAGTCAACCATCTTAATTACGTGCCTTTTTTGTTACCGGGCCTCCCATTAGGTGCTGGAGATTCAACGAATCACCCACGATTCTTTTTCTCAGGGACATTAGGGCAGAAGAAGAAAGAGATACAAAAATAAACCGTTTCAAAATATATAGGCCAGTCTGTGCGGAACCATTTGTGGATGTGTGCAGGCGCGGTCACCCCCTGGCGGCCACCCGACTACCTGTCTTTGGGTGGCTCTAACCTCCTCCTGCGCAGTGGCTTCCACCCTCGGGAGTCCAGCCCCAGCCTAGCTGCCTCCAAGGCGCCTCCCTCTCTGCCTTTCTGGGGCTCTCGATCTCTTAGTAGGCGCTTCAGCCTGAAGTTGACCCGGACTGATCCCACCCTGCTACTCTCACCCGAGCTCCTCCCTCCCCCAAAGCCTCTCTCCGCTGGGATCTACAATATGATGTCATTCTCACTGGTTCGCATGCGCTCCTACCACTGGCCAATTGGCGCGCCGCTGCCGCAGGTGGGGCCGAGCTTCAGGTTCCTGAGTTCTCTCTTTTCTTTTTTCCAATGCTTTAAAAAGTGGCAACACCCTACTCGTAAGAAATGCAGGCAAACTCTTGGTTCTAAGAGCGGGATCCAAGAAAAGCTGCGAACCCTAAAGTTCACTACTCCTTACTCTGCCTTTGTCGCACCCACTCCCGAGATAGATATCGCCCCTTTCTGACTCCTTCCACCTCCTTTCTCCAAGCGTGGGAATTGAAGCCCAGAGCTGTGTGCGGCTCACACTTCTGAGATACTCCAACTGCGCCTGCGTCTGTTCGTAGCCAGTGGGGCTAGCGGGAGGCTGATGCAAGAGAGTCAGGGCGGGGTGCGTCAGATGAGATGGGAGCGGGATTGGAGAGGCCTGTTCCAGCCTTCCAAGTGGAAGCTGGCGCGGGGTGGGGGGTGGTGTTGGAGGGCTGTTTGACAGTGTCTGTTAAAACTTTTAAGTGTGGACTTTCATGGTGGTGCGGTGGTTAAGACTGCAGGAGGCCCGGGTTCCATCTCTGGTCTGGGAACTAGATCCCACATGCATGCTGCAACTAAGAGTTCGCATGTCGCAACTAAGGAGCCGGTGAGCGGCAACTAAGGAGCCCCCTGCCGCAACTAAGACCAGACGCAACCAAATAAATATTTAAAAAAAAACTTTTAAATGCATGTATCCTATTGGCTCAACAATCCCATTTCCATGTATACACTCAAGAGTCCTAGAGCAGTGCAACAGAATCACCTAGTAGGCCTGCTAAAAAGCAGGTTGTCAAGGTTCACCCACTATCAGAGTTTCTGATTCAGTAGGTGTGGAATGGGGCCTGAGAATTTGCATTTCTAACAAGTTGTGAGTAATGCTGATGCTAACTGATTCAGTGACCACACTTCAAGAACCTTTGCTCTAAAGGGAAAAATACTTTGCAAGGACCCATGTGTGAACAAGTATAAGCCTTACTCATTTGTTTGCAATAATGAAAAATTGAAAGCGTCACTAGGGGGGGTGATTTTATCAGTTAAAAATGGTCTATATCTTTATAAACTGACAGGGAAAGATACTGATGATGGTGGTGGTGGTGGTGGTGATGGTGATGATTATAGTTAAAATTTATTGAGTGCTTACACTGTCCTAGGCACTATGCTAAGGACTTTTATAGTCATTTAATTTTACAGCAACTCTCAATGATATGGACCATGTCTAACTCACCCTATATGTCCAGTCCAGAACAGGTTCTGGCACCAAGGATCTTGTCTGTAAATTTTTGTGGCCTCATATAGTCAGACTTACTCCTGTCTGGTGGAGGAGACAAAAATACAAGCAAAGGAAGGCTGTAGGAGCCCAGAGGAATGGATCAGGCAGGGTTTCAGGAAGAGGTAGGACCTGAAAGGTAGGAAAGTGTTTGCCAAAAGGGAGGAAAAGGCTGTCTCGGACAAAATGAGTGTGTGGCAAAACATCCCATTCCCAAACCATAGGACTTCAAAGGCCAAACAACATTTCAAAACATTGTGAGGTGACAACAAATGCTGGTGTGGATGTAGAGCAACATGAACTCATTCATTGCTCGTAGGAATGCAAATTGGTACAGCCACTTTGGAAGACAGTTTGGTGGTTCATGCCAAACTAAATATACTCTTACTATATGATCCAGTGACCACATTCCTTGGTATTTACCCAATGGATTTGAAAACTCATGTCCACTGACAAAGATTCTTTGCTTGACCAAACTTTAGTCAGGCTTCCCTGAACCTTCTCCCCAGTAAGGCCCATCCATGTACTTACTTCCTTGTAGAATTCAGTTCTAGCTAGAATCCTACTAGGTCAGTTTAGTGAGAATTCCCCACCCTTGATATCTGATCAAACTGCTCATCCACACTATCCCCCAGGTGATACCTGATCACCTAGCCTATCTTCAGCAAGAATCCTGTTAGGTCAGTTCAGCCAGAATTCTCCCAGACTTCATGGCTCCTGTTATTAATTTTCCATCCACCAATGCTCCCCCTCAACTTGCTCCTTAGCTATAAATCCCCAGTTTTTCTGGTTGTATTCAGAATTGAGCCCAGTTCTATACTGGAGTCTCTCTTCTGCTGTTGCAATAATTTATTGAATAAAATCTATCTTCACCACTGTAACTTCTGTCCAACTTTGGTTCTCTTTAACAGTTTTTGGTGCTGCAACTCAGATCTGGATCAGAACCACCATCAGACCCTCAACTCGGACAACCAAGCTTCCCATCTCCCACTAAAAATTTTGTCTCCAGTCTGCTTGCTCATTTGGGTGTCCACTGGTGAGTCTGACTCCAACCAAAACCCGGTGCTCCAGATAAATGTCCACTGAAACACGGTGAGGATAGACTTTGATTCTTAAGATTCTGAGTATATTCTAGAAGCCAGGTTAGAGTCCTAGACAAGCAGAGGCTAGTTAGAGTCCTAGGTTTCTCTGTTTGTAACAAGCTGGGTTAGAATCCCAGGCAAGCATCTGTTTCTAAGTTGCTGGGTTTCTCTTTCTGACCCACATTCTGGATAACTTCTTTGGGTCTATCTTCTAGTTCACTAATTTACTGTTCATCAAGGTTTAATTTGCTGTTTGATCTATCCACTGACTTTTGGTTTTCAATTGTTATATTTTTTCATATATAGTAGTCCTATTTGGTTATTTTTCAAATCTACTTGGTCATTTGTTATTATCTTCCATTCTCTGTACATATTTTCAATCTCCCGTTTCATTTCTTTAAAACTATTATAGTTTTATAATATTCTGTGTTTGAAAATTTTAATATCTTTATATGTCCTGTGTTTTGTATGTAACCAATATCCTCAGACAACTGGCTGCCACCCTGCTCTTCTCCCTTCCTCAATCAAGCCCCAATCCCTACTGGGCCACGAATTCATTGTTTTTTTCTTTGCTGGGGCCCCAATGCCTGCTGAGCTGCAAACTCACTCTTCAGCCTTCTGTGCTTGTGGCCTGACCTCCAATGGGCCACTGCTTATCTCTCACTAATATTTCTTGAAAGAATGAATAAATAAATAAAGTGAATTAATGAATAAACAATATTCTCCTTGCTGCCTCTGCCACCCAAGTGCCAACTCCATTTCATTCTAGCTCTGCCAACAACTCCTCTCCATCTTTGCAGCCTAGTTTAGGTCCCATCACTTCCAACCTAGGTTACTGTCCACCCCCAACCTTTATACTTCTTATCCATTCTGTCTACAAAATCAAGTCCAAATGTTAGGTCTGATCATACCCCACTCCTCTGCTACAGAACATTCAGCAGCTCACCAAGGCCCACTAGAGAAAGATGGAGCCTTCAATCATTGCATTAAACCCTTCTGAAACTGGCACTCCTGTCATCCTCTTCTACTTTTCCTATGCTCGGTTTACAGTGGTTAACACATCAAAAATAGAAGCCATCAGAAGAAAACTCCCAAAATCTCTAACCACCTTTGCCCACCTACTCCCATCTGTGCCAACACAGTCTCCCTGTAACTGTGGATAATGGGTCACTGCTCCTATCTAAGACCAATTCTTCCACTTGGGCACCTGATCCCACTTCATCTTGCTTCATCAGAGAGAGAATTACTGCAATTCTCCCATCTCTCCTTAAATCCAGCAATATATAAAAATAGCAAAGCTCTGCAACCAAGTTAGATTTGTGTTGGGAACGCAGAGCTGGGTCAATATTTGAAAATCCATCAATGTAATCCTCCAAATTAACAGGCTTAAGAGGAAAACCCACATAATCATATTGATTGATGCAGAAAATCAACTGAAAAAAATCAACACCATTCATGATTTTTAAAAAAACTCAACAAATAGGAGTAGAGGGGAATCTCCTCAACTTGATAAAGAGCAACTATGAAAAACCTACAGCCTACATCATACTTAACAGTGAAAGACTAGATGTTTTCCCCTAAGATTAGGAACAAGATAAGGATGTTTGATCTCACTACACTGGAAGTGGGAGTCCTAACTAGTGCAATAAGGCAAGAAAAGTAAACAAAAGGCATGTATATTGGAAATAAAGAAATAAAACTGTACCTATCCACAGATGATATGATGGCTTATGTGAAAAAAAATCACATAGAATCTACAAAACAAAAAACTATTAAGACTGATATGTGAGGGATACAGCAACATCAGCAAGATACAGGGCTAGGAGGTCCCAATGTTCATCACCCCCATAAACAACAAATAAATAACTACAAATCAACAAAAATAGGGATTGCATTGAATCTGTAGATCACTTTGGGTAGTATGGATATTTTAACAATTTTAATTCTTCCAACCCATGAACATGAGATATCTTTCCATTTATTTGTGTCCTTTTCAATTTCTTTCATCAATGTCTTATAGTTTTCAGTGTAAAGATCTTTCACTTCCTTGATTAAATTTATTCATAAGTACTTTATTCTTTCTCATGGTACTGTGAATGGGATTGTTTCCTTAATTTCTCTTTCTGATAGTTCATTATTGGTGTATAGAAATGAAACTTATTTTTGTAAATTGATTTTGTATCCTGCAACTTTATTGAAATTGTTTATTAATACAATAGTTTTCTAATGGAGTCTTTAAAGTTTTCTATATATAATCTGTAATCTGCAAATAGAGACAATTTTACTCCTTCCCACTCCAAAACTATGCCTTCTATTTATTTTTCTTACCTAAATGTTCTGGCTAGGGCTTCCAGTACTTTGTTGAATAAAAAGGGTAAGAATGGTAATTCTTGTCTTACTCCTGATCTCAAGTAAAAAGTGTTCAGCTCTTCACCATTCTTTCTGGTATTAGTTGTGGGCTTGTCCTATATGGCCTTTATTATGTTGAGATATAGTCCCTCTATATCCAGTTTGTTGAGAGTTTCTATACTAAAAGGATGTTGAATTTTGTCAAATGTTTTTTCTGCATCTATTGAGAAGATCATATGACTTTTATCCTTTATTGTGTTAATGTGGTGTATCACATTTATTGATTTGTGTATGTTGAACCATCCCAGCATCCCTGAAATAAATTGTGCTTGATCATGTTGTATAATCCCTTTAATGTATTATTGAATTTGGTTGGCTAATATTTTGTTGAGGATTTTTGCATCCATGTTCATCAGGGATATTGATCTATAGATTTCTTTTCTTGTAGTGCCCTTGTCTGGCTTTGATATCAAGGTAATGTTGGCTTTGTAAAATGAGCTGGGAAGTGTTCTCTCATTTTCTATATTTTGGAAGAGTTTGAGAAGATTTGGTATTAATTCTTCTTTAAATGTTTGGTAGAATTCACCCAAGAAACCATCTACTGTTGGCCTTTTCTTGTTAAGAGATTTTTTACTGTTTATTCAATTTTCTTCCTAGTAATTGCACTGTTCAGATTTTCTATTTCTTCCTGATTCAGTCATGGTAGGTTTTATGTTTCTAGTAATGTATCCATTTCTTCTAGGTTGTCTAATTTGTTAGCATATAATTGTTCATAGTAATCTCTCATGAGCCTTTGTATTTCTGTGGTATCAACTGTAATTTCTCCTCTCTCATTTCTGATTTTATTTGTTTGAGTCCTCTCTCTTTTTTCCTTGGTAAGTCTACCTAATGATTTTTCAGTTGTTTATCTTTTTTAGAAAAAGTAGCACTTAGTTTTATTGATCTTTTCTATTTTCTTTTTAGTCTCTGTTTCATTGATTTCTCCTCTGATCTTTGTTATTTCCTTCTTTCTGCTAACTTGGGGCTTATTTTGTTCTTCTTCTTCTAATACATTGGGTGTAAAGTTAGGTGTTTATTTGAGATTTTTCTCATTTCTTAATGAAGGCTTTTTTCACTAGAAACTTCCCTCTTAGAACTGCTTTTGCTGCATCCCATAAGTTTTAGTATGTTTTGTTTTCATTTTCATCCATCTCAAGGTATTATTTTTATTTCTCTTTTGATTTCTTCTTTAACATGTTGGATTTTCCAAAGCATGTTATTTAATCTCCACTTCTTTGTGATTTTTTTTTCCGTTTGCTTCTTGTAAATGATTTCTAGTTTCAGATCATTGTGATCAGAAATGATACTTGATATGATTTCAATCTTCTTAAATTTATTAAGACTTGATTTGTCACCCAACATATGATCTACCCTGGATAATGTTCCATGTGAGCTTGAGAAGAATGTGTACTCTGCTGTTCTTGCATGAAATGTTCTATATATATATATATGTTTGTTCCATCTGTCCTACCATGTAGATTAAGTCCAATGTTTTCTTATTGACTTTCTGTCTGGATAGTCTATTGTCGAAAGCAGGGTATTGCTTTTATTGTATTGATGCATATTTCTCCCCTCAGATCCGCTAATATTTGCTTTATATATTTAGGTGCTCCTATGTTTGGTGTATAAATATTTAAAATTGTTATACCTTCTAGATGAATTGACCCTTTTATTATTATATAATGACATTCTTTGTCTCTTGTTACAATCTTTGTAAAGTGTATTTTGTCTGATATAAATGTAGCTTCTCCTGCTTTCTTTTAGTTTTCATCTGATGGAATATTGTTTTCCATCTCTTCACTTTCACTTTATGTGTGTCCTTAAAGCTGTGGGGAGTCTCTTGTAGGCAACATATACTTCATATACTTGGAAATTTCTAAAATTCTTAAATTCTTCTTGATATTTTTTTCAAGACAGTCTTTTTTTTTTTTTTTTTTTTGCCTCACTGTGCGGCTTGTGGGATCTTAGTTCCCTGACCAGGGATTGAACCTGGGCCCTCAGAAGTGAAAGCACAGAGTCCTAAAAACTGGACCACCAGGGAATTCCCCAGTTGGAACTTCTTTTTAAGCCATTAAGCCATTTTATGCCTTTTGACTGGAGAATTTATTCTATTTATATTTAAAGTAGTTATTCATATTATGGACTTACTGTTTCCATTTCATTCATTATTTTCAGGTTGTTTTTTAATTCCTTTCTTCCTTTATTCCTTTCTTGTTCTCTTCATTTGTGATTTGATGTACTGTACTGGTATACTTAGATTCCTTTCTATATACTGTAGGCATTTGCTTTATAGTTACCTTGAGGCTTACATAAAACATATTAGACTTTTAACACTCTATTTTAAGCTGATAACTAACTTTTAACACGTACCAAACTCCTCCACCCCCAAATTGTATATTTTTGATGTCAAAATTCCACCTTTTTACACTGTGTATCCATTAAAAAATTATGTTATGAGGATTAACCAAGATGGTGGAGTAGAAGGACGTGCTCTCACTCCCTCTTGTGAGAGCACCAGAATCACAACTGGCTGCTGGACAATCATCGACAGGAAGACACTGGAACTCACCAAGGAGGATACCCCACGTCCAAGGACAGAGGAGAAGCCACAGTGAGACGGTAGGAGGGGCGCAATCACAGTAAAATCAAATCCCATAACTGCTGGGTGGGTGACTAACAGACTGGCGAACACTTATACCACAGAACTCCACTCACTGGAGTGAAGCTTCTGAACCCCACATCAGGCTTCCCGACCTGGGGGTCCGGCAACAGGAGGAGGAATTCCTAGAGAATCAAACCTTGAAGCCTAGTGGGAATTGATTGCAGGACTTTGACAGGACTGGGGGAAACAGAGACCCCACCCTTGGAGGGCACACACAAAGTAGTGTGTGCATCGGGACCCAGGGGAAGGAGCAGTGACCCTGGGGGAGACTGAACCAGACCTACCTGCTGGTGTTGGGGGGTCTCCTGCAGAGGCAGGGGGTGGCTCTGTTTCACCGTGGGGACAAGGACACTGGCAGTGGAGGTTCTCGGAAGTGCTCCTTGGCGTGAGTCCTCCCAGAGTCTGCCATTAACCCCATCAAAGAGCCCAGGTAGGCTCCAGTGTTGGGTTGCCTCAGGCAAAACAACCAACAGGGAGGGAACCCAGCCCCACCCATCAACAGTCAAGTGGATTAAAGTGTTACGGAGCTCTGACCGCCACAGCAACAGTCAGCTCTACCCACCACCAGAGCCTCCCATCAAGCCTCCTAGATAGCCTCAGCCACCAGAGGACAGACAGCAGAAGCAAGAAAAACTACAATCCTGCAACCTGTGGACCAAAACCCACAGTTACAGAAAGATAGACAAGATGAAAAGGCAGAGGGCTATATATCAGATGAAGGAACAAGAAAAAACCCCAGAAAAACAACTAAATGAAGTGGAGATAGGCAACCTTCCAGAAAAAGAATTCAGAATAATGATAGTGAAGATGATCCAGGACCTCGGAATAAGAATGGAGGCAAAGACTGAGAAGATGCAAGAAATGATTAACAAAGACCTAGAAGAATTAAAGAACAAACAAACAGAGATGACCAATACAATAACTGAAATGAAAACTACACCAGAAGGAATCAATAGCAGAATAACTGAGGCAGAAGAACGGATAAGTGACCTGGAAGACAGAATGGTGGAATTCACTGCTGCGGAACAGACTAAAGAAAAAAGAATGAGAAGAAATGTAGACAGCCTAAGAGACCTCTGGGACAACATTAAATGCAACAACATTCGCATTATAGGGGTCCCAGAAGGAGAAGAGAGAGCGAAAGGGCCAGAGAAAATATTTGAAGAGATTATAGTCAAAAACTTCCCTAACATGGGAAAGGAAATAGCCACCCAAGTCCAGGAAGCGCAGAGAGTCCCATACAGGATAAACCCAAGGAGAAACATGCCGAGACACATAGTAATCAAAATGGCAAAAATTAAAGACAAAGAAAAATTATTGAAAGCAGCAAGGGAAAAACGACAAATAACAGACAAGGGAACTCCCATAAGGTTAACAGCTGATTTCTCAGCAGAAACTCTGCAAGCCAGAAGGGAGTGGCATGATATACTTAAAGTGATGAAAGGGAAGAACCTACAACCTACAAGAACTTACAAGAACCTACAAGATTACTCTACCTGGCAAGGATCTCATTTAGATTTGATGGAGAAATCAAAAGCTTTACAGACAAGCAAAAGCTAAGAGAATTCAGCACCACCAAACCAGCTCTACAACAAATGCTAAAGGAACTTCTCTAAGTGGGAAACACAAGAGAAGAAAAGGACCTACAAAAACAAACCCAAAACAATTAAGAAAATGGTCATAGGAACATACATATCGATAATTACCTTAAACGTGAATGGATTAAATGCTCCAACCAAAAGACACAGGCTTGCTGAATGGATACAAAAACAAGACCCATATATATGCTGTCTACAAGAGACCCACTTTAGACCGAGGGACACATACAGATTGAAAGTGAGGGGATGGAAAAAGATATTCCATGCAAATGGAAATCAAAAGAAACCTGGAGTAGCTATACTCATATCAGATAAAATAGACTTTAAAGTAAAGAATGTTACAAGAGACAAGGAAGGACACTACATAATGATCAAGGGATCAATCCAAGAAGAAGATATAACAATTATAAATATATATGCACCCAACATAGGAGCACCTCAATACATAAGGCAACTGCTAACAGCCATAAAAGAGGAAATTGACAGTAACACAATGATAGTGGGGGACTTTAACACCTCACTTACACCAATGGACAGATCATCCAAAATGAAAATAAATAAGGAAACAGAAGCTTTAAATGACACAATAGACCAGATAGACTTAATTGATATTTATAGGACATTCCATCCAAACACAGCAGATTACACGTTCTTCTCAAGTGCGCACGGAACAGTCTCCAAGATAGATCACATCTTGGGTCACAAATCAAGCCTCAGTAAATTTAAGAAAATTGAAATCATATCAAGCATCTTTTCTGACCACAATGCTATGAGATTAGAAATGAATTACAGGGAAAAAAACGTAAAAAAGACAAACACATGGAGGCTAAACAATACGTTACTAAATAACCAAGAGATCACTGAAGAAATCAAAGAGGAAATCAAAAAATACCTAGAGAAATATGACAATGAAAACACGACGACCCAAAACATATGGGATGCAGCAAAAGCAGTTCTAAGAGGGAAGTTTATAGCTATACAAGCCTACCTAAAGAAACAAGAAAAATCTCAAGTAAATAATCTAACCTTACACCTAAAGAAACTAGAGAAAGAAGAACAAACAAAACCCAAAGTTAGCAGAAGGAAAGAAATCATAAAGATCAGAGCAGAAATAAATGAAATAGAAACAAAGAAAACAATAGCAAACATCAATAAAACTAAAAGCTGGTTCTTTGAGAAGATAAACAAAATTGATAAGCCATTAGCCAGACTCATCAAGAAAAAGAGGGAGAGGACTCAACTCAATAAAATCAGAAATGAAAAAGGAGAAGTTACAACAGACACCGCAGAAATACAAAGCATCCTAAGAGACTACTACAAGCAACTTTATGCCAATAAAATGGACAACCTGGAAGAAATGGACAAATTCTTAGAAAGGTATAACCTTCCAAGACTGAACCAGGGAGAAACAGAAAATATGAACAGACCAATCACAAGTAATGAAATTGAAACTGTGATTAAAAATCTGCCAACAAACAAAAGTCCAGGACCAGATGGCTTCACAGGTGAATTCTATCAAACATTTAGAGAAGAGCTAACACCTATCCATCTCAAACTCTTCCAAAAAATTGCAGAGGAAGGAACACTCCCAAACTCATTCTATGAGGCCACCATCACCCTGATACCAAAACCAGACAAAGACACTACAAAGAAAGAAAATTACAGACCAATATCACTGATGAATATAGATGCAAAAATCCTCAACAAAATACTAGCAAACAGAATCCAACAACACATTAAAAGGATCATACACCACGATCAAGTGGGATTTATCCCAGGGATGCAAGGATTCTTCAATATACATAAATCAATCAATGTGATACACCATATTAACAAATTGAAGAAGAAAAACCATATGATCATCTCAATAGATGCAGAAAAAGCTTTTGACACAATTCAACACCCATTTATGATAAAAACTCTCCAGAAAGTGGGCATAGAGGGAACCTATCTCAACATAATAAAGGCCATATATGACAAACCCACAGCAAACATCATTCTCAATGGTGAAAAACTGAAAGCATTTCCTCTAAGATCAGGAATGAGACAAGGATGTCCACTCTCACCACTATTATTCAACATAGTTCTGGAAGTCCTAGCCACGGCAATCAGAGAAGAAAAAGAAATAAAAGGAATACAAATTGGAAAAGAAGAAGCACAACTGTCACTGTTTGCAGATGACATGATATTATACATAGAGAATCCTAAAAATGCCACCAGAAAACTGCTAGAGCTAATTAATGAGTATGGTAAAGTTGCAGGACACAAAATTAATGCACAGAAATCTCTTGCATTCCTATACACTAATGATGAAGAATCTGAAAGAGAAATTATGGAAACACTCCCATTTACCATTGCAACAAAAAGAATAAAATGCCTAGTAATAAACCTACCTAGGGAGACAAAAGACCTGTATGCAGAAAACTATAAGACACTGATGAAAGAAATTAAAGATGATACCAACAGATGGAGAGATATACCATGTTCTTGGATTGGAAGAATCAACATTGTGAAAATGAGTATACTACCCAAAGCAATCTACAGATTCAATGCAATCCCTATCAAATTACCAATGGCATTTTTTACAGAACTAGAACAAATCATCTTAAAATTTGTATGGAGACACAAAAGACCCCGAATAGCCAAAGCAGTCTTGAGGGAAAAAAACGGAGCTGGAGGAATCAGACTCCCTGACTTCAGACTATACTACAAAGCTACAGTAATCAAGACAATATGGTACTGGCACAAAAACAGAAACATAGATCAATGGAACAAGATAGAAAGCCCAGAGATAAACCCACGCACCTATGGTCAACTAATCTATGACAAAGGAGGCAAAGATATACAATGGAGAAAAGACAGTCTCTTCAATAAGTGGTGCTGGGAAAACTGGACAGCTACATGTAAAAGAATGAAATTAGAATACTCCATAACACCATACACAAAAATAAACTCAAAATGGATTCGAGACCTAAATGTAAGACTGGACACTATAAAACTCTTAGAGGAAAACATAGGAAGAACACTCTTTGACATCAATCACAGCAGGATCTTTTTTGATCCACCTCCTAGAGTAATGGAAATAAAAACAAAAATAAACAAATGGGACCTAATGAAACTTCAAAGCTTTTGCACAGCAAAGGAAACCATAAACAAGACGAAAAGACAACCCTCAGAATGGGAGAAAATATTTGCAAACGAATCAACGGACAAAGGATTAATCTCCAAAATATATAAACAGCTCATTCAGCTCAATATTAAAGAAACAAACACCCCAATCCAAAAATGGGCAGAAGACCTAAATAGACATTTCTCCAAAGAAGACATACAGACGGCCACGAAGCACATGAAAAGATGCTCAACATCACTAATTATTAGAGAAATGCAAATCAAAACTACAATGTGGTATCACCTCACACCAGTTAGAATGGGCATCATCAGAAAATCTACAAACAACAAATGCTGGAGAGGGTGTGGAGAAAAGGGAACCCTCTTGCACTGTTGGTGGGAATGTAAATTGATACAGCCACTATGGAGAACAATATGGAGGTTCTTTAAAAAACTAAAAATAGAATTACCTTATGACCCAGCAATCCCACTACTGGGCATATACCCAGAGAAAACCGTAATTCAAAAAGACACATGCACCCGAATGTTCATTGCAGCACTATTTACACTAGCCAGGTCATGGAAGCAACCTAAATGCCCATCAACAGACGAATGGATAAAGAAGATGTGGTACATATATACAATGGAATATTACTCAGCCATAAAAAGGAAGGAAATTGAGTCATTTGTTGAGACGTGGATGGATCTAGAGACTGTCATACAGAGTGAAGTAAGTCAGAAAGGGAAAAACAAATATCGTATATTAACACATGTATGTGGAACCTAGAAAAATGGTACAGATGAGCCGGTTTGCAGGGCAGAAGTTGAGACACAGATGTAGAGAATGGACATATGGACACCAAAGGGGGAAAACTGCGGTGGGGTGGGGATGGTGGTGTGCTGAATTGGGCGATTGGGTTTGACATGTATACACTGATGTGTATAAAATTGATGCCTAATAAGAACCTGCAGTATAAAAAAACAAACAAACCAAACAACTAATACTAAACTTTCATTGGGTTATTTGTATGGAAATATGTTAATATAAATGTTTCAGACATTACATGAAATTTCTAAAAATCTTTTATGTTCTGGTATAATGTTATAAATCATAATCCTAGTTATTACCTTAAAATGTATATCTCAGAAATAACTAATTTTCTTGTCAACTGCATTATTATGAACTTTCATCAAATTTTTAATTGTGGTCATTTTTAAGTCTTTTGTCATTTACAGACAATTCTGGTTGTATTCTGATGCTTTTGCAAATATGTTCCTATAAAAGAGTTTCATCTTTAAGAAATTCATGGAAAGACTCTAACAAGTACAGGTTTCTGGTAACTGACTGTACTGCTGAACTGAATGAATAAGCATTTTCAGAACTCTAATGAAAAACTGATGAACTCATAAAAGTGCTAACAAAAGATCAAGATGAAAAAAAAATTAATTACATGGGACTGAGCGAACTGATGAGGATGAGTATAATTTTTGTGACTTTCTGTCTGAATTAAAAAAATAAATCCAACAAGGACTCAGAGGCAAAGAATATACAAATCAATTTTCAGTGCAAAGTAAAGGAGCTGTTACAGTGGAGGATTACTGGACTGAATGTCAATATTATGACATAGTATGAGTGTGTTTCATGTTTGGTAATTGCAATCATTGTTGCTTTTGTTGTGGTCATCCATGTACAATGCTTGGTGTCAGTCTATTTATCTCTTGTAAAAATAAAATACTGTGTGTGTGTGTGAAAAAAAATTATCTTACACTTACAGTTATTTTTAACGCTTTGGTCTTCTAACCTTCATACTAGAGTTATATGTGATTGACCTAACAGCATTACATTAGAATATTTTTAATTTAATTATATATTTAACTTTACCAGTGAGTATTTTACCTTCATATGTTTTCCTGTTACTAATTAGCATCCTTTTGTTTCAGCTTGAAGAACTCCTTTATTATTTCTTTTAAGGCAGATCTGGTGATGATTAAACCCTTCAGCTTTTATGTGTCTGGAAAACTTTTAATCTCTCAGTTCTGAAGGACAACTTTTTTGAGTAGAGTATTTTTGGTTGGCAGGATTTTTTTTTCTTTCAACACTTTGAATATATCATCTCACTCTCTTCTGGCCTGCAAGGATTCTTCTGAAACATTGTCTGATAGTCTTATGTTGGTTCCCTTCTGGGTAACAAGTTCTTTTCCTCTCGCTGCTTTTAAGATCCTCCACTTGTTTTTAACTTTTGACAATTAATATGTGGATTATTCTTATTTTAAGCTCTTTGGACTTCCTGGATCTTCATGTCTGTATCTTTCCCCAGGTTATGGAAGTTTTCAGCAATTATTTCTTTGAATTAGTTTCTCTGTATCTCATCCTTCTGGGAGTCCTATAATGTGTATATTTGTCCATTTGATGATGTTCCATAAGTCTCTTAACATATATTAACTCTTTCATTCTTTTTTTTCTCCTCTGATTGGATGAATTCCATTGCCCTGTCTTCAGGGTCACTGATCTCTGTTCCAATTGATTTAGTCTGCTGTCAAACCCCTCAACTGAATTTTTCAGTTCAGATGTTGTATTGTATACTCTGTGATTACTGATTGGTACTTTTTAATATTTCCTCTTTGTTGAAATTCTCATTCTTTCATACATTGCTCTCCTAACCTCAGTGAGATCTTTATGACTGTTATTTTGAAATCTCTATCAGGTAAATTATTTATCTCTGTTTCATTAAGATCTGTTCTGGACATTTATCTTGTTCTTTGGTTTGGACATTTTCCTCTGTTTCTTCATTTTCCTGGACTCCCTTGGTTTCTGCTCACTAGACAAAATAGCCACCTCTCCCAGTTTTGTCAGAATAGTCTCATGTTGGAAATGAAATGCATCAATCAGCCCAGACCAAGCTCCTAGTTGTCCCTCAAACTTTTGTGAATTAATTCTTTGTTTACTATGCTCTTGTATATTAACAAGTCTTGTGGACACAAGCCCCACCAGCTTTCAAAGCTAGGTGTTTTAGAAGCCTATCTCATTAGTGAATGTCTTAAAAGTGAGGCTATTAGATGTAGGGTCAAAACCCTTTGCTCCTAAGTGACAAGCTAGGAGTTTGGGGTTCCCTCCTGAGTGTATGGCACTGTTCCAAGGGTGAAGTTTACGGCAAGACTATGTCTCAGCCTTTCTTTCCCATTTCAGCATGAGTATATTCTCATATGTCCAATGTGTAAGAAGCAGCTAGTTTCTGGATCTCCATCAGAGGAAATTATTCCATGTGTAGCTATATGTTTAGTGCATCCATGGGAGGAGGGGAGCTCAGGAGTCTCCTATGTTGCCATCTTGGTCAACACTTGATTGCCAGTTTATTATAAAAGAATATAACTCAAGAATAGCCAGATGGGGGACTTCCCTGGTGGTCCAGTGGTTAAGACTCCACACTTGCACTGTAGGGGGTGAGGGTTCAATACCTGGTCCGGGAACTAAGATCCCACAGGCTATGCAGGTGGAAAAAAAAGAAAAGAATAGCCAGATGGAAGAAATACATAGGCAAGTTATGGGGAAAAGGGTGTGGAACTTCCATGCATTCTCCCCCAAAAGTAGTTTTAAGAGGAAATTTGATAGCAAAAAGACACCTACATTAAGAAAAAAGAAAGATCTCAAATAAACAACCTAACTTGACACCTCAGGAACTAGTAGAAGAAGAAAAAACTAAGCATAAAGTTAGCAGAAGGAAAGAAAAAACAAAGATCATTTCAGAAATAAATGAAATATGGTAAAAATAAAATAGAAAAGATCAATGAAACTGAGAGCTGGTTTTTCAAAACATAAACAAAATTAACAATCCTTTAGCTAAACTAAGAAAAAAAGAGAGAAGACTCAAATACAATTGGAAATGAAAGAGGAGACATTACAGCTGACATTATAGAAGTACAAAGGATCATAAGAGACAGCTATGAACAGTGTAGTCCAACAAATTTGATAACCTAGAAGAAATGGATAAATTCCTAGAAACATAAAACCTACCAAGACTAAATGATGAAGAAATAGAAAATCTGAACAGACAAATAATGAGTAAGGAGGCTGAAACAGTAATCAAAACCTCCCAACAACAGCAAAGGAAAACCCAGGACCACTGGTTTCACTGGTGAATTCCATCAAATATTTCAAGAAAAATTAATGCAACTCCTTCTCAAATTCTTCCCCAAAAATTGAAGAGGAGGGGACATTTCCAAAATCATTTACAAGGCCAGAATTACCCAGATACCAAAGCCAGATAAGAATACTACAAAAAAACTACAAGCCAATATCCCCGATGAATATAGATGCGATAATTCTCAACAAAATACAAGCAAACCAAGTTCAACAGCTCATAGAAAGGAGTATACATCAAAACCAAGTGGAGGGACTTCCCTGGTGGTGCAGTGGTTAAGAATCCGCCTGCCAATTCAGGGGACATGGGTTCGATTCCTGGTCCAGGAAGATCCTACATGCCGCAGAGCAACTCAGCCCGTGTGCCACAAATACTGAACCTGCGCTCTAGAGCCCACGAGCCACAACTACTGAGCACATGTGCCACAACTACTGAAGCCCACGTGCCCTAGAGCCCACGCACCACAACTACTGAGCCCATGCACCACAACTACTGAAGCCTGTGCACTCTAGGGCCTGTGTGCCACAACTACTGAGTCTGGTTGCTGAAGCTACTGAAGCCTGCATGCCTAGAGCTTGTGCTCCACAACAAGAGAAGCCACCGCAATGAGAAGCCCACGCACCACAATGAAGAGTAGCCCCCACTCACCGCAACTAGAGAAAGCCCGCGCACAGCAACAAAGACCCAATGCAGCCAAAAGTAATAATACTACTACTACTAATAATAAAAAGACCAAGTGGGATTTATCCCTGGGATGCAAGGATCATTCAACATACACAAATCCATAAATGTGATACAGCACATAAATATAATGAAAGATAAACTTTATATGATCATCTCAGTAGATGTAGAAAAAGCATTTGAAAAAATTCAACATCCTTTGATGAGAAAAGCCTTCAGTAAATTGTGTATAGAAGGAATGTACCTCAACATAATAAAGGCAAAATAAGACAAACCCACAGCTAACATCATACTCAATGGTGAAAGATTGAAACTTTATCTTCCAAGATCAGGACAAAACCAAGGGTGCCCATTCTCTGCACTCCTGTTCAGCATGGTACTGGAAGTTCTAGCCAGAGCAAATAGACAAGAAAAATAAAAAGCATCCAAATCGGAAAAGAAAAAGTAAAATTGTCTCTGTTTGCAGATGATATACTATCAATAAAAAAATCCTAAAAACTACACCAAAAATAAATGATTTCAGTAATGTGAAGGATACGAATCAACATACAAAAATCAGTTGTGTTTCTATACACCAACAACAAACTATTTGAAAAATAAATAAGGAAAAAAATCCCATTTACAATAGCATCAAAAACAATAAAATACTTGGGAATAAATTTAACCAAGGAAGTGAAAGATCAGTATACTGAAAATTATGATATTAACAAAAGAAATTAAAGGACAAACACCAAAAAAAAGGAAAGATATCCCATGTTTGTGGATTGGAAAGATTAATATTGTTAAAATGTCCATACCACCCGAAGCCATCTCTATATTCAAGGCAATTCCTATCAAAATTCTAACGGCATTTTTCACAGAAATAGAAAAACAAACCTAAAATTTGTATGGAACCACAAAAGACCCCAAATAGAGTAAACAAATTTGAAAAAGAAGAACAAAGATGGAGACATCACACATCCTGATTTCAGACAAAGCTAACATAATCAAAACACTATGTTGTGGCATAAGATAAAATAGATAGCTAGTGGGAAGCAGCTGCATAGCACAGGGAGATCAGCTCAGTGCTTTGTGTCCACCTAGAGGGGTGGGATAGGGGGGGTGGGAGGGAGTCGCAAGAGGGAGGAGATATGGGGATATATGTATATGTATAGCTGATTCACTTTGTTATACAGCAGAAACTAACACACCATTGTAAAGCAATTTTACTCCAATAAAGATATTTTTAAAAAAAAGAACACACACATAGCCAATGGAACAGAATGGACAGCCCAGAAGTAAAGCAACACATATACAGTCAACTAATATTTGACAGTTCAACCAAAAATACTCAATGGGGAAAGGATAGTATCTTAAACAAATGAGGAAGGAGAAGCTGGATATTCACAGGGAACAAAAGAAATTAAATCTCTATCTTACACCGCTTACAAAAATTAATTTGAAATGGATTAAAGACTTAAATGTAAGACCTGAAACTATAAAACTCCTAGAAGAAAACATAGGAGTTAAGCTTTTTGACATTGGTCTTATCAATGATTTTTTAAATTAATTTTTACTGGAGTATAGTTGCTTTACAATGTTGTGTTAGTTTCTGCTGTACAGCAAAGTGAATCAGCTATGCATATACATATATCCCTGCTTTTATAGATTTCCTTCCCATTTAGGTCACCACAGAGCATGGAGTAGAGTTCCCTGTGCTATACAGTAAGTTCTAATTAGTTATCTATTTTATACATAGTAGTGTATATATGTCAATCTCAGTCACCCAATTCATCCCACCCCTCCTTTCCCCTTGGTATCCATACATTTGTTCTCTACATCTGAGTCTCTATTTCTGCTTTGCAAATAAGTTCATCTGTAGTATTTTTCTAGATTCCACATATGTGATATTATATGATATTTGTTTTTCTCTTTCTAACTTACTTCACTCTGTATGACAATCTCTAGGTCCATCCATGTGTCTGCAGATGGCACAATTTCATTCCTCTTTATGGCTGAGTAATATTCCATTGTATATATGTACCACGACTTCTTTATCCATTCCTCTGTTTATGGACGTTTAGGTTGCTTCCATATCCTGACTCTTGTAAATAGTGCTGAAGTGAACATTGGGGTGCATGTATATTTTTGAAATATGGTTTTCTCAGAGTACATGCCCAGTAGTGGGATTGATGGGTCATATGGTAGTTCTATTTTTAGTTTTTTAAGGAACCTCCATACTGTTCTCCATAGTGTCTGTATCAATTTACATTCCCACCAACAGTGCAAGAGGGTTCCCTTTTCTCCACACCCTCTCCAGCATTTATTGTTTGTAGATTTTTTGATGATGGCCATTCTGACTGATGTGAGGTGACACCTCATTGTAGTTCTTTTTTTTTTTAACATCTTTATTGGAGTATAATTGCTTTACAATGGTGTGTTAGTTTCTGCTGTATAACAAAGTTAATCAGCTAAACATACATGCATCCCCATATCTCCTCCCTCTTGTGTCTAAGACCTGGCACTGCCAAAATAAATAAATATCTTTTAAAAATAAAAATAAAAGCAAAACTAACAAAAACAGAAAACAAAAATCAAAACAGGGACTTCCCTGGTGGCAGAGTGGTTAAGTTCTGCCTGCCGGTGCAGGGCACATGGGTTCGAGCCCTGGTCCGGGAGGATCCCACATGCCGCAGAGCAGCTAGACCCATGCACCACAACTACTGAGCCTGTGCTCTAGAGCCTGCAAATCACAGCTACTGAGCCCACGTGCTTAGAGCCCATGCTCCGCAATGAGGGAAGCCACCACAATGAGAAACCCTTGCACTGCAATGAAGAGTAGCCCTTGCTCACCGCAACTAGAGAAAGCCCTTGCACAGCAACAAAGACCCAACACAGCCAAAATAAATAAATAAATAAATAGATAGATAGATAAATAAATAAATTTTTAAAAAATCAAAACAAAAACAGAAAGCAAACTAAAAAAAAGCAAAGAATACATAAAACAAACACAAAAAAACAGTGGAAAAAAGATAAAAACAAAACAAAAGAAAACAAAAAACAAAGAGAAAAACAAAAAAAGAAACAACAAAAATGTAAAATAAAAATAGAAAGATAAAAAATATATTACACAAATTTTTTTTAATAAATAAATAAATAAAAGAATAACAGCAGAGCAAAACAAAAAAAAATTTTCCTGGGGTCTCAGCTGTCAGTGCTCTTGCCCCCACAGTGAGGCACCACCAAACCCCACCTCCCCAGGAGTTCCTCCAATACCTCTAGGTAGGTCTCTGGACCCACTGTGGGCACTGTGAGGGCAGTTCAGCCTCTGACCTGCCCCAACTCCTGCATGTACTTGCCCCCAAAATCCATGGCTGCTAAAGCTAGACTGGTCTCAGTTGTGGCAGCACTCATTGTCTATTCAGATATTCCACAGATGCAGGGTTTACCAAGCTGATCATGGGGATTTAACCCACAGCTTGTGCAGCTGTACAGAGAGATTTCTGTTCCTCTCCCTTGTGCAGCTGTACAGCCCCTGGGGCTCAGCTTTGGTTTTGGTCCCACCTCTATGTGTGGGCCAACCTCAGGCATCTGTTCCAGGTGAGAGGGGGTGAAAGCAACAGCTGACTGGGGCACACTTGCTTGCTCAAGCCAGGGAGGGATAAGGTGGCCACAACTGGGGCACTCACACTCACTCTGATGGGATCCCCCTCTAGTGCATGCAGCTGCAGAGACCAGCAGGAAGTTGCAACAGTCCGAGGCACTCTGGTGGGCAGTTCCCACAGAAGCAGGGGCTGGCGTGTGGGGAGAGAGTCCACGATGGCAGCCCAGCCCCTTGCGCACCACTCAACAATGGCACCTCGTTTCCAAGGCAGACCACGCTTCCTCCAGGAGGATTCCCAACCACAGAACCCCTCACTCCTGTCCCCTCAGGTTGTCTCCACGCACCTGAGCTCCTCATTCCCATCCCTTCAGGCCATCTCCATGCAGCTAACAGCAGTCTTCTCCCCGGGTCCACTCTCCTAACCCCACACTTTAGCACTCAGCCCCCACCAGCACTGGCAGATTCTCGTCTCAGGCTGGGGCACCCAGGGCTGATTCCCTAGGAGGCTTTGGTTGGGGCAGCGCTCAGGACCCCGGACCCTGCGTGGGCAGAGGAGGCCTAGGCTTGAGGTGCAGGCCAGCCTGCTCAGATGGGTGCCCCTCCACTGCATGCAGAGTCAGGGGCGGGAGGGTAGGGAAGGGCACTGCAATGGTGGCGCCGCCCCTTGTGCACCACTCAACAGTGGTGCCTTGTTTCTATGGTGGCCTGGGCTTCTTCCACAAACATTCCTGGTTGTGGATCTCCTTACTCCCATCCCTTCAGGCTGTCTCTTCACAGCCAACAGCTGTCCCCTCCCTGGGTCCACTCTCCAAACCCCGCTTTCCAGCACCCAGCCCCCCTCCACACCAAGAGATACACAACTCAAGCTGGGGTGCACAGGGCTGTGGCATGGACCGTGTGCATAGATCTTACCCTGTCCTGCCTTCCACAGACCTGTTGCTGCGTTCCCCTCTGATCTCCCAATCCCCCAAAGGTCCCTCTCTGTCCCAGCTGATTTCTCCACCATGAGGGGGCTTCTCTGAGTGCGGGAAGCTCTCCTCACCTTCATCTCCCTGCCAGCGATGCTGGTCCCTTCCCGTTTCCTCTTTTATTTTTTTTTTCCTTCTTTCATCCTACCCAGTTGCTGGGGGGGTTTCTTGTACTTTTATATGTCCAAGGACTTCTGCTAGTATTCAGCAGGTGGTCTGTGAGAATTGTTCTATTTGTAGATGTATTCTTGAGGTACTTGTGAGGAGAAGCGAATTCCACGTCCTCCTATTTCACCATCTTGACTCCTAGAGTCAGCAATGATTTTTTAAATATGACACCCAAAGTGTAAGCAACAAGAGCAAAATGAAGCAAGTGGGTTACATCAAACTAAAAACCTTCTTCACGCCAAAAAAAAAAACAAAATGTAAAGGCAACCTATGGAATGGGAAAGAATGTTTGCAAATTATATATCTGGTAAGGGGTTAATATCCAAAAATATATAAAGAACACATACAACTCAATAGCAACAAAAACCAACAACCCAATTTAAAAACAGGCAGAGAAAATGAATAGACATTTTTCCAAAAATGATATACATATGACCAAAAGGTACATGAAAGGGTGCTCAACATCACTAATCATCAGTGAAATGCAAATCAAAACCACAACAAGAGGGACTTCCCTGGTGGCACAGTGGTTAAGAATCCACCTGCCAATGCAGGGGACATGGGTTCGAGCCTTGGTCCGGGAAGATCCCACATGCCGCAGAGCAACTAAGCCTGTGTGCCACAACTACTGAGCCTGCACTCTAGAGCCCATGGGCCACAACCACTGAGCCCACATGCCACAACTACTGAAGCCCATGCACCTATAGCCCGTGCTCCACAACAAGAGAAACCACTGCAATGAGAAGCCCATGCACCACAATGAAGAGTAACCCCCACTCACCACAACTAGGGAAAGCCCACGCATAGCAACAAAAACCCTATGCAGCCAAAAATAAATAAATAAAAATAAATAAATTTATTTTTAAAAACACAATGAAATATCACCTCATACCTATTAGAACTGCTATTGTTAAAAAGACAAACGATAACAAGTGTTGGCAAAAATGTGTAGAAAACCAAACCTTTGTGCACTATTGATGGAAATGTAAATTGGTATAATCACTACATATAATAGAATGAAGTTTCCTCAAAAAATTAAAAATAGAACTATCATATGATCCAGCAATCCCACTTTTAGGTCTATGTCCAAAGAAATGACATCACCATCTCAAGAAGATATCTGCATCCCCATGTTCATTGCAGAATTATTCACAATAACCAAGACTGAAACAACCTAAGTGTCCACTGATGTATGAATGGATTTTTTAAATGTGAATTTATATACATATGTGTGTATGTATACATATATAACACTCACAAATAATGGAATATTATTCAGCCATGAAAAAGAAGGAAATCTTACCATTTGCAACAATACGGGTGGACCTTGGGGGCATTTATGCTAAGTGAAATAAGTCAGACAGAAAAACACAAATACTTATGATCTCACTTATATGTAGAATCTAAAACAGCCAATGTCGTAGAAACGTAGTAGAATAATGGTTGCCAAGGAATGGAGAGTGGGGGAAATGGAGACATGTTGGACAAAGGATACAAACTTCCAGTTAAGATGATTGAGTTTGGGGGATCTAATGTAGAGCAAGGTGAATATAGTTAATAATACTGTATTGAATACTTGAAAGTTGTGAAGAGAGTAAATATGAAATGTTCTCACCACAACAAAAGGCAATTATGTAACATAATGGAGGTGTTAACTAACCTTATTTGGTAACCATTTTGCAATATATACATGTATCAAATCATCATGTTGTACACCTGAAACTTAGACAATGTTATATGTCAATTATATCTCAAGATAGCTCAAGAAAAAATCAATTGTATTTCTGTGCACTACCAAAGTTCAACTGGAAGATGGAATTTTTAAAATTACCACTTATAGTAGCTCCACAAAAATGAAATATGTAAAAACCTAAAAACATGTACAGGATATGCAGGCTGAAAACTAAAAAATACTGATGAAAAATCAAATAACACCTAAATTAACTGAGAACCATACCATGTTCATGGATTAAAAGACTTGGGTAGGTGCAGGAAATTTTTCAGCTCTCTCCAAATTGACCTAAGGATTAAACATAATTCCAATCAAAACTCCAGTGGATTAGTTGTAGATACAGACAAGCTGATTTTAAACTTTATATGGAAAGGCAAAAGAACTAGAAGAAAAGAATAATAAAAAAGAAATTTGGAATAATCACACTAACTTCAAGACTTACTATGAAGCTATAGTAATTACGACAACATGGAATTTGCATTGATAAAGACATAAATCAACATAAGAGTCCAGAAATAGACCCACGTGAATATAGTCACTTGATTTTTTTTTTTACAAAGACACAAAGGCATCTTGATGGTGGGAGAATAGTAATTCTTTTAATGGTTTTGAGAAAATTGGGTATCCATATTTTTTAAATGAACCTCAACTTAAACTTCACACCTTATATAAATATTAAGTCAAAATAGATCATAGATCCAAATGTAAAATTACAAAACATTCAGAAGAATACAAAGGAGAAAATCTTCATGGCATTGGCATAGGCAAATAGTAGACATGAAACTAGAGATACAATCCATTAAGATATAATTGATAAATTAGAATTCATTAAAATTTAAAATATTTGCTCTGATATAGTCACTGTTAAAAGAAGGAAAACATAAACCACTGAGTGGGAAATAATATTTGCAAATTACATATCCAATGACGACTTGTAGCCAGAACTCACAAAATTCAATGCTAAGAAAATAAGTGACACAATTCGTATGTGGGTGAAAGACATGAGCAGACACTTCACAAAAGAGGATTATAGGATGACAGATAAGCAGATGAAAAGATGTTCACCATCATTAGCCATTAGAGAACTAAAAGCTAAAACTATGAGTAACACTACACACCTATTACGATATCTAAAGTAAACAATTATAACAACACCAAGTGCTGGTGAAGATGGAGCAGAACTATAGTTAGCAGAACTATAACTCTCATATCTGCATAGTGGGTGGGCAAAATTATAGAGCCACTCTGAAACACAGTTTGGCAGTTTCGTACAAATATAATTCGTATCACAAAAAAAAAGGATGAAAGGAAACTTTTAGAGGTGATGGGTAAGTTTATTACCTGATCGTGGTGATCATGGGTGTGTGAATATGTCCAAACTCATCAAATTGTATACATTAAATGTGTGCCTTTTTAATATCAATTATAGCTCAATAAACCTGTAAAAAGTTAAACATAAATGTACCATAAGGACCAGCAATCCTAAACCAAGTATTTGCTCCACAAAAATAACAATTTTGTACCAGCAAAAATTTGTACACAAGTGTTTGTAAAAGCTCCATTCACAATCCCCATATATTGGAAACAACCCAAATAGCCTTCAATGAGGGAATGTATAACCAAACTGTGGTATATCCATACAATGGAGTACCACTCCAGAATTAAAAGGAATAAAACACTGATACATAGACCAAAATTAACTAATCTCAAAGCTGAGTGAAAATAAAAGCTGTTCTCAAAAGTCCTATATTCTGTTCTGTGATTCCATTTATATACTGACAGAAAACAGACCAGTGGTTGTCAGGATTTAGGAATAGAGGGGAAACATGAAAACAAAGGGATAACACAGGCAGTTTAAGGGGTAATAGAACTGTTCTGTATTCTGATTGTGCTTGTTTTTAACCAATCTATACATTTGAAAATTAATAAAGGAAACCTCAACTAAAATTAAAGTTGGAAATGGCCTGTACAGGGAACTCTCATGCATGCATTATCACTGGCCATCCTTTGCATGCACTGACCTTGATTTGCATGCCTAACAGGAAGAAGCATAAGTTGCACTCTCAAACAGAAAGTGCAACTACTTTAGTATCCTGAAGGAAGAATTTTCCTTGCTCAGCAACAGCCCAACCAATAAGGAATGGGTGCAGCTCAGCCAATGAGAAACCATCACCACCATGAACTCCTACTTTTCTCCAATGAACTTTTATTTAGAGCTGTCCCTCTCACCTACGCCTGCTTCCCTATAAAAGCAGCCTCTTTTCCTTTGTTCTCTGGACATGTCTGTGGTTCGACATAGATTGCATGTCTCAAAGTGCAATTAATTGCTGTTTCCCAAATAAAACCCATTTTGCTGGTAAAATAACTTCTGTTTTATTAGTTTTCAGTTAATACGTGTTAAAATTCATATGACAGACAAATCTGAAATCCATGAGGCAGTATGCAAAAAATATATTTTAAGATAAAGTAAGTCTTTAAATATTGTACTTTATTATTTTAGAGCAGTTTTAGGTTCACAGCAAAATTGAGAGGAAGGTACAAAGATTTCACATTCACCTCCTGTCCCCACACATGCATAGCTTCCCCCACTTTCAACATCACTCACCCGAATTGTACATTTGCTATAATTGATGAATCTACATTGACACATTATAATCACCCAAAGTCCAAAGTTTACCTTTGGGTTCACTCTTGGTGTCGTACAATCTATGGGTTTGGGCAAAAGTATAATGCCATGTATCTATTATTATAATATCATACAAAGTATTTTTACTTTCCTAAAAATTCTCTTTGTTCCACCTCTTCATTCCTCCCTCCACCCCAACCCCTGGCATACACTGATCTTTTTACTGTCTTCACAGTAAAAATGGAGACAAATGTTGTCTTTTCCAGAATGTCATAAAATTGGAATCATACAATATGTAGCCTTTTCAGATTGGCTTCTTTCACTTAGCAATATGCATTTGTTTCCTCCATGTCCTTTTATGATTTGATAACTCATTTCTTCTTATCATTGAATAATTTCCCATTGCCTGAATGTACCACAGTTTATTTATCCATTCACTTACGAAAGGACATCTTGGTTGCTTCCAAGTTTGGGTAATTATGAATAAAGCTGCTATAAACATCCATGTCCAGGTTTTTGTGTGGACAAAATTTTCAACTCCTTTTGGGTAAAAACCAAGGAATGTGATTGCTGGATTATATGGTAAGAGTATGTTTAGTTTTGTAAGAAACTGCCAATCTGTCTTCCAAAGTGGCTGTATAGTTTTGCATTTCCACTAGCAATGAATGAGAGTTCCTGTTCCACATCCTCACCAGGATTTGCTGTTATCAGTGTTCCAGATTTTGGTCATCCTAATAGGTGTGAAGTGGTATCTCACCGTTGTTTTAATTTGCATTTTCCTGATGACATAGAATGTAAAGCATCATTTCACATGCTTATTCACTATCTGTATATCTTCTTTGGTAAAGTATCTGTTAAGGTTTTGGGCCCATTTTTAATCAGGTTGTATGTTTTCTTATAGGCGAGGTTTAAGAATTATTGGTATATTTAGGATAACAGTCCTTTATCAGTGGTGTTTTTGTAAATATTTTCTCTGTTTGTGGCTTGCCTCCTGTTTCTCTTGGCATCTTTCACAGACCAGAAGATTTTAATTTTAATAAAGTCTTGTTTATTATTTCTTTCATAGATCATTCCTTTAGTGTTTTATCTAAAAAGTCATCACCATACCAAGGTCATCTAGGTTTTCTACTAGGTTATGTTCTAAGAGTTTTATGGGTTTACATTATACAATTAGGTCTATGATCCATATTGAGTTGATTTTTTGAACTGTGTAAGGTCTGTGTCTAGATTCATTTTTATGCATGTGGAGATCCTGTTTTTCCAGCACCATTTATTGAAGAGACTCTCTTTGTTCTATTTTATTGCATTTTCTCCTTTGTCAAAGATCAGTTGACTATATTTATGCAGGTCTATTTATGGGCTCTCTATTCTGTTCCACTGATCTATTTGTCAGTTCTTTCCCTAATATCTCACTCTTGATGACTGTAGCTTTATTGTAGTTCTTGAAGTCAGATGATGTCAATCCTATAATTTTGTTCTCTCCTTCAATATGTGTTGGCTATCCTGGGTCTTTTGCCTCTCCATATAAACTTTTTTTTTCTTTGGCCAGCGGCTTGCAGGATCTTACTTCCCCGACCAGTATTTGAACCCCAAGTCCTAACCACTGGGCCACCAGGGATTTCCCTATAAACTTTTGAATCAGTTTTTCAATATCCATAAAAAAACTTGCTGGGATTTTGATTGGGATTGCATTGAATCTATAGATCAATTTCAGAAGCACTGACATCTTGACAATATTAAATATTCCTACCCATGAACATGGACTCTCTCATCATTTATTTAGTTCTCTTTTGATTTCATTAATCAGCATTTTATAATTTTTCTCATATAGATCTTGTACATGTTTTGTTAGATTTATATCTAAATATTTAATTTTGGGGAAGCTAATGTAAATGATATTACGTTTCTAATTTCAAATTCAACTTATTTGTTGCTGTTATGTAGAAAAGAGATTGATTTTTGTACATTAAAATCTTATTCTGCAACCTTACTATAATCAATTATTCATTCCAAGAGTTTTTTGTTGATTCAATTATCTACAAAGACAATCATGTTATCTGAAAAACACAATTTTATTTCTTTCTTCCCAATCTGTATACCTTTTGTTTCCTTTTCTTGTCTTATTGCATTAGCAAGGACTTTCAGAAATGGAATGGTGAGAGAGGAAATCTTTGCCCTGTACCTGATCATAGTGGGAAAGCTTCAAGTTTCTCACCATTAAGTAGGATGTTAGCAATGGATTTTTTCATAGATAGTCCTTATCAAGTTGATAAGTTTCCCCTCTGTTCCTAATTTACTGAGAGTTTATCAGGAATGAGTGTTGGATTTTGTCAAATGTGTTTTCTGCATCTATTGATATGAACATGTGATTTTCTTTTTTAGTTTGTTGATGTGATGGATTTCATTTATCGATTTTCAAATGTTGAACCAGCCTTGCATACCTGGGATAATTTACACTTGGTTGCAGTGTATAATTCTTTTTATACATTGCTGGATTTGATTTGCTAATATTTTATTGAGAATTTTTGCATCTGATAAGCCAATCTTGAAAATAAAAGTTAAGATAATAGGGTTCAAAATGGCAGCATAAAAAGAGCCTGAACTTACCTCCTCCCAAGGATACAATAAATACACAGCTATATAAGGATCACTCCACCTGAAAAGAATGTGAGAATTGACTTGGGATGTGGGGGCGAGCAGTCACAGCACTATCCCACCACCTTGCTGAAGCTAGGGAATGTCTGTGGTTGCAGCACACACACACTCACACACACACACACACACACACACACACACACCATTCCCTGGCTGGGGCAGGCGAGTATGACAAGTTGCAGTATTATTCCTCTCCCAGCCTAAAGCCAACTCAACACTTCCCTGCCACCAGGCTGGGTCTTGCAAATATGAGCAGTTGCAGCATTCTCCTACACTTGGCCTAAAGCTGACATGCACTCAGACAAGGCACTCTACTGCTGTGTTGCTGAAGCCTGCAACTGTATGCAGTCCTTTTCCCACTGCCTTTCTGAAAAAAGGGAACAAGCCCTGCACCATACACTCTCCAGCTTCCTAGCTAAAGTTGTTGGGCATGTACAATTCACAAAAGGGACAGCACTTGATTTCCTGGCCCTGTTGACCAAGAAGGCTGGCATTCCAGAGCTCCATGGGACTGTAACAATCAGAAAGACAGTTCTCAGCAGGCCGCCAACACCAGGGCACTGCACAGACAGCAGACTGAAACACAATCTCAGTCTTCCTGTGAAAAAGGCCTATTTACTTAGCCTGGAACTTCACCCTGAAGTAGAGGCTTCAGGTTTCCCACACATCTAGAGGTTAAGGAGGTGCTCCCAGGGTACATAAGCAGGGAGACACCATCCTTGCCCACCCTCTTGGCCTCACTAATGCTCAACAAGGCTCCCCAGAGTGCAGCTTATACACTAGTCAGGAGCCCCAGTTTTTGCAGCTGTTACCCAGAGGACACCTCCAGGTCTCCTGGTCTGGAAGCCAGCAGAGAATACAATTATGGCTCCACTGGACTGTATATATCTGCGTACTTTAAAAGTACTGCCTGAGGGTCTGGCTTCCAATCAGACTGACACTTGTGTTAAATGAGATTCCTCCCCTTGGAACACTGAGAGGTCTCAGCACTTCTTCAACATCAGGGGCATATCAAGAATAAATCAGGTGGTATAGACAACTGCAAAGATTTGTGAGACAACCAAGAGCTAGGATGAGGTTGAATGAGAAGGATCATCACCTACACAAGGTCACTCCTTCAAGAATGAGAGAGGTAGCAATATTGCCTAATACATGGAAATAAACATAGAGACCAAAGCAAAGTGAGGAAACAGAAAAATATGTTCAAAATGAAAGAACAAGACAAAACCCTCAGAAATAGACCTTAATGATATAGGAATAAGTAATATAATTTATAAAGAATAAGAATGGGCTTCCCTGGTGGCACAGTGTTGAGAAGCCGCCTGCCAATGCAGAGGACATGGGTTTGAGCCCTGGTCTAGGAAGATCCCACATGCTGTGGAGCAACTAAGCCCATGCGCCACAACTACTGAAGCCTGCGCACCTAGAACCTATGCTCCACAACAAGAGAAGCCACCACAATGAGAAACCCACGCACCACAACAAAGAGTAACCCCTCCTCGTGGCAACTAGAGAAAGCCCGTGCACAGCAATGAAGACCCAACACAGCCAAAAATAAATAAATAAAAATAATAATAATAAAAAAAGAAGTGGTGGCCCCTTAAAAAAAAGAATTCAAAGTGATGGTCATAAAGATTCTCATTGAACTTAGAGAAGAATGGATGAACACAGTGAGAACTTCAAAAAAATTTATAAAATATGAAAAAGAACCAATAAGAGGTGAAAAACACATAACTGAAATGAAAAATACACTAGAGGGAATCAATGGAAGGTTAGATAATACAGAAGAACAGACCAATGATCTGGAAGACAGGGTAGTGGAAATCACCCAATCAGAACAGCAAAAAGAAAACAGAATTCTGTGGAATGAGGATAGTTTAAGGGAACTCTGGGCGACCTCAGGCATACTAACATTTGCATTACAGGGACCTCCAGAAGGAAAAGAAAGAAAGGGGCAGAAAACTTCTTTGAAGAAATAATGGCTGAAAACTTCCCTAACCTGGGGAAAGAAACAGACATCCAAGTATGTAGAGTCCTAAACAAAATGAACCCAAAGAGATCCACACCAAGACACATTATAATTAAAATGTCAAAAGTTAAAAATAAAGAGAATTTTTAAAGCAACAAGTGTAAAACAACTAGTTACATATAAGTGAACCCCCTTAAGATTATCAGTGAATTTTTCAGCAGAAACTTTGCAGGCCAGGAAGAAGTGGCATGATATATTCAAAGTGCTGAAAGGACAAAACTTACACCAAGACTACTCTATCAAGCAAGGTTATCATTCAGAATTGAAGGAGAAATAGTGTGCCAGACAAGCAAAAACTAAAAGAGTTCATCACCACTAAACCAGCCTTACAAGAAATGATAAAGGGACTTCTTTAAGCAGAATAGAAGAGTCCATAAATAGAAATAAGAAAATATGCAAAAGAAAAATCTTCTTGGTAAAAACAAATATATAACAAAACCACTTATGAAGCTAGCATGAAAGGTAAAAAACAAAAGTAGTAATATCAACTAAAAGTACAATAAGTAGTTGAGGGATACACAAAATAAAAAGATGTAAAATAGGCTGTCAAAAATATTAAAAGGGGGAGTAAGTTAAAATATAGTGCTTTTAGAATGCATTTGAATTTAAGCAACTATCAACTTGAAATAATCTGCTTTATATACAGATTGTTATATATGAACCTCATGGTAATCAAAAACAAAAAACTTATAATAGATACACAAAAAATAAAGAGAAAGGAATCCAAATATAACACAAAAGAAAATCATCAAACCACAAGGGAAGAGAACAAGAGAAATAGAAAAGAACAGAGAAGAACTGCAAAAAAAACAACCAGAAAACAATGAACAAAACGGCAAAAAGTACATACCTCTCAAAAATTAACTTAAATGTAAATGGACTAAATTATCCAACCAAAAGACATGAAGTGACTAAATGGATTAAAAAACAAGACCCATATATATGCTGCCTACAAGAGACTTACTTCAGATGTAAGGACACACACAGATTGAAAGTTAAAGGATGTAAAAAGATCTTCCATGTAAATGGAAATCAAAAGAAAGCTGGAGTAGCTATACTTATATCAGAGAAAATAGACTTTAAAACAAAGACTGCAATAAGATACAAATTAGGTCATTAGATAATGATAAAGGAGTCAATCCAACAGGAGGATACACAGGCATACCTCATTTTATTGCCCTTTGTTTATTGTGCTTTACAGATATTGCATTTTTTACAAATCAAAGATTTGTGACAACCCTGCCTTGTCTGATGATGGTCAGCATTTTTTAGCAAATTTTTTAGCACTTTTTTAAAGATATAATGCTGTTGCACACAGTAGACTACAGTGTAGTGTAAACATGCCATTTATATGCACTGGAAAACCAAAAGATTCATGTGACTCACTTTATTGCAATATTCACTTTATTGAAGTGATCTTGAACCAAGCTCACAGTATTTCCAAGGTATGCCTATAATAATTTTAGATATTTATGCACCTAACATAGGAGCACCTATATACAAAGAAATATTAATAGACCTAAAGGGAGAATAAAAAGCAATACATAATTGTAGAGGGCTTTAATACCCCACTTTTATCATTGGATATATCATCCAGACAGAAAATCAACAAGGAAACATTGACCTTAAATGACAAGATGAATTTAACAAAATATACACAACGTTCCATCCGAAAGAAACAGAATACACATTCTTCTCAAGAGCACATGGAACATTCTCCAGGATACATCATATGTTAAGGCACAAAACAGGTCTTAATAAATTTAAGGGACTTCCCTGGTGGCACAGTGGTTAAGAATCCACCTGCCAATGCAGGGGCATGGGTTTGATCCCTGGTCCAGGAAGATCCCACATGCTGCGGAGAACCTAAGCCCTCATGCTTCAACTACTGAGCCCACACACCACAACTACTGAAGCCCATGCACCTAGAGCCCATGCTGTGCAACAAGAGAAGCCACTGCAATGAGAAGCCTGTGCACCGCAACAAAGAGTAGCCCCCTCTCGCCACAACTAGAGAAAGCCCATATGCAGCAATGAAGACCCAACGTAGCCCAAAAAAATAGATAAATAAAAAATAAAATAAAATAAAATAACTTAAAAAATAAAAAAATAAATTTAAGAAAATTAAAATCATATCAAGCATCTTTTTGGACTATACAAACTAGAAATCAATTAGAAGAAGAAAAGTGGAAAATTCACAAATAAGTGGAGATTAAATATGTTACTGAAAAACCAATAAGTCAAAGAAAAATCAATAGAGAAATAAAAAATGCCTTGAGTCAATGAAAATGGAAATACAACATACCAAAACATATGGGCTACAGCAAAAGGAGTTGCAAGAGGGAAATTCATAGAGATAAATGCCTACATCATAAAACAATAAAAAGCTCAAATAAACAACCTAACTTTATACCTCAAGGAACTAGAAAAAAGAAGAACAAATGAAGCCCAAAGTCAGTAGAAGGAAGGAAATAATAAAGACCAGAGTGGAAATAAATGAAATAGAGACTAAAAGGACAATCGAAAAAAATCAATAAAATTAAGAGCTCGTTCCTTGAAAAGATAAATAAAATTGACAAAACTTTAGCTGCACTCACCAAGATAAAAAGAGCAAGTCTCAAATAAATAAAATCAGAAATTATAGAGATGTTAACAATTGATACCACAGAAATACAAAGGATAATAAGAGACTACTATGAAGAATTATATACCAACAAATTGGGCAACCTATAGGAAACTGATAAATTCCTAGAAACATACAACCTACCAAGACTGATTTAGGAAGAAACAGAAAATTAAATAGACCAACCACTCCCAAAAAATTAAAAGCCCTGGATAAGGTGGCTTCAATGGTGAATTCTACCAAACATTTAAAGAATAAATACCAATACTTCTCAAACTCTTCTAAAATATAGAAAATGGAGGGAAGCAACACATCTAAATGCATTTTTTGAGACCAACATTACCTTAATCTCAAAATTAGACAAGGACACCAAGAAAAGAAAATTACAGTCCAACATTCCTGAGGGACATAGAATCAAAAATCCTCAACAAAATATTTGCAAACAAAATTCAGCAACACAATAAAAGAATTGTAACCATAATCAAGTGGAATTTTTCCAGAGATTCAATAATGGTTCAACATCCACAAATCAAACAGTATGCCATACCACAGTAACAAAATGAGTGACAAAAATCATATGATCATCTCAAAAGACAGAAAAGACATTTGACAAATTTCAACATACATTTATGATAAAAACCCTCTCTCAACAAGGTGAGTATAGAGGGAACATATCACAACATAATAAAGGCCATAGAAGACAAGCCCATGGCTAACTTCATGCTCAGTGGTGAAAAACTGAAAGCATTTCCTCTAAGGTCAGAAACAAGACAAAGATGCCCACTCTCTTCACTTTTATTCAACATAATATTGGAAGTCCTAAGCACAGCAGTCAGACAAGGAAAAGAAATAAATGGAATCAATATTGAAAATGAATAAGTAGAATTGTCACTGTTTGCAGATGAAATGATACTACATATGGAAAATCCTAAAGACACCACCTAAAAGGGGTGGGATGAACTGGGAGATCGGGATTGACATACATACTCTAATATGTATAAAATAGATAACTAATAAGAACCTGCTGTATAGCACAGGAAACTCTACTCAGTGCTCTGTGGTGACCTAAAGGAGAAAGAAATCCAAAAAAAAGGAGATATATGTATACCTATAGCTGATTCACTTCACTGTACAGCAGAAACTAACACAACATTGTAAAGTGACTATACCCCAATTTTAAAAAAAAAACACCTAAAGTTATTAGAACTAATAAATGAATTCAGTAACGTTGCAGGATACACAATTAATACACAGAAGTCAGTTGCCTTTCTATACAATAATAATGAATTATCATAAAGAGAAATTAATAAAACAAGCCTATTTACAACTGAATCAAAAAGAATTAAATACCTAGGAATAAACCTAACTAAGAAAGTAAAAGACTCATACTTGGAAAACGAATAGGTATTGATGAAAGAAATTGAAGATGACACAAACAGATGGAAAGATATACCATGTTCATGGATTGGAAGAATTAATATTGTTAGGCAGAACACTCTATGACATAAATCACAGCAAGATCCTTTTTGACCCAGCTCCTAGAGAAATGGAAATAAAAACACAAATAAACAAATGGGACCTAATGAAACTTAAAAGCTTTTGCACAGCAAAGGAAACCATAAACAAGACAAAAAGACAACCCTCAGAATGGGAGAAAATATTTGCAAATGAAGCAACTGACAAAGGATTAATCTCCAAAATTTACAAGCAGCTCATGCAGCTCAAGCAGCTCAATATCAAAAGAACATACAACCCAATCCAAAAATGGGCAAAAGACTTAAATAGAGATTTCTCCAAAGAAGATATACAGATTGCCGACAAACACATGAAAGAATGCTCAACATCATTAATCATTAGAGAAATGCAAATCAAAACTACAGTGAGATATCATCTCACACCGGTCAGAATGGCCATCATCAAAAAATCTAGAAACAATAAATGCTGGAGAGGGTGTGAAGTAAAGGGAACCCTCTTGCACTGTTGGTGGGAATGTAAATTGATATAGCCACTATGGAGAACAGTATGGAGGTTCCTTACAAAACTAAAAATAGAACTACCATATGACCCAGCAATCCCACTACTGGGCATATACCCTGAGAAAACCATAATTCAAAAAGAGTCATGTTCCAAAATGTTCATTGCAGCTCTATTTACAATAGCCAGGACATGGAAGCAACCTAAGTGTCCATCAACAGATGAATGGATAAAGAAGATGTGGCACATATATATAATGGAATATTACTCAGCCATAAAAAGAAACAAAACTGAGTTATTTGTAGTGAGGTGGATGGACCTAGAGTCGGTCATACAGAGTGAAGTAAGTCAGAAAGAGAAAAACAAATACAGTATGCTAACACATATATATGGAATCTAAGGGGGGAAAAAAGGTCATGAAGAACCTAGTGGCAAGACGGGAATAAAGACACAGACCTACTAGAGAATGGACTTGAGGATATGGGGAGGGGGAGGGGTAAGATGTGACAGGGTGAGAGAGTGGCAAGGACATATATACACTACCAAATGTAAAATAGATAGCTAGTGGGAAGCAGCTGCATAGCACAGGGAGATCAGCTCGGTGCTTTGTGACCACCTAGAGGGGTGGGATGGGGAGGGTGGGAGGGAGGGAGATGCAAGAGGGAAGAAATATGGGGATATATGTATATGTATAACTGATTCACTTTGTTATAAAGCAGAAACTAACACACCATTGTAAAGCAATTATACTCCAATAAAGATGTTAAAATAATAAAATAAAATAAAAAAATAATACACCTAACTTTCAGAGGTGAAGAAAGGATCAAATAAGATAATTCATTAAACATTTTTAGTTTTGTAACTATAAAATAAGTAATCCATTAAAAAAACTTTCTGTTATAAAAAAATAAATAAATATATAAAGTGGCAGAGCCAGGAGGGGAAAAAAAAGAATTAATATTGTTAAAATGACCATACTACCCAAGATGATCTACAGATTTGATGCAATCCTTATCAAAGTACCAATGAAATATTTCACTGAACTGGAACAAAGGATCCTACAATTTGTATGGCATCCCACACACACTAAAACCCAAGTAGCCACAACAGTGTGAGAAAGAAAAAAAAGCTGGAGGTATCACGCTCCCTGATTTCAAACTATGCTAAAAAGCTACACTAATCAAAACAGTATGGTACTGGCACGAAAACAGACACATATATCAATGGAACAGAATAGGGAGCCCAGAAATAAACCCACATTTATAAGGTTAATTAATCTATGACAAAGGAGGCACAAATATGCAATATGAGAAAGACAGCTTCTTCAATAAATGATGTTGGAAAAACTAAACAGCCATATGCCAAAAAAGAAAAAAAATCAGACTGGACTACTTTTTCATACCATGTACAAAAGTAAACTCAAGATGGATTAAAGACTTAAATGTAACACCTGAAACCATAAAATTCATAGAAGAATCACAGGCAATACATTCTCTGACATTAATCTTAGCAACGTGTTTTTGGATAGGTCTCCTCAGGCAAGGGAAACAAAATGGGACTACATCAAAATAGAAAGCTTTTGCACAGTGAAGAAACTACCAACAAAATGAAAAGGAAATGAGAGATGATATTTGCAAATGATATATCCAACAAGAGGTTAATATGCAAAATATGAAAAGAACTCATACAACTCAACATCATAAAAACAAACAACCCAAGTAAAAAATGGGCATAGGGCTCTCTTCGTGCCTAGTGCAGCCATGGCTCATGGGCCCAAGAAGCACCTGAAGCGTGTAGCAGCTCCAAAGCATTGAATGCTGGATAAACTGACTGGTGTGTTTGCTCCTCGTCCATCTACCGGTCCCCACAAGCTGAGGGAATGTCGCCCCCTAATCATTTTCCTAAGGAACAGACTTAAGTATGCCCTAACAGGAGATGAAATAAAGAAGATCTGCATGCAGCGTTTCATTTGGATTGATGGCAAGGTCGGCACTGATATAACCTACTGCTGGTTTTATGGATGTCATCAGCATTGACAAGACTGGAGAGAATTTTCGTCTGATCTATGACACCAAGAGTCGCTTTGCTGTTCATTGTATTACACCTGAGGAGGTCAAGTATAAGTTGTGCAAAGTGAGAAAGATCTTTGTGGGGACAAAAGGAATCCCTCATCTGGTGACCCATGATGCTCCCACCATCCACTACCCTGATCCCCTCATCAAGGTGAATGACACCATTCAAATTGATTTGGAGACTGGCAAGATTACTGATTTCATCAAATTTGACACTGGTAACCTGTGCATGGTGACTGGAGGTGCTAACCTGGGAAGAATTGGTGTGATCACTAACCGGGAGAGACATCCTGGTTCTTTTGATGTATTTTGTGTGAAAGATGCCAGTGGCAACAGCTTTGCCACCCGGCTCTCCAACATTTTCGTTATTGGCAAAGGCAACAAACCATGGATCTCTCTTCCTCATAGAAAAGGTATCCACCTTACCATTGCTGAGGAGAGAGACAAGAGACTGGCGGCCAAACACAGCAGTGGATAAAATGATCTCTAAGTGACATGATTGGGAAAGTCTTTGTACTTAAAGATAATACCACATAAAAAAAAATGGGCATAGGGCCTAAATAGATATTTTTCCAAAGAAGACATACATTTGGCCAACAGACACATGAAAAGATGCTCAACATCACTAATCATCAGAGAAATGCAAATCAAAATCACAATGAGATACCACCTCACACATGTCAGAATGGCTATTATCAAAAAGACAACAAAATACAAGTGTTGGTGAAGATATGGAGAAAAGTGAACACTCCAGCACTGTTGGTGGAAATACAAATTAGTGCAGCCAGTATGGAAAATAGTATGGAAGTTCCTTGAAATTTAAAACTAGAACTGTCATATAATTCAGCAATTCCACTTCAGGGTATTTACCCAAAGAAAACAAAAATACTAATTCAAAAAGTTATGTGCACTTCAATGTTTATTGCAGCATTGTTTACAATAGCCAAGATAGTAAAGCAACCTAGGTGTCCATCAATAGACAAATGGATAAAGAAGATATGGTATTGTATCTCAATATTTTTTTTAAAAATTTTAATACATTGAATTAGATTGAGTTGGATGGAAATGAAAATAAATCATATCAAAATTTGAAGAATAAAGCTAATGCAGTGCTAACATGGTTGTTTCCACATTTGTAATCAACCAGTGTAATCCATCACATCAACAGACTAAACAAGAAACATCATATAATCATATCAATTGATACAGAAAAGCATTTGACAAAAATGTAACATCCATTCATGATAAAAAATAATGCTCAGAATAATAGTGATAGACAGAAATTTTCTTAATTTGACACAGAGAATGTAAAAAAGAAACTATAATGTTATACAAAATGGTGAAAGACAATGTTTTCCCCTAAGATATGGAATAAGGCAAGAATTCCACTTTCACCACTTCAACATTATGCTGGAAGTTCTCACCAGTACAATGGGCAAGAAAACAAAATAAAAATCAAATATACTGAAAATATAGAAATAAAACTGTCTAAATTTGCAGAAGGCAAAGTAATCTACATAGAAAATCCCAAGATATTCACATACACAAAACCTAGTACAAATAAGTGAGTTCAGCAAGGTAACAGTATACAAGAAAAACATACAGAAATCAAACATAATTCTATATGCTAGCAATGAACATGTGGAACCTAAAATTAAAAACACAATCCCTATTACAATTGTTCAAAAAATTAAATAGATGTTAACCTAATAAAACACACACAATACTTGTATGCTGAAAACTACAAAATGCTGAAAAAAGAAATCAAAGACCTAATTATGTGGGGACATACCATGTTCAAGCTTTCGAAAGCCTATTATAGTAAAAATGTCAATTATCTCCAATTAATACACAGGGTTAATGGAATCCCTATCAAAACCCCAATGCCCAGAAAGAATTTTTAAATATTGAAAAGAAAATTTAAATTTTTATATGAAAAGCTGGAAAATGAGATGTCCATAGAGTCCTTGAAGAGCTCCAATGTATTCCTGGGAATCAGAGTGCCACATGCATATGCAGGTCCGTGTTTATGACTAGGGTTGTGTGTACACTGGAGAAATACCTGAGAAAGCCTTAGGGTCTCACCTCTGCCTGTTAATGAGGCTCTGTGCAAGTAGGAAGTAAAGGTTAAGACAGAGTTGTAAACTGCCTGATGAACTGATAAAAGCATGTCCCCAATAAAAACACAGAGCCCCTCAGAAAAGACAAGGAGTGTTACTATTTCCAGACATTTAAAGAATCTCTGTTGCGGGCTTCCCTGCTGGCACAGTGGTTAAGAATCTGCCTGCCAATGCAGGGGACATGGGTTCAAGCCCTGATCCAGGAAAATCCCACATGCCACAGAGCAACTAAGTCCATGGGCCACAACTACTGAGCCTGCCCTCTAGAGCCCATGAGCCACAACTACTGAAGCCCGCATGCCTAGAGCCCATGCTCCGCAACAAGAGAAGCCACCATAATGAGAAGCTGAGGCACCGCAACAAAGAGTAGCCCCCACTCGCTGCAACTAGAGAAAGCCCGCGAGCAGCAACAAAGACCTAACTCAGCCAAAAATAAATAAATAAATAAATTTATTTTTAAAAAAATAAAGAATTTCTTTCGGTCATTAGCTGACCACTTTGCTCACCAAGCAGAGACTTCAGTGGTCACACATGACAAAGAATACAGGCTTTACAAAATTAATTCAGAAAAGACACTAAATTATAAAAAACAACAAAGAGCAACAATAACAAAACACGGGAAAATGAAAGAATCTGACTTCCAGAGTTGCCACATTTTAGATATACATACATACACACACACATATATGTTACTGAGGTAACATTGATTTATAACATTATATAAGTTTCATGTGTACAACATTATATTTCTAATTCTGTATAGCCTACATGCTCACCACCAAAAATTTATTTTCCATCTGGCACCATACAGTTGAGCCCCCTTACCCATTTTGCACTACCCCCCCATACCACCCCCTCTGATAACCACTACTCTGTTTTCTGTATCTATGTGTTTGTTTTTGTGTGGTTTGGTTTGTTCATTTATTTACACATTATATTATTGCAAATGTCCAGTTTTCAACAACAACAACAAAAAAATGAGGCATGCCAAAAACCAAGAAACTATGGTTCATATACAGGAAAAAAGCAGTCAGTTGAAACTGTCCCTGGGGAAGCCCAGAGGGTAGACTTAAAGATAAATATATTAAATCAACTGTCTTAAATATGTTCAAAGAGCTTAAGGAAGTTATATGAATAATGTCTAAATACATAAAGAATATCAATAAAGAGATAAAAATTAAACAAAGGAACAAAATTAAAATTCTGGAGCTGTAACATTAAATACTGAAATACAAAATTCACTAGAGGGATTCAATAGATTTTTGCAGGAACAAAAAAGAATCATCAAAAAAAGATCAATTAAAGTATCCAATCTGAAGAGCAGAAAGAAAAAAGAATGAAGAAAAATGATCCAGACCTAGGGGACCTGTGGGACAGTAATAAACATATCGACATGTTCATAATGGAAGTTTAAGCAAAAGAGGAGGGAAATGGAGAAAAAGAATATTTGAAAAAATAATAGGGGCTTCCCTGGTGGCACAGTGGTTAAGAATCCACCTGCCAATGCAGGGGACACAGGTTCGAGCCCTGGTCCAGGAAGATCCCACATGCTGCGGAGCAACTAAGCCCACGCGCCACAACTACTGAGCCTACACTCTAGAGTCCATGAGCCACAACTACTGAGCCCGCATGCTACAACTACTGAAGCCCGTGTGCTTAGACCCTGTGCTCCACAACAAGAGAAGCCACCGCAATGAGAAGCCCACTCACCGCAATGAAGAGTAGCCTCCACTCGCCACAACTAGAGAAAGCCCACACACAGCAACGAAGATCCAACACAGCCAAAAATAAATAAAATAAATAAATTTTTTTTCAAATAGCTAAAACTTCACAAATTTAATCAAATACATGAATCCATACATCCAAGAACCTCAAGGAACTCCAATGAGTTAAACTCAGAGAGATCCACACCAAGACACATTATAATCACATCACTAAAAGATAAAGACAAGAAGAAAATCTTGAAAGCAATAGGAGATAAATGACTCATCATATATAAGGGATTCTCAATAAAAATTAACAGCCGATTTCTTATCAGATACAATGGTGATTACATGTTTAAAGTGCTGAGGGCCTGCGCTGGAGCCCACACCGAGCTCTGTGCCCCCTAGCCTGCCAGGGCAGCCCTGCGCCCAGTTGTCACTGAGGCAGTGTGCCCCACATTCTCCGCTGCCCCGGCCGGCCGGCTCAGGTGTTGCCTGGCTCCCCTTTGCTCGCCCACTCCCTCCTGCACACCTGAGGCACCGCTGCCCCATGGCCAAGAATGATGAAAGTCTCGGCCCTCTAAGCTCCCAGGACAGCGCCGCCACTGCCGAAGGTACTGGCCCCCCTGCCACTGCTGCCTCCACAGAACCCAAGATCACGAAAGTCACCCTGAAGACCCCAAAGAAGAAGGAGTACTTCACAGTGTCCAAGAATAGCTCCGCCCAGCAGTTCAAGGAAGAAATCCCTAAATGTTTCAAATCACATACCAACCAACTTGTGTTGATATTTGCTGGAAAAGTTTCAAAAGATCAAGATACTTTGAGTCAGCATGGAATTCACGATGGACTTATTGTTCACCTCGTCATCAAAACACAAAACAGACCTCAGGATCATTCAGCTCAGCAAAAAAACACCAGTGGAAGCAGTGCTACCACATCATCGGCTCCTAATAGTAACTCCACATCTGGTTCTGCTGCTAGCAACCTTTTTGGTTTAGGTGGCCTTAGAGGACTTGCAGGTCTGAGTAGCTTGGGTTTGAATACTACCAACTTCTTTGAACTACAAAGCCAGGTGCAGCAGCAACTTGTGTCCAATCCTGAAATAATGGTCCAGATCATGGAGAATCCCTTTGTCCAGAGCATGCTTTCAAATCCTGACCTGATGAGGCAGTTAATTATGGCCAATCCACAAATGTAGCAGTTGATACAGAGAAATCCAGAAATTAGTTATATGCTGAATAATCCAGATATTAGGAGACAAACATTGGAACTTGCCAAGAATCCAGCAATGATGCAGGAAATAATAAGAAACCAGGACCGAGCCTTGACCAACCTAGAAAACATCCCAGAGGATACTACAATGCTTTATGGCGTATGAACCCAGATATTCAGGAACCAATGCTGAGTGCTGCACAAGAACAGTTTGGTGGTAATCCATTTGCTTCCTTAGTGAGCAATATATCCTCAGGTGAAGGTAGTTAACCTTCCCGTACAGAAAATAGAGATCCATTACCCAAAACGTGGGCTCCACAGGCTTCTCAGAATTCATCAGCTTCTGAGGGAGGCACTCAGAAGTGCCTGGGAGGCACTAGTGGTAGTGCTGTCAGTGGCACTGCTGGGCAGAGTTCTGTGCCAAATCTGGGGCTTGGAGTAAGAGCTAGTTTGTTCAACACACCAGGAATGCAGAGCTTGTTGCAACAAAAAACTGAAAACCCACAACTTATGCAAAATATGTTGTCTGCCCCCTACATGAGAAGAATGATGCAGTCACTAAGCCAGAACCCTGACCTTGTTGCACAGATGCAGATTGCTGATAAGTTATTGGCAATGTCAAACCCTAGAGCAATGCAGGCCTTGTTACAGATTCAGCAGGGTTTATGTCTGTAACAATAGGAAAGATCAATGAAATTAAAAGCTGGTTCTTTGAAAAGATAAACAAAATTGATAAACCTTTAGCCAGACTCATCAAAAAAAAAAAAGAAAGAGGGCTCAAATCAAAATTAGAAATGAAAAAGGAGAAATTACAACAGACACCACAGAAATACAAAGAATCATAAGAGACTACTATAAGCAACTATATGCCAATAAAATGGACAACCTAGAAGAAATGGACAAATTCTTAGAGAGGTACAATCTCCCAAGACTGAACCAGGAAGAAGTAGAAAATATGAACAGACCAATCACAAGTACTAAAATTGAAACTGATTTTAAAACTTCCAACAAACAAAAGTCCAGGACCAGATGGCTTCAGAGGCAAATTCTATCAAACATTTTGAGAAGAGTTAACACTTATCTTCTGGAACTATTCCAAAAAAACTGCAGAGGAAGGAACACTCCCAAGCTCATTCTATGAGGTCACCATCACCCTGATACCAAAACCAGACAAAGATACCACAGAAAAAGAAAATTACAGGCCAATATCAACGACGAACATAGACATAAAAATCCTCATCAAAATACTAGCAAACCGAATTCAACAATACATTAAAAGGATCAGACAACATGATCAAGTGGGATTTATCCCAGGGATGCAAGGATTTTCCAATATATGCAAATCAATCAGTGTGATACACCATATTAAAAAACCGAATACTAAAAACCATATATGATCATCTCAATAGATACAGAAAAAGATTTTGACAATATTCAACACCCATTTATGATAAAAAAAAAACTCTCCAGAAAGTGGGCACAGAGAGAACACACCTCAACATAATAAAGGCCATATATGACAAACCCACAGCAAACATCATTCTCAATAGTGAAAAACTGAAACCATTCCCATTAAGATCAGGAACAAGACAAGGATGTCCACTCTCACCACTTTTATTCAACATAGTTTTGGAAGTTCTAGCGATGGCAATCAGAGAAGAAAAAGAAATAAAAGGAATTCAAATTGGAAAAGAAAAAGTAAAACTGTCACTGCTTGCAGATGACATGATACTATACATAGAAAATCCTAAAGATGCTATCAGAAAACTACAAGAGCTCATCAATGAATTTGGTAAAGTTGCAGGATACAAAATTAATACACAGAAATCTCTTGCATTTCTATACAATAACAGCAAAAGATCAGAAACAGAACTTAAAGAAACAATCCCATTTACCATCGCATCAAAAAGAATAAAATACCTAGGAATAAACCTACCTAAGGAGACAAAAGACCTGTACTCTGAAAACTATAAGAAGCTGATAAAAGAAATCAAAGATGACACAAACAGATGGAAAGATTGTGTTCTTGGATTGGAAGAATCAATATTGTCAAAATGACTATATTACCCAAAGCAATCTACAGATTCAATGCAATCCCTATCAAATTACCAATGGCATTTTTCACAGAACTAGATCAAAAAATCTTAAAATTTGTATGGAGACACAAAAGACCCCATATAGCCAAAGCAATCTTGATCTGGAGGAATCCTGCTCCCTGACCTCAGACTATACTACAAAGCTACAGTCATCAAAAGAGTATGGTACTGGCACAAAAACAGAAATATAGATCAATGGAACAGGATAGAAAGCCCAAAGATAAACCCACATACCTATGGTCACTGAATCTAGGACAAAGGAGGCAAAAATATACAATGGAGAAAAGACAGCCTCTTCAATAAGTGGTGCTGGGAAAACTGGACAGCTACATGTAAAAGAATGAAATTAGAACACTTCCTAACACCATACACAAAAATAAACTCAAAATGAATTAAGGACTTAAGTCTAAGACCAGATACTATAAAACTCCTAGAGGAAAAACATAGGCTGGACACTCTTTGACATAAATTGCAGCAATATTTTTTTGGAATCATCTCCTAGAGTAATGGAAACAAAAACAAAAATAAACAAATGAGACCTAATTAAACTTAAAAGCTTTTGCACAGCAAAGGAAACCATAAACAAAGCAAAAAGACAACATATGGAATGGGAGAAAATATTTGAAAACAATGCAACCAGCAAGGGATTAATCTTTAAAATATACAAACAGTTCATACAGCTTAATATCAAAAAAACAAACAACCCAATCAAAAAATGGGCAGAAAACCTAAATAGACATTTCTCAAAAAAAGACACACAGATGGCCAAGAAGCACATGAAAAGATGCTCAACATCACTAATTATTAGAGAAAAGCAAATCAAAACCACAATGAGGTATCACCTCACACCAGTCAGAATGGCCATCATCAAAAAGTCTACAAACAATAAATGCTGGAGAGGGTGTGGGGAAAAGGGAACCCTCCTACACTGTTGGTGGAAATGTAAGTTGGTGCAGCCACTATGGAGGACAGTATGGAGGTCCCTTATAAAACTAAAAATAGAGCTACCATATGATCCAGCAATCCCACTCCGGGGCATATCCCCAGAGAAAACCATAATTTGAAAAGAAACACGCACCCCAATATTCATTGCAGCACTATTCACAATAATCAAACATGGAAGCAACCTAAATGTCCCTTGACAGACGAATGGATAATGAAGATGTGGTACATATATACAATGGAATATTACTTAGCCGTAAAAAAGGATGAAATAATGCCGTTTGCAGCAACATGGATAGACCTAGAGATTATCATACTAAGTGAAGTAAGTCAGACAGAGAAAGACAAATATTATGATATCATTTGTATGTGGAATCTTAAAAACTTATACAAATTAACTTATTTACAAAACAGGAACAGACTCACAGACTTAGGAAACAAACTTATGGTTACCAAAGGGGAAAGGTGGGGAGAAGGGATCAATTAGGAATTTGGGATTAACAGATACACACTACTGTATATAAAAGAGATAACCAACAAGGACCTACTGTATAGCACAGGGATCTCTGCTCAGTGTTCTGTAATAACATAAATGGGAAAAGAATCTGAAAAAGAATAGATATATGTATATGCATAACTAAATCACTTTGGTGTACACCTGAAACTAACACCACATTGTAAGTCGACTATACTCCGATATAAAATGAAAATTGAAAGAAAATACAATGAGATATCACCTCACATCTGTCAGATGGCTATCATCAAAAAGAACACAAATAACAAATGTTGGCGAGGATGTGGAGAAAAGGGAACCCTCATACACTGTTGGTAGGGATGTAAATTGGTGCAGCCACTGTGGAAAACAGTATAGAGGTTTCTCAAAAAACTAAAAATAGAACTACCAAATGACCCAGCAATTCTACTCGTGGGTATTTACCAAAAAAATACGAAAGCATTAATTCAAAATCATACATGCACCCCAAGGTTCATAACAGTATTATTTACAATTGCCAACATATGGAAGCAATCTAAGTGTCCAGCAGCAGATGAATGGATAAAGGTGTGGTATATATATGCAATGGAATACTGCTCAGCCATAAAAAAAGAATGAAATTTTGCCATTTGCATGGATGGACTTGGAGGGTATTATGCTAAGTGACATAAGTCAGACAGAGAAAGACAAATACTGTATGATAACATTTATATGTGGAATCTAAAAAATAAAAGAAACTAGTGAATATAACAAAAAAGAAACAGACTCACAGATATAGAGAACAAATTAGTGGTTACCACTGGGAGAGGGAAGAGGAGAGGGGCAAAAGAAGGGTGGGGGATTAAGAGGTACAAAGTACTATGTATAAAATAAATAAGCTACAAGGATATATAGTACAACACAGGGAATATAGCCAATATTTTATAATAACTATAAATAGAATATAAGCTTTAAAAATTGTGAATCACTATGTTGTATACCTGAAAATTATATAAAAATATACATCAACTACACCTTAATTTTTTTAAATTTCTTATGCAAAAGTAAAAAAAAATGTACAATCCTAATTTCCAGAACCTTTGAACATGTTACTTTACATGGTTAAAGGGACTTCCCAGATGTCCTTAAGGATTTTGAGATACGGAGATTATCCTGGATTATGCTAGTGCATTCAGTGTAATCACAAGAGTCCTTGAGGGGTCTGGGCAAGATGGAGGAAGAGTAAGAAGCGGAGATCACCTTCCTTCCCACAGATACATTAGAAATACATCTACACGTGGAACTGCTCCTACAGAACACCCACTGAACTCTGGCAGAAGACGTCAAACCTCCCAAAAGGCAAGAAACTCCCCACGTACCTGGGTAGGGCAAAAGAAAAAAAAAGAAATAACAGAGACAAAAGAATAGGGACGGGACCTGAACCAGTGGGAGGGAGCTGTGAAGGAGAAAAGGTTTCCACACACTAGGAAGCCCCTTCACGGGCGGACACTGCGGGTGGCAGAGGGGGGAAGCTTCGGAGCCATGGAGGAGAGCACAGCCACAGGGGTGTGGAGGGCAAAGCGGAGAGATTCCCGCACAGAGGATCAGTGCCGACCTGCACTCACCAGCCCGAGAGGCTTGTCTGCTCCCCCGCCGGGGCGGGGGGTGGGGGCTGGGAGCTGAGGCTCAGGCTTCGGTCGGATCGCAGGGAGAGGACTGGGGTTGGCGGCGTGAACACAGCCTGAAGGGGTTAGCGCACCACAGCTAGCCGGGAGGGAGTCCGGGAAAAAGTCTGCAGCTGCCGAAGAGGCAAGAGACTTTTTCTTGCCTCTTTGTTTCGCGGTGCACAAGGAGAGGGGATTCAGAGCGCTGCCTAAACGAGCTCCAGAGATGGGCATGAGCCACGGCTACCAGCGCGGACCCCAGAGACGGGCATGAGACGCTAAGGCTGCTGCTGCCGCCACCAAGGAGCCTGTGTGCGAGCACAGGTCACTATCCACACCGCCCCTCCTGGGAGCCTGCGCAGCCCGCCACTGCCAGGCTCCTGTGATCCAGGGACAACTTCCCCGGGAGAACGCACGGCGCGCCTCAGGCTGCTGCAACGTCATGCTGGCCTCTGCTGCCACAGGCTCGCCCCGCATCCGTACTCCTCCCTCCCCCCGGCCTGAGTGAGCCAGAGCCCCCGAAGCAGTTGCTCCTTTGACCCCGTCCTGTCTGAGCGAAGAACAGACGCCCTCAGGCGACCTGCACGCAGAAGCGGGTCTAAATCCAAAGCTGAACCCCGGGAGCTGTACGAACAAAGAAGAGAAAGGGAAATCTCTCCCAGCAGCCTCAGAAGCAGCGGATTAAAGCTCCACAGACAACTTGATGTACCTGCATCTGTTGAATACCTGAATAGACAATGAATCATCCCAAATTCAGGAGGTGGACTTTGGGAGCAGGATATATTAATTTTTCCCCTTTTCCTTTTTTTGTGAGTGTATATGTGTATGCTTCTGGGTAAGATTTTCTCTGTATAGCTTTGCTTTCACCATTTGTCCTAGGGTTCGGTCCGTCTGTTTTTTTTTTTTTCCTTAAAATTTTTTTTCTAAATAAATTTGTGCTTAATAATTTTTTCCTTATTTTTTATTTTAAAAAATTTAAAAATTTTTTAAATAATTTTTTTCTTATTTTTTATTTTAAAAAATTAAAAATTTTTTTCTTAATAAATTTTTTTCTTAATAATTTTTTTCTTATTTTTTATTATATAAAATTAATAAATTTATTTTAAAAAATTAAAAATATCCTTTTCTTAATAAAATTTTTTCTTAATAATTGTTTTCTTATTTTTTATTATAATAGCTTTTTTATTTTATTTTATTTTATCCTCTTTCTTTCTCTCTTTCTATTTTTTCTCCCTTTTATTCCGAGCCGTGTGGATGAAAGGCTCTTGGTGCTCAAGCCAGGCATCAGGGCTGTGCCTCTGAGGTAAGAGACCCAACTACAGGAAACTGGTCCACAAGAAACCTCTCAGCTCCCAGTAATACCAAATGGCGAAAATCTCTCAGAGATCTCCATCTCAACATCAAGACCCAGCTTCACTCAATGCCCAGCAAGCTACAGTGTTGGACACCCTATGCCAAACAACTAGCAAGACAGGAACACAGCCCCATCCATTAGCAGAGAGGCTGCCTAAAATCATAATAAGGCCACAGACACCCCGAAACACACCACCAGACGTGGACGTGCCCACGACAAAGACAAGATCCAACCTCATCCACCAGAACACAGGCACTAGTCCCCTCCACTAGGAAGCCTACACAACCCACTGAACCAACCCTAGCCACTGGGGACAGATACCAAAAACAACGGGAACTACGAACCTGCAGCCTGTGAAAAGGAGACCCCAAACACAGTAAGATAAGCAAAATGAGAAGACAGAAAAACACACAGCAGATGAAGGAGCAGGGTCAAAACACACCACACCTAACAAATGAAGAGGAAATAGGTAGTCTACCTGAAAAAGAATTCAGAATAATGATAGTAAAGATGATCCAAAATCTTGGAAATAGAATAGACAAAATGCAAAAAACATTTAACAAGGACGTAGAAGAACTAAAGGGGAACCAGGCAACAATGAAAAGCACAATAAATGAAATTAAAAATACTCTAGAAGGGATCAATAGCAGAATAACTGAGGCAAAAGAACGGGTAAGTGACCTGGAAGATAAAATAGTGGAAATAACTACTGCAGAGCAGAATAAAGAAAAAAGAATGAAAAGAACTGAGGACAGTCTCAGAGACCTCTGGGACAACATTAAATGCACCAACACTGGAATTATAGGGGTCCCAGAAGAAGAAGAGAAAAAGAAAGGGACTGAGAAAATATTTGAAGAGATTATAGTTGAATACTTCCCTAATATGGGAAAGGAAATAGTTAATCAAGTCCTGGAAGCACAGAGAGTCCCATACAGGATAAATCCAAGGAGAAACATGCCAAGACACATATGAATCAAACTATCAAAAATTAAATACAAAGAAAATATATTAAAAGCAGCAAGGGAAAAACAAGAAATAACACACAAGGGAATCCCCATAAGGTTAACAGCTGATCTTTCAGCAGAAACTCTGCAAGCCAGAAGGGAGTGGCAGGATATACTTAAAGTGATGAAGGAGAAAAACCTACAACCAAGATTACTCTACCCAGCAAGGATCTCATTCAGATTTGATGGAAAAACTAAAACCTTTACAGACAAGCAAAAGCTGAGAGAGTTCAGCACCACCAAACCAGCTCTACAACAAATGCTAAAGGAACTTCTCTAGGCAAGAAACACAAGAGAAGGAAAACACCTACAATAACAAACCCAAAACAATTAAGAAAATGGTCATAGGAACATACATATCGATAATTACCTTAAATATAAATGGATTAAATTCTCCCACCAAAAGACACAGACTGGATGAATGTATACAAAAACAAGACCCATATATATGCTGTCTACAAGAGACCCACTTCAGACCTAGGGACACATACAGACTGAAAGTGAGGGGATGGAAAAAGATATTCCATGCAAATGGAAATCAAAAGAAAGCTGGAGTAGCAATTCTCATATCAGACAAAATAGACTTTAAAATAAAGACTATTACAAGTGACAAAGAAGGACACTATATAATGATCAAGGGATCGATCCAAGAAGAAGGTATAACAATTGTAAATATTTATGCACCCAACCAAGGAGCACCTCAAAACATAAGGCAAATACTAACAGCCATAAAAGGGGAAATCGACAGTAACACAATCATATTAGGGGACTTTAACACCCCACTTTCAGTGGGGTGAACTGTCCAATGTCTTCCAATGGACAGACCATCCAAAATGAAAATAAATAAGGAAACACAAGCTTTAAATGATACATTAAACAAGATGGACTTAATTGATATTTATAGGACATTCCATCCAAAAAGAACAGAATACACATTTTTCTCATGTGCTCATGGAACATTCTCCAGGATAGATCATATCTTGGGGCACAAATCACGCCTTGGTAAATTTAAGAAAATTGAAATCGCATCAGGTATCTTTTCTGACCACAATGATATGAGACTAGATATCAATTACAGGAAAAGATCTGTAAAAAATACAAACACATAGAGGCTACACAATACACTACTTAATAACGAAGTGATCACTGAAGAAATCAAAGGGGAAATCAAAAAATACCTAGAAACAAATGACAATGAAAACACAATGACCCAAAACCTATGGGATGCAGCAAAAGCAGTTCTAAGAGGGAAGTTTATTGCAATACAAGCCTACATTTAGAAACAGGAAACATCTCGAATAAACAACCTAACCTTGCACCTAAAGCAATTAGAGAAAGAAGAACAAAAAAACCCCAAAGCTAGCAGAAGGAAAGAACTCATAAAGATCAGATCAGAAATAAATGAAAAAGAAATGAAGGAGACACTAGCAAAGATCAATAAAATTAAAGCTGGTTCTTTGAGAAGATAAACAAAATTGACAAACCATTAGCCAGACTCATCAAGAGAAAAAGGGAGAAGACTCAAATCAATAGAATCAGAAAGGAAAAAGGAGAAATAACAACTGACACTGCAGAAATACAAACGATCATGAGAGATTACTACAAGCAACTCTATGCCAATAAAATGGACAACCTGGAAGAAATGGATAAATTCTTAGAAATGCACAACCTGCCGAGACTGAACAAGGAAGAAATAGAAAATATGAACAGACCAATCACAAGCACTGAAATTGAAACTGTGATTAAAAATCGTCCAACATACAAAAACCCAGGACCAGATGGCTTCACAGGCGAATTCTCTCCAACATCTAGAGAAGAGCTAACACCTATCCTTCTCAAACTCTTCCAAAATATAGCAGAGGGAGGAACACTCCCAAACTCATTCTATGAGGCCACCGTCACGCTGATACCAAAACCAGACAAAGATGCCACAAATAAGAAAACTACAGGCCAATATCACTGATGAACATAGACGCAAAAATCCTCAACAAAATACTAACAAACAGAATCCAACAGCATATTAAAAGGATCATACATCATGATCAAGTGGGGTTTATTCCAGGAATGCAAGGATTCTTCAATATACACAAATCAATCAACGTGATATATCATATTAACAAACTGAAGGAGAAAAACCATATGATCATCTCAATAGATGCAGAAAAAGCTTTCGACAAAATTCAACACCCATTTATGGTAAAAGCCCTGCAGAAAGTAGGCATAGAGGGAACTTTCCTCAACATAATAAAGGCCATATATGACAAACCCACAGCCAACATTGTCCTCAATGGTGAAACACTGAAACCATGTCCACTAAGATCAGGAACAAGACAAGGTTGCCCACTCTCACTACTATTATTCAACATAGTTTTGGAAGTGTTAGCCACAGCAATCAGAGAAGACAAAGAAATAAAAGGAATCCAAATCGGAAAAGAAGAAGTAAAGCTGTCACTGTTTGCAGATGACATGATACTATACATAGAGAATCCTAAAGATGCTACCAGAAAACTACTAGAGCTAATCAATGAATCTGGTAAAGTAGCAGGATACAAAATTAATGCACAGAAATCTCTTGCATTCCTATACACTAATGATGAAAAATCTGAAAGTGAAATTAAGAAAACACTCCCGTTTACCATTGCGACAAAAAGAATAAAATATCTAGGAATAAACCTACCTAAGGACACAAAAGACGTGTATGCAGAAAATTATAAGACACTGATGAAAGAAATTAAAGATGATACAAATAGATGGAGAGATATACCATGTTCTTGGATTGGAAGAATCAACATTGTGAAAATGACTCTACTACCCAAAGCAATCTACAGATTCAATGCAATCCCTATAAAACTACCACTGGCATTTTTGACAGAACTACAACAAAAAATTTCACAATTTGTATGGAAACACAGAAGACCCCAAATAGCCAAAGCAATCTTGAGAACGAAAAATGGAGCTGGAGGAATCAGGCTCCCTGACTTCAGACTATATTACAAAGCTACAGTAATCAAGACAGTTTGGTACTGGCACAAAAACAGAAACATAGATCAATGGAACAGGATAGAAAGCCCAGAGATAAACCCACACGCATATGGTCACCTTATCTTTGATAAAGGAGGCAGGCATATACAGTGGAGAAAAGACAGCCTCTTCAATAAGTGGTGCTGGGAAAACTGGACAGGTACATGTAAAAGTATGAAATTAGAACACTCCCTAACACCATACACAAAAATAAACTCAAAATGGATTCAAGACCTAAATGTATGGCCAGACACTATGAAACTCTTAGAGGAAAACATAGGCAGAACACTCTATGACATACATCACAGCAAGATCCTTTTTGACCCAGCTCCTAGAGAAATGGAAATAAAAACAAAAATAAACAAATGGGACCTAATGAAACTTAAAAGCTTTTGCACAGCAAAGGAAACCATAAACAAGACCAAAAGACAACCCTCAGAATGGGAGAAAATATTTGTAAATGAAGCAACTGACAACGGATTAATCTCCAAAACATACAAGCAACACATGCAGCTCAATATCAAAAAAACAAACAACCCAATCCAAAAATGGGCAGAAGACCTAAATAGGCATTTCTCCAAAGAAGATATACAGATTGCCAACAGACACATGAAAGAATGCTCAACATCATTAATTATTAGAGAAATGCAAATCAAAACTACAATGAGATATCATCTCACACCAGTCAGAATGGCCATCATCAAAAAACCTACAAACAATAAATGCTGGAGAGGGTGTGGAGAAAACGGAACACTCTTGCACTGTTGGTGGGAATGTAAATTGATACAGCCACTATGGAGAACAGTATGGAGGTTCCTTAAAAAACTAAAAATAGAACTACCATACGACCCAGCAATCCCACTACTGGGCATATACCCTGAGAAAACCATAATTCAAAAAGAATCATGTACCAAAATGTTCATTGCAGCTCTATTTACAATAGCCAGGACATGGAAGCAACCTAAGTGTCCATCATCGGATGAATGGATAAAGAAGATGTGGCACATATATACAATGGAATATTACTCAGCCATAAGGAGAAATGAAATGGAGGTATTTGTAGTGAGGTGGATGGAGTTAGAGTCTGTCATACAGAGTGAAGTAAGTCAGAAAGAGCAAAACAAATATAGTATGCTAACACATATATATGGAATCTAAGGGGGAAAAAAAAGGTCATGAAGAACCTAGTGGCAAGACGGGAATAAAGACACAGACCTACTAGAGGATGGACTTGAGGATATGGGGATGGGGAGGGGTAAGATGTGACAGGGTGAGAGAGCGGCAAGGACATATATACACTACCAAATGTAAAATAGATAGCTAGTGGGAATCAGCCGCATAGCACAGGGAGATCAGCTTGGTGCTTTGTGACCTCCTAGAGGGGTGGGATAGGGAGGTTGGGAGGGAGGGAGATGCAAGAGGGAAGAGACATGGGGACATATGTATATGTATAACTGATTCACTTTGTTATAAAGCAGAAACTAACACTCCATGGTAAAGCAATTATACTCCAATAAAGATGTTAAAAAAATAAAAAAAATTTAAAAAATAGAGTCCTTTTAAGTGGAAGGCAGGAGGATTTGAATGAGATAGAGAAGATACTACATTGCTGCTTTGAAGATGGGGGAAGGGGACATGACCTTAGTAATCTAAGCAGCCTTTAGAAGCTGGAAATAGCAAGGAAATGGATTTTCCCCTAGAATCTCTGGAGGGAGTGTGACCCTGCCAACACTTTTATTTTCGCCCAGTGAAAGTCATGGCCAACTGGGATTTATTCACATGATTGAAGGTTTGATTTGACATTAGAAAGCCAATCAATGTAATTCACCATAAAAACAAACTGAAAAAGAAAAACAGTGTGATTATATCAATCAATGTACAAAAACAATTGAGAAAATCCAAAATCCATTCCTGAAAAAAACAAAAAAACTTTGTATCTCATACTGGTAAAGGGAAATACAAAAAAATCTACAGCTAACATACTTAATGGTTAAAGACAGAATGCTTACCCCTATGATCAGGAAAAAGCTGGGGATCCCCAAACACACCATTCTTATTCAATGTAGTACTGGGAGTTCCAGCCACCACAATAAGGCAAGAAAAGAAAATAGAGGTATGCATATTAGAAATGAAGAAGTAGCACAGCAAAGGAAACCATAAACAAAATGAAAAGACAACCCACAGGAGAAAATATTTGCAAACTATGCTACTGACAAGTGATTAATTTCCAAAATATACAAACAGCTCATACAGCTTAATATCAAGAAAACAAACTATCCAGTCAAAAAATGGGCAGAAGATCTAAGTAGGCAGTTCTCCAAAGAAGACATACAGATGAGCAAAAAGCACATAAAAAGATGCTCAACATCACTAATTATTAGAGAAATGCAAATCAAAACTACAATGAGGTATCACCTCACACCAGTCAGAATGGCCATCATCAAAAAGTCTACAAACAATAAATGCTGAAGAGGGTGGAGAAAAAGGAACCCTCCTACACTCTTGGCGGGAACGTAAATTGGTACAGCTACTATGGAGAATAGTATGGAAGTTCCTTAAAAGATTAAAAATAGAGTTACCATATGATCCTGCAATCCCAGTCCTGGGCATATATCTGGCGAAAATTCTAACTCAAAAAGATACATGCACCCCTATGTTCATTGTAGCACTATTTACAATAACCAAGACGTGGAAGTAATGTAAATGTGCATCAACAGATGAATGGATAAAGAAGATGTGGTATATATATATACAATGGACTATTACTCCACCATTAAAAGAATAAAATAGGGACTTCCCTGGTGGCGCAGTGGTTAAGAATCCGCCTGCCAATGCAGGGGACACGGGTTCAATACCTGGTCCGGGCAGATCTCACATACCGCGGAGCAACTAAGCCTGTGCGCCACAGCTACTGAGCCTGCGCTCTAGAGCCCACGTGCCACAACTACTGAAGCCCGTGGGCCTAGAGCCTATGCTCCGCCACAAGAGAAGCCACTGCAATGAGAAGCCCGCACACTGCAACAAAGAGTAGCCCCCGCTCACCAGAACTAGAGAAAGCCCGTGCGCAGCAACGAAGACCCAACGCAGCCAAAAAAATAAATAAATAAATAAATTTTTAAAAAAGAATAAAATAATGCCATTTGCAGCAACATGGATGGACCTAGAGATTATTATATTAAGTGGAGTAAGTCAGTCAGAGTAAGACAAATATCATGTGATATCACTTATCTGTGGAATCTAAAGAAATCATACAAACAAACTTATTTACAAAACAGAAATAGATGTAGAAAACAAACTTATGGTTACCAGAGGGGATAGTGGGGCAGGGGAGATAAATTAGGAGTTTGGGATTAACATATACACAGTACTATATAAAATAGGTAAACAACAAGGACCTACTGTATAGCACAGGGAACTATATTCAATACCTTGTAATAACCTATGATAGAAAAGAGTCTGAAAAAGAAAATATATATATATATATATATATATATATATATATATATATATATATATATATAACCGAATCACTTTGCTGTACACCTGAAACTAACACAATATTGTACATTAAATGTATTTAAATTTTTAAAAAAGAAAACCTAAAAAAAAATCTTGAAGATAGGAACAAATTTAAAAAGAGAACAACAACAAAAAAGTAAAACAATCTTTATTCACAGAGAACATGATTATCTATGTAGAAAGTATAATGAAATCTAGAAAAAAGCTACTAGAACTAAGTAGGTTTAGCAAAGTTTCAGGATATAATATCTATATACAGAAACCAATTGTATATGTATATACATTTTTGGCCGTGCCGTGAGGCATGTAGTATCTTAGTTCCCCAACCAGGGATTGAACCCGTGCCCTCTCTGCATTGGGAGCGCACAGTCTTAACCACTGGACCGCCAGGGAAGTCCCACAATTGTATCTTTATATACTAACAGTGAATGACTGGAAATTCACTGCTACAATTGTATTTTTATATACTAGCCGTGAATGACTGGGAATAGAAAATTTTTAAATACCATTTATAATAGCATCCAAACATATGAAATAAGTGGGGATAAATCTGAAAAAATGTGATAGACCTGTACACTGAAAACTATAAAAAATATTGCTGAGAAAAATTAAAGGCCTAAATAAATGGAGGAATACGTCTTGTTCATGAGCCAAAGACTCAATATTGTTAAGAGGTCAATTCTTCCCCCACATTAATCTATAGATTCAATGCAATCCCAACCAAATCCCAGCAGGCTCTTTTGTAGAAACAGACAAGCCGATTCTAAAATTCATGTGGAAATGCAAAAGACCCCCAAAGAGCCAAAACAATCCTGAAAAAGAACAAAATTGAAGGCCTAAGACTATCTGATCTCCCAAATTATTATACAGCTACAGTAATCAAAACAGTGTAATACTGGCATAAAGGTAGACAAATACATCAATGGAACATAACAGAGGGTCCAGAAAAAAACCCACGCATATATAGACAATTGATTTTTGACAAAAGTACAAAAGCAATGCAATGGAGAAAGGATAGCCTTCTCAACACACACTGCTAGAACAATTGGGTAACTACATGCTAAAAAAAAAAAAAATGAACGTGGTGCCATACCTTGCGCCATATACAAAAATTAACCCCAAATGGCTCACGGACCTAAATGTAAAGCCTAAAACTATAAAACTCATAAAAGGAAACATAGGAGAGAACCTTTGTAATCTTATGTTAGACGAAGATTCCTTAGATATGACACCAAAAGCATATTCCATAGAAGAATAAAATAATAAATTAAACTTCATCAAAGGGAAGGGGGGATGGGATGAATTGGGGGCTTGGGATTCACATATATACACTACTATGTATAAAATAGATAACTAATGAGAACCTACTGTATAGCACAGGGAACTCTATTCAATGCTCTGTGGTGACCTAAATGGGAAGGAAATCTAAAAAAGAGTGGATATATGTATACATATAACTGATTCACTTTGCTGTACCTCAGAAACTAACACAACATTTTAAAGCAACTATACGCCAATAAAAAAATTTTTTAAGCTCCAACAAAATTTAAAATGTCTTCTCTTCAAAAGACACTGTTTAGATAAAGAATAGAGTTGAGAAAACTGGATATCCACATGCAAAAGAATGAAGTTGGACCCTTTCCTTATACCATATATAAAAACTCAAAATAGATCAAAGATCTAAATGTAAGAGCTAAAACTACAAAACTCTTAGAAATAAACATAGGCAGAAAGCTTCACGACATTGGATTTGGCAATGATTTTTTGTGTATGACACCAAAAGTACAGCCAACAAAAGAAAAAACTGAATTATATCCAAATTTAAAACTATGCATTGAAGGACACAATCAACAGAATGAAAAGGCAATCCAGGAGGTGGGAGTAAATATTTGCAAATCATATCTGATAAGGAGTTAATATGCAGAATATATAAAGAACTTCTACAACTCAACAATAAAAAGAAATTTTTTAATGGGTGAAGAAGATATACAGATGACCAATAAGCACAAGAAAAGATGCTCAACATCACTAATCATTAGGGAAATGCAAATCAAAATCACATATCACTTCACACCCTTTAGGATGATGAAAGAAAAAGAAGGAAGGGAGGGAAGGAGGGAGGAAAGGAAGGGAAAGAAAGAGAAAGGAAGAAAAGAAAAAGTGTTAGTGAGGATGAGGGGAAACTGGAATCCTAGAGCACTGTTGTTGGGAACATAAGATGGTGCAGTCTCTACAGAAAATAGTATGGCAGTTCCTCAAAAAATTAAAAATGAGTTACCATATGATCCAGCAATCCCATTCTTGGGTATATACCCTAAAGAATTAAAAGCAGGGGCTCAAATAGATATTTGTTTACCCATACTTAAAGCAGCATTATTCACAATAGCCAAAAGGTAAAAGCAACCTAAGTGTCCATCAATGGGTAAATGGATAAACAAAATATGGTGTACACTACAATGGAATATTATTTAGCCTTAAAAAGGAAATTCTGCCACATGCTACAACATGTATGAACCTTGAAGACATTATGCTAAGTGAAATAAGCTAGTCACAAAAGGACAAATACTGTATGATTCCACTTATATGAGGTACCAAGAGTAATCAAATTCAGAGGCAGAAAGTAGAATGGTGGTTGTCAGGGGCTGGGGGGAGGATGAATTAGTGTTTAGATGGTAGACTTTCAGTTATGCAAGATGAAAAGAGTTCTGAAGATGGATCGTGGTGATGGTTGCACAAATGTGAATGTATTTAATGCCACTCTATACTTAAAAATGGTTAAGATGGTAAATTTTATATGTATTTTACCACCATATTTTTTAAAATTTTAAATGTTTTAAAAGCTTTTTCAGGGGACTTCCCTGGTAGTCCAGTGGTTAAGACTCTGGGCTTCCACTGCAGGGGTCACGGGTTCAATCCCTGGTTGGGGAGCTAGGATCCCGCATGCTGTGTGGCCATAAATGAAAAGGTTTTTCAGAATGAAAAAAAGATACTTTTTAAAGAATGAAAAGACAAGCCACAGACTGAGGAAAAAATGTTACAAAACATACATATATCTGATAAAGAATTTTTATCCAATTATATGTAGAATTCTCAAAACTCAACAATAAAATGAGCAACCCAATACAAAATGTGCAAGAGAGTTGAACATTTTACCAAAGAAGATATTTGGATGGCATATGAAAATACTCTCAAATCATTAGTCAGTAGAAAAATGCAAATCAAAACTACAGTGAGATACCACTATATCCTACTAGATTAGCTAATGTCAAAAAACTGACAATGCCAGCTGCTGGAAAAGGTGTGGAGAATTTTCACACACTGATGGGAATGCCAAATGGTAGAGCTACTTTGAGAAAGTTTAGCAGTTTCTGAGACTGTTAAACATATACTTACCATATATCCTAGCAAACCAACTCTAAGTATTTAAAGAAATGAAAACACAAAAAAATCCATGCAAATGTTTACAGCAGGTTTATTTGTAATCACCCAAACCTGGAAACAACCCAATGTCCCTTCAACTGGGGAATGGATAAACTAATGGTGGTACATCCATACAATGGAGTGTAACTCAGATAAGGAACTATTGATAAACCCAATAATGTAGATGAATCTCAAATGTGCTTAGAGAAAGAAGCCAGTCTCCAAAGGCTACATATTGTATAATTCCATCTATATGACATTCTCCAAAAGATAAAACTATAGGGACAAAGAACAAATCAGGGTTGCCAGGAGTTAAGAGGTAGGGAGGTTTTTACTATAAAGTAGCAGGGATGAATTTGATGGGGGAGGGCAGAGGGTAATGGAACTGTTCTTTACCTTGATTGTGTTGGTTACACAACTCTATGCATTTGTCAAAGCTTATAGAACTGTACACCAGAGGTTATCTTATTCTAAGTACACCAGAGGTTATTTTATTCTATGCCTGTAGGCATAAAATAAGCCTACATGCTGTATGATTCTTTTTACATGACATTCACATGAAGGCAAAACTATAGGGACAGAAAAAAGATCGGGGGCTCCCGGAATCTGAGGGTGGGGGTAGGGGTTGACTACAAAGAGTTCCAAGAGTTTTGGGGGTGATGTAAACTATACCTTGATAGTGATGGCAGTTCACTACTGTATACATTTGTCCAAACTCACAGAACTTACACTATAAAGGGTGAACTTTATTGTATATAAATTATACTTTAAAAAAAAAAAGGCAAGAGGGAAAAGACTCGAAAAATAGCATTGTAAAAAACTTGTGATAGGGCTTCCCTGGTGGCGCAGTGGTTAAGAATCCGACTGCCAATGCAGGGGACACAGGTTCGAGCCCTGGTCCAGGAAGATCCCACATGCCGCGGAGCAACTAAGCCTGTGCGCTGCAACTACTGAGCCTGCGCTCTAGAGCCCGTGGGCCACAACTACTGAGCTCGCATGCCACAACTACTGAAGCCCGCGCACCTGCAGCCCGTGCTCTGCAACAAGAGAAGCCACTGCAATGAGAAGCCCACACACCACAACGAAGAGTAGCCCCTGCTCACAGCAACTAGAGAAAGCCCACACGCAGCAACAGACCCAACTCAGCCATAAATAACTAAATAAATAAATAGATTTAAAAAAAAAAAAAACTTGTGATATGCTGTAGAAATCTGGAATCCCAAATTCTTATCCTGACATGACTACTTTAGTTCTTATGTTTGACTTGGGCCAAATTTTGTTCCCATGATGTTTCTTACTCAACGAGATACCTCTTATTCCTAGTAGTTACCAGTACCTCTTAGGAGTACTAGAAAATATTTTTAAAGTTAAATTATGAATTGCCATATGGTTATAAAATGCAATTTTTCATTGTAGCACTATTATCTATCAGGAGACTTTGATAGGATAGTGTGAAGTAAGTTGGACCCCATTAGAGTATTTGGAGTGGAATTTTATCAAGGCCCTATTTTTTAAAGCCAAAAAAAGAGAATGTATTTAAAAGACTTGATAACAGAGGCTGGCACACCGTAGGTGCTTAATGTTAAGGAGGCAGTACAATGCAGAGGAAAGGGCCTGCATAATGTTTTTATCACACCTGGGTTCCAATCCTGGCACCACCACTTAATATGTTGTCTTGGGTACTTCCTGACAACTTTGAGCCTACTTATCTTTCATATGGGGAGACTAACCTCTTACTGGCAAAGCTGTATTGAAGGCTAAAGGAGGTAACAGGTTTCCAGGGTCTGGTACAGTTTGTGCTCAAGCAGTATGTAATTCTCTCCTCTGGCTGCCACAGAATGCAGAAGTGGTCTGCACTTCCCTGCCAACCATCCTGCAACCAAGGGCCTATCAGGCCATCACACGGTTCCAGTCTCAGGATTTGAATAGGGTGACAGCAAGAGAGGCAAGGCTAAGATGTGGCTGTGGATCCATAGATGATGTGGAAGTTTGGGGTGGGGGGCAAAGCCTGCAATCTAACACCCATTCCCTTCAAACATGTCCAGTCTCAGGCAGACTGCTTGGAACTGAGGTCCTATGCATAACCCAAACAACCCCTGGTAAAGTAAGATACTGTGTTTCTGTTGCCATCATTTACCCTAGTCCCTTTCTGAGGGGCCCTGACACTGCCTGGGCCTTTGTCTGATGGAGTATGCTCCCCCAGAAGAGGTGGCTAATATTTTTATGGGGTATAATGTCTTCTAGACAGCAGAAAAGGAGTTTGCTGGTATACCCCTGATATAGCAGCTCTTGAGGATGCAGGCTATGAATAAATGATACCAGAACTCTTTTGAATCATGGAATTCAAATGCTGGTGCTAGGTGAGACATGGTCACACAATGACGGGTCCCAGCCAGAGTGCTTCAGTTCAAGGGATTCCAACTCACAGTCTGCCCAGAAATGCCCCACAGCAGCAACCTACCAAGAGGTACCTTACTTTCCCTTTGTGTGAACAGGCAGTGCTTACCACACCTCAGCACCAGCCAGGCTTGTGTGTTGTCTTCTTTCTTCTATTCTATCCCTAGACCCTTCCAGAGACTCAGAAGGCTCATCACTGTTCCCCCTACTCCTGCTGCCACCCAAGCGAGGATCTGTGGGCTTGGGTGGGAGGAAGATGTGTGACCTGCAGCCCATTGCAGGGATGTCTTGCTGCTGAGCTCTGTTGTGGACTGGTAAAGAAATCATCATCCCCACCACCACCGAGGAAGCCCCAGATCCACGAGCAGCCTAGCCTCCAGTTGCATGTTTAGCTCTCCAAGAGGGTTTTGTGAGGGGTCAGCCCTCCAACCAGCCCAACCTATAAGGTGGGGATAAATTGTTAGCATAAGGGATCTGCTGATAATTTTTTTTTTATTTCTCTTGAAAACAGAGTACGGATTAAATAAGGGTATTGGGTTTGTCAGTTTCAGACACTTGGGACTTTTTTTTTCCTGGAGAATGGAGGGAAGGGGGGTTGGGGGAAGGGGCTCTTTTAATATGTAGGTGCTTCAGGGAGAAGCAAACCATTTTATCTGTTATTTCCACTGGAACTGATGCTTGGAGTGGGGGAAGGAGATGAGATCAGTGGATCAGTCACCAGCACTGTCATCAGCGTTGCCAGAGAGGTCAAGGGCGGACATCATGGAATCAGACAGCTTGCTGGCGAGTTTATCTGCAGATGGAGAAAAACAGGCAGTCACTTGGTGGCTGGCTTGCCAACAGGAGGCCTGCAGGAGCTAGCCTACATTTACCTTGGTCTGCACCAAACTTCCAAACTGGCTCCCTAACCGCCCCCTCCCCATCCAACACTAAACAAAACAACTGGTGAGCTACTGGCAGCCACTGCTCAGCCTCACAGGAAGACCCATTTGTCTACCTATGAAATGATCACCCCAAAATAGCTTTTATCTCAGTGTCAGACTACTGAGCGTCAAGTATTTTTATCTCTTCCTAGTATCAAAACAGCTGTTTTTTTTGTGTGTTGAACTTATTAGCACTCTGCCATGACCCTCAAAGCTCTCACAGCAAAGGGGCAGGATGGCAGTAGGGGCTTTGGGCCTGCATGCTCACCTCCATCCTTCAGCCACACCCTATTGTTCCTCAGGATTCCCTTCAGACATCACCTCCTTCTGGAAGCCTTCTCTGATCACCCCTACCCCACCACGACCTCCAGGCTGGGGTAGGTTCCCTCACTGTGCTTTCTATGTCTTCACAGTAATCACTTTGTGTTTCCAATGTCTGTTTTCTTGTCTCCTCCCCACTCCCCAAAAAGGCCAGCAGTTCAAGGGCAATTCATCTCTGTATTCCCAGGACTCAGCGTGGAACCAAGCCAAGAGCGAATGGTTATGAACACAGTCTAGTTCAAAGAACAGGGCTCATGGGATCAGTCAAATCTAGGTTTGGATTTTGGCCCCATCAAATACTTTGAGTGTGTCACTTAATGTCTCTGGGCCCCAGTTTCCTCACTTACCAACTGAGAATAAGACTTTTGCAATGAGTTAGTGAGAATTAGCATAGCATGAAGACCTAAATGGACCAGCCACACAACAGACCACCATTAAAATGAAGGGAGAAGTTCTTTTGTGAATTGATGGGGAAATATCTATAATATATATTGAGTGGAAAAATGATGTGGCAAAACTATATGTTCAGGAGACTAGCCTCTGTCTACAAAAAGAGAACAAAGAATATATAGATATTTGCCTGTGTACCTATCTCAGGAATGAGATACAAGAAATTAATTGGTTGCCTCTGGAGGGACGCCTGGAAGACTGGGGGATTGGAAGGAGACATTTTATTGTATATTCTTTTGTAACCTTTGGATTTTGAGTATATCGCCTATTGATAAAGTAAACATATATAGCCTGAAAGCTTCTTAACACATAGAAAGCAGGTGATAAATAAATGGTGGGTATTTGGTACATGAAACTAGGCCAGTGGTTCTCCAAGTGTGGTCCCCAGAGGAGCAACATCACCACTAACTGGCAACCAGTTAGAAACACAAATTCTCAGCGCCCCGCCACCCACCCACCCAAGGTCCAACTACTTAATTAGAAACTCTGGGGGTGGGTCCCAGAAACCTGTGTTTTAATAAGCCCTCCAGGCAATTCTAATACAAGCTACAGTTTGAGAACCACTGTGCTAGCAGGTAAGCCTCCTAACCCATCCCTGCCCCCTAACCCTGGCCTGGGGCTAGACACATGGAGATGCTCATTCAGGAGCCCCTAATTAAGGCCTCAGGTGGGTTCTTTTTGGAGTACAGGGGGGTGGTCAGGTGCCCCCACCTGTACGCTTCTGGAGCTTCTTCTTATTCTTCAGGGCAGATGCCAGAGCCTGGCCCTGCTGCAGGGGGTCTGTCTCCATGATCCTCTGTAGCATCGGGCGGCGGTCCACTGGGCAGACATCCACTGAGCTATTGTTCCTGGGGTGAAGGTCCACGTTGCGCTTAGCCCACCCCATCTGATGACGGTTTGGATTGGTGCAATACCCAGTGAGATCTCCAATCTGGGGAAAGAGAGGACAACAGTGAGGTCTGGGCCCCAGAGTACCTACAAAGACTTCTGCAGAGGAGGCAGGGACAGGCTTGCATTAAGAACAGGAACCTTGGAGCCACACAGAACTAATAAGCTTCAAGTCGGGCCCCACCACAGACTAGCAGGTGCTTAGTTATCCCTTCAGCCAGAATTTGCTCATCTGTCAAATAAGGGTGGACAGTGGGTAGCTTGCATGGCTTTTACAAGAATAAAATGAAAAAGCAGAATTACTTGTCAATGACAATTGGTATTACAATGATTCTTTGTTCAAGTGACCCTTCAAGGTCTTACTCAATTTAACAAATATGTTCTGACACCTATTTTATGCCTAGCTCTGTATGGGGAAATGTTGGAGAAATGACTCAGATGCAGTCCCACCTTCGGGAAGCAACCAGGCTAAAGAGGAAAAAACCCAACCACACCACAAGTTAGAATGTGGTAAGAGGGGGCTTCCCTGGTGGTGCAGTGGTTGAGAGTCTGCCTGCTAATGCAGGGCACACGGGTTCGAGCCCTGGTCTGGGAAGATCCCACATGCCACGAAGCAACTAGGCCCGTGAGCCACAATTACTGAGCCTGCGCGTCTGGAGCTTGGGCTCCGCAGCAAGAGAGGCCGCGATAGTGAGAGGCCCACGCACTGCGATGAAGAGTGGCCCCCGCTCGCCACAACTAGAGAAAGCTCTCGCACAGAAACGAAGACCCAACACAGCCAAAAATAAATAAATAATAGCCAAAAAAAAAAAAAGAATGTGGTAAGTGCCCACCAAAGAAATGCAGCATAAGTGACAGAGGCTGAGGGGATGGTGGTGGTCAACATACTTCTGCTGATGGGAGGGTCATTCCTGACTGAACACTGGAAAAGCAGAGAGCATACCTGGGCACCCAAAAGGGTGTCTATTCGGCTGTAATAGAAGGTACATGTGGTCAGCAAAAGGTAATATTGACAGGAAGCTCACTATATGCCAGGTACCTTTCTAAGCATATACATATATGTGTGTGTTATACATATACATACATACGTATATGTATACATGTACTCACACACATCTGTGTATTAACTCATTTAATCCTTGCAACAATGTCTTTGACAAACAAGGCACGTAAGGTCACACAGTTAGTAAGCAGTAGAATAAATTAGAACCCAAGCAGTCAAGATTCTGTATGTATGACTACCTGCTACACTACAGTGGGTAAAAGGCAAGGCTACCACACTGTACAACTATGGGGTTGCGGGGGTGGGAGGGGGCACCATTTACAGTATAGCACACCTAAATGGAGTTGTGCAATGGAGTGGCCCTACTCAGGGCCCTGAACCTGAGCCTGGAATTTGCAGTATGGAGTAGGGAACTACTGCTGGTCCTTGAGGAAAAATGGTATGTTCTGGGGCTTATGGGCTCAGTGAGAAATATCAGGGGATGGCCTTAAACTCACAACTTTAAACTGCTTTTCCTATAAGCACTGGGGGGACTTTCGAAACTATGTGAAGATGGGAATGGCGTGATTCCTACCACTGCCCTAATGCAGGCCTCATCATCTCTTACAGAGCTCAGGCAACAGTTTCCTTCCTGGACTTCTTACCTCCACTCTGGCTCCTTTCTTTCCAACTGGATTTTTACCCCAGCCACTGGAGTGATAGTTCTAATACATAAACTTAACCATGTTGCTTCCCTGCTTAAGAAACCCTTCCAGATATTATATAGCCATCAAAAATGAAGGACAGAGGATTTCCCTGGTGGTCCAGTGTTTGAGAATCCGCCTTCCAATGCAGGGGACGTGGGTTCGATCCCTGGTCAGGGAACTGAGATCTCACACGCCGCGGGGCAACTAAGCCCACGCGCCACAACTACTGAGCCCCCTCATGCCACAACTAGAGAGAAGCCCTCGCGCTGCAACGAAGAGCCCGCATACCGCAGTGAGGATCCCGTGTGCCACAACTAAGGCCCGATGCAGCCAAATAAATAATTTTCTTTTTTAAAAATGAAGGACTGTTCTTTAAGTAATCACGTGGAACAATCTACAAGATGAATTTGTAAGTGAAATAAGCAATGTGCAGAACAATAAAAACAGCATACGACTATTTGAATTGAAATAGATCTGTTGGGACTTCCCTCGTGGCTCAGTGGTTAAGAATCCGCCTGCCAATGCAGGGGGCACGGGTTCGAGCCCTGGTCCGGGAAGATCCCACATGCCGCGGAGCAACTAAGCCTGTGTGCCACAACTACTGAGCCTGCGCTCTACAGCCCACAAGCCACAACTACTGAAGCCTGCACACTTAAGAGCCCGTGCTCCACAACAAGAGAAGCCACTACAATGAGAAGCCCATGTACCGCAATGAAGAGTAGCCCCCACTCACCACAACTAGAGAAAGCCCACGCACAGCAATGAAGACCCAACACAGACATAAATAAATTAATAAATAAATAAAATTTTTTTTAAAAAGCATTGAAATAGATCTGTTATCTGCTTTTATGTATATGTGTGTATAAAGATGGAATAGCTCTGAAAGGACACTCAGGAGTGGGCAGGGTGGCTGGGAGAGAGAAGCAGGAGAGAGATTTACTTTTACTGTATAACCTTTACCTTTTCAAATTTTTTCTTTTTTTGGCCACGCCGCACGGCTTGTGGGATCTTAGTTCCCCGACCAGAGATTGAACCCAGGCCCTCAGCAGTGAAAGCGTGGAGTCCTAACCACTGGACCGCCAGGGAATATCCTACCTTTTCAATTTTATACCATGTACCTAGCCAAAAAAATATCTTAAATAAACAAAATGGGAAAAAAAATTTAAACCCTTTGCCTCCCCTCCCCCACAAAACATAACCAACTTTCAGTGTTTACCTATTACCCATGGTTTAAAGTCAAACTCAAGGCCTTCAATGATCTGACACCAGATTCATCTTTCCCCGCCTCTACCCTCACTCCAGCCACCTCAGACCACTAGTGATTTCTGCAAAATAACACGCTCTCACCCTTTTGGGTCTTGGCACGCACACAGGCTGAGCCCCTGACCACAGGCTGCTGCCCCCCTTGCCCAGAGAATTCCTCAACCTTCAAGACATGGCACAAGCATCAAGGCCCCCTGGAATACTTCCCTGACCCACAAGTAGTATAGGTTAGGGCCCTTAGATCCGTGCTTTCCCAACCTCTGCCCCCAACCCCAGCCTGTGTGTCTTCCATCACAGTGTAGATATCTGTGGTTGAAACCACTAAACTGTGACTTCTCGAAGGGCAGCGATGGGGGACTGGCAGACGTAGAGGCTGAAAAAGCCTCCAGAGATCATAGCACAGCATATCAACTTGATCCTGTAGGTGCTGGGGAGACATGAAAGGGCAGGTGACCTTTGGGACCTGCCATATGGAACAAATGTCCAGGTGGGAGACAACTGGAAGCTTAGGCTAGGGTTACAGGAATGGTAGGAATAGAAAGAGGCCAAGAGCATCTCTTAAGATTTAGGAGGGAGAAGCCAGACTTGGTGACTGACTGTATATAGGATCCAGGATACTAGTTAGAAGGAAGGAAAAATCAGGGTTGCCCAGGTTTGTAACTTGAACAAGCGAGTGGATAGATGGGGATCCTGTTCTCTAGGCTAGAGCTGGGCTGGGAAAGCTGCTTGAGAGAGCATGCCTCCTCCTTGGACCTGCCATTGGTTGGCAAAGGATGCACCCTGCCTAGCACCCAGGGAGCCCACAGGGTGTGAATGAACAACCCGCATCTCCCCAGTATTATAGGCGGACCTTGTGGGAGCCAGGTGGAAGGGACTGACCATTTCCCAGAGCCCGGGGTAGAGGAGAGTGTTGCCATGAAGAAAGAGAACAGGTACCTTATACACCGTGGTTTTATTTTCCATGGCATCTGCTATTTTCACCATCGGAGAATGGAGCCACTTGATCTCCATTTCGAGCGGGTCCATGTCACCCAACAGCTCATCAGATTCTCCAGTGGCCAAGCCTTTAACACAATAAATACCACAGTCAGGGCCCTGGCTCCTCCCTGCTACTAGCCTCCTGGTCAGGCCTCAGTGGAAAGGATATGTGGACGCTGCCCAGCAGAGTCAGGAGGGAAGGCTCTTTTATTCCTGCTGGGAGGCCACATGACAAAGGATTCAAGATGTGGGTTTTGCAGTAGGGTACTCGCCTGCTGGGAGCTGGTCTTGGAGCCTCAGCTTCCTCATCTGGAAAATGAGAATGCCACAAAGCCCTATAACAAAGGGCTGAATCACAGCAGAGGGTGCCTGAAATGCACTGGCCTGAGACTGCTCTGTAAATGGCAGCTACTGGGGGCTTCCCTGGTGGTGCAGTGGTTGAGAATCCGCCTGCTAATACAGGGGACACGGGTTCGAGACCTGGTCTGGGAAGATCCCACATGCCGCAGAGCAACTGGGCCCGTGAGCCACAGTTACTGAGCCTGCGCGTCTGGAGCCTGTGCTCCGCAACAAGAGAGGCCGCGATAGTGAGAGGTCCGCGCACCGCGATGAAGAGTGGCCCCCGCTCGCCGCAACTAGAGAAAGCCCTCGCACAGAAACGAAGACCCAACACAGCCATTAATTAATTAATTAATTAATTAATTAATTAATTAATTAATTTTTTAAAAAATGGCAGCTACTGGGATTCCCTCCCCAGGACCGGGCCTCTCTCCCTCTCTCTCTGGTGCCTTGCCTAGAGCTGGCCTCCACTGCAAACCACAAATGTGTCCATTGTCCTGGGCCCACACTACCTTCCCACCTCTTCTAAACTTTGCCCCATCCCCTTCCCTGGGCCTCTAATCCCTAATCACTCTTCAAGATTCAACACTAGGGCAACTAGGAAATTCTCACTATTAACCACTCCCTCTTCTCAATTTCCGGGACCTCAATCTTTTGCCAAAGTACATTCTCACTGCCAGAGCCCCGCTTGCCCTCACACACAGCCACAGTCAAGCATCATCATAAAAATGTGAGCACTAATTCCTCCCAACTACCCACTTGATAGAAAAGCAAAGTTCAGAAAGAGGGCTGACTTGCCTAAAGCCACATGGGGGTAGGTAAGCCTCTTGTCCTCATTTGTAATCCAAGCACACTAAAAGGCCCAGAGAAGGAAAGCTATTGGCCCTCAAGAGAAACACGGTAACTAGAAGCCAGGCCAGCCAAGGCTTTCTCCACTACCCCAGAGTGTCCACAGACAGGCCCAGAGAGCACCAGGCACCTTTCTTGGGTGGGGTAGAGAAGAAAGGAGCCATCAACCAGAGCTGCAGATGGTAGAGTATCTGAAGAGAACAAACTTCCTACAGGCGTTTCTGAAAATCATACCTCTGTACCTCAACAAATAACCATCTTAATAACAGCTAATATTTACCAAGCATGTACTATATGCCAGGCACTGTGTTTTTACATAACAAATAAGTCTTCACAACTATCTTATCAGGTGGGTGCTATTGTCCCCATTTTACAGATGACATCGTTGGACATGGAGAGCTTAAGAACTTGTACAGCACCACACAACTAACAAAACTCAGATTTTAATCCAGGCAGTCCATTCTTTTAACCACTTAGATACTGAGTTGGGAGAATCTTCAAAACAAGGCAAGAGAGCTAGTTTGAATGCCACGTCTGCCTGTCAATGACCATGCACCATTTAGCAAATATCACCTTTCTGTGTCTCAGATGCCTCACCTGCCAATGCGGATAAAAGTAAAAATCTAGAAATGGACATGCAATGGCTGTGACAAAACCTGGAGCAAAATGAGAGAAGGGGTTTTTGAGAGGAGTATCTCAGTCCACTCCAGGCCTCAAGAGATGGGGAAAGGAACCTCACACTTCGTAAATACCTCACCATGTTCCAGGTACTTTGCTGATTTTTTTCCTATCTACCAAGAGCCCACAATCAGCTGCCTCCCTACCCCACCTCACCCCCATATTCCCGTGACCCAGATTACAATTCTCCACCTTGTGGGAAAAGACATTAAGGTTAAAGCTAGTTAAACAGGTTTCCCCAAGCCAGAGTAGAGCCAGAGCAGGGGGTGGTCAAATGTGGGACCTGTTGTCAGGTCTGTGTGGCTCCACTAGGGCAGGACCACGTGCCAGGCAGGCCAATCTACTCGCCCTTACTTACATTCCATGGTGTCCTCATTGGCCTGCTCGGTATCCTCAATGTCGAAGACCTCAGTCATCTCCTTAACAATCTCAGCACTGAGATGGGCAGGCAGAGTGTGGGTGGAGGGTGGGAGTGTATAGAAGCTGATCTTCCCGCTGAATTGGGAGGTGGGAAGAAATTGGTGATCTCATTAAGACAACAAATGACCAATCAAAGAAAGAATGAGTTCTCAGGTCAGAAACAGTGAGGGACAACTAGAAAACCCAGACAGTTGCTTCTGAACAAGAGGTTGAGCTGCTGGATAATCACTGGGCATAAGTTGCCAAGCAGGATGTGACCTGGTGCCTTGGACTTCCTTACCCAAGAAGTTAGGCTGCCCCGCCGCTGCAGTGAACACAGATGATCCCCTTTGTGGAGTCTGACTCCCAGCAGGCTTCACCCTTACGCCTAGCCCCCTCCTCACCTCACCCAGTCAGCCAGGACAGCTTTGGCTGCCTGCTCCTGACTGTATATGCCCCCCTTCTTCTTCTTCCCCAAGCGGTGGGCCACTGCAGTCAGAAAGTGCTCAGTGGTCTGGAACCCAGAGACACCGTAATAGCTGGAAATCTGGTGAAGAGAGGAAGAAGAGAAATCATGAGGAAGAACGAAGGGCCCTTGGAGCAGGGTAGGACATAAGCAAGAGGCCCGCGTACCTCCTCCAGGTTGCAGCGCTGCAGAATGGTCTCCACTGGGGTCACAGGATCCGCCAGCTTCTGCACACGAATGCAGTTGCACAGGATGGTGCCCACCTCCGAGTTGGGTCCTGGGACAATGCCCGGGGCATCCAGCAGCCTGATGAATTTGTCCAGGTAGACCTCCTGCATGAACCTGGGGCGGGAGAGGGGAGATAGGAGGACACAGGATGGTGATAAGCCCAGATGTGCCTGGCATCCTCTAGGCTCCAAGCACCCAGTTGAGAGAAGGGGTGGGACAGATGGCACACAGATGAAGATGGAGAGATGTGGGGTCTGATTCTAGTCTAACCTCCACCACCAGGGACTGAGCTGCAGGACCACAGGCAAGCTTCTGACTCTCTGAGCCTGTTGCTTCACCGAGGAAGTGGAGCTGCGTATTCAGAGCCCAATCTTGCATGGTGTCGGGGAGGCTTCAAGGAGCTAAGTGGGGGAGACACCCAGCTGGGTGCCTGGCCCACAGCCAGGGTGTGCCAGGTAAATGAGGGCTATTAGTGAGACTCCCATGCCCAGGGAAGAATCAAAGGCTAGTTCAAGATAAGGGACAGGGGCTGAAGGCGTGGGAGTTGGGGGAATGGTAGGGTGAAGGATCTGTGAAGTGGGGGAGCAGGCAGGTGCTTACTTGGTGACCCCAGGAACGGCTCCCACACTGCATGCACGGCTGCGCTTCAGGCTATTGATCAGGCTGCTCTTCCCAACATTGGGAAGGCCTACAAAGGAGCAGCAGATGGCTCAGGGCAGGAAGGGTCCTCAGGAATATGTGGGACAGCCTGTGTGTGCGAGGCTTAGGCAGGGGCAGTGTGACCAGGCCATGGGGAAGCCAAAAACAGAGCCTGGCCTCCTGCCTTCCCATCCAAGGCCCTGACCAACCCCCTCCATGGCCTTTCTAACCCTCTCCTCCATATGTGAGCACCCTGGCTAGACGTGTCCCCCTCTCTAGATGTGACACCCACCTCCTACCTACAAACAGCCTGGGAAAGACGCTCAATGCAAGGCCTCTGTGACAAAATCCAGTGGAGGGTGGACACTGGGAAATGTTGTAAGACAGAACCATCCATCCTGGTGTATAATTCACCTGGCAGGGGGTGGGGGGAGCTCATCTCCAGATGTCAGTCTCTGAGCAGCTTTCTGCCTGTGGTGCGTGTTTTTTTGTTTGGGCATCTGTGAGCACCTCTCAGCCTATGGATGTCCTTGTCCATTTCTTCCTCACTGGGTCTCTCATTCCCACCATTCTCTTTCTCTGTGTGCTAGAACTTACACATGTACTGCTCCCTCACAGATGTGCCTGTGTATATATATCCCTCGTGTATAGAAGTCTCTGTATATCTTCTGTCTCTTGGTTGTTCTCATTCTAAATACCGCTGCTTTTCCCATTTCTGTCTTTCCCACTCCATCTTTTTCTCTATCATATCTTTCTTTGTCTGTGTATCTAAGCACCTCTTTCTCTGCTGGTTTGTCTCACTGTATCTCATTCTGGCCATTGTCCTTTCTCTCTAATTCTCCCCACCCCACCAATTCTGCCTCTTTGTAATTCCCTCTATGCCAACTCCTCTCAGCTCTTTCTGTACATGTTCCTTCTCTCCATGGGCTTGTCTCTCTACATGTATGTCCTTCCGTACGTGTTCCACTGTGTCTCTTTTTCTCTGTGCCTCCCTAATGCTCTGTCTCTATTTCTCTCTCTCTATATATATATATATCCGTCTCATCATAGACGTGTATCTGTCTCTGTGACTCTGGGGCGTGACTATGTCTGAGGGTCGAGTGTATCCAGGCACGTGTCTCTCCGTGGCTCTATTTGATTGGGGAGGGGAAGCAGAGTTGGGTGAGTGTATGGGAAGAGCTTGGTCTGCATGTATTTTGCCTCTGGGTCTGTGCATGTCTCCATACATGTGGAACTGTATGTGTGCATAGGTCTGGGGTGCATTCCTCTGTGTCTGCATCTTTGTTCCTGCCTCTTTCTATGTGTATCTCCCTCTGAATCTCTCTCTATCCCTGTGTTTGACTCACTCATTCTTTCCTTGGGTATGCATGTCTGCCTCTCTACTTACATGGGAGGGTCTCTAGCCCTCTTATGTTTCTCTGCAAGTCTCTGTGCACACGTCTTTGTGATCATATCTCCCTCTCTCTGCATGCCTCTGTCATTCACATGTCTTCCCTTTCCACTCCCCACCAATCCCACCATTTGGCTTCCCAAATCTTCTGTGTCTATTCAGGTATGCAAATCTACACCTTTTTCTCAGTGTCCAGCCTCACTTCCTCTCCCTGCGGGTCTATCTCTGCCTCTCTCAATTTCCCTGTTCCCTTCCCACCAGCCTTCCCTCAGTACCCTGGGTTCCAGGTTTGAGCCTCAGCTCTGCCTTGTCTCACCCAGGGCTGAGCCCTACAAGTCCCTTTCCCGCCTCTGAGCCCCAGTGTTCTTATCTATGAAAGGGAGATGTTCACCCCTCCCTCCCACAGCTCTGGTAGAATGAGATGGGGCCAACTCCAAGCCTGGCCCCACACACTTGGTCCATGGTTCTAACACTCAAACCACGGTGGTGATCCTGAGTATGCCCTCCCACGTCCACCTATCCAAATTACACATCACAAGACCCTTCCTGAACAGCTCCTCTCCTCCCCCCACAAAAGTAACACGAAGTTCCCAGAATCCTTTGTCCCAATGAAGCCCCTGCACAAGGAAGAAGCCTGGGTCCCATGACCTCCCCCAAGGCCTTACCCACAACACCCACACGGATATGGGTGCGTACTTCACCCAGGCGGCAATAGTTCCCCAGAACCCTCATGAGATTTTCAGCTCCAAAGCAGGCTTTGCTTTTCAGCAGTGACTCAGAGGCTTGATCCACTGGCACACTGCAGCGATTCTGGAAAATGAGGGGTATTATAGAAGAGGCATCAGGTGGGAGATGTAGTCTCAGCTCAGATTTCCAACTTTCAGGGCCACCTCCCTGTGATCACTGAGACCCCCAGCCTGAAGCAGAGGGCTTCTCACACAGGCCCTGAATACCTGCCATTTCCCTGCTTCCACAAGGCCTATTTTTCCACTGTCTTTGCATCTCCAGCCTTCTCTGTCCCTGCCTGTCTCTTGCCTCCCTCAGCAGGGGCAGGATAGCATCCTTGCCTCTAGGCAGGCCAGGTTTAAGTTCAGCTCTGCTTCTCACAGGCGTGTGCCTGGCAAATTCTGATTCCATTCTCTGGGCCTCAGTTAACCTTGCCTACACAATGGGGACGTTTGCCTCCCTGTCTGTGGAGAGAAGAGATAGTGCCTGGCCCACATAAAGTCTACCTTCCCTTGATTCCTCACACAGGACAAGGCCATTTCGGCCTCCGTCTCCTTACTCCTGATGCTACCTCCTCTGCCTAGAATGCCCTTTCAGCTCTTCTTCTGTCCTTATTTACCCACCACAATACTTCAAAATAGGAACTGACTTAAATATCTATTAATAAGAAACAGATTAAGGAGCTATATCCTTGAAGTGGAACACAAATGAAAGAAAGCTGTTAAAAAAGGATGCTTATCACATTTTTGCCATGAAAAAGGCCAAAAAATTATAAAGGAGATATCATGTTTCTCCCAGATGAACAAAGATTTAAATGTTTAATGATATCAAATGTTGGCAAGGGTGTAGGGAAAAAAGCCCTCTCACACAGTCATCTATCCCATTAGTGGGAAGATAAATTGGTACAGCCACTGAGGGGTGGGGGTGGAGGAGGTGGGGTGCTGGGGAGCAATTTGTCAGTGACTAGGAAAATGTAAAATGCAAAAAGCCTATGACCCAGCCACTCTACCTCTCAGTGCCCAACCTACACAAACACTTGCCCACTAGCCAAGACTTGTAAGGGTACATGTTGTAGTACCGGTTATAATGATAAAAAAAAATTGGAAACTAGTTTTATTTAGCATCAAAAAGGTAGAACTCTATAGAAAGATCTTCAAGGAAAAAAAAAAAACGCAGGATGACATATATGATACCCGCAAACACTATTTTCTTTTTATAAACACATCCACATATAATATAAAGCACAGAAAAACATCTGGAAGGATACACACCAAACTAACAATGGTGGTTACTTCTGGGTATGGATAAAAGAGATTGGAATTAGAGGCACCAGCGTAAGGATATTCAAGCTTCATCTATACAGTTGGCCCTTGAGCAACACGGGTTTGAACAGCACAGGTCCATTTATACGCAAATTTTTTTCACTAGTAAATACTACAGTACTACATGATTCGCAGTTGGTTGCATCTGCAGATACAGAACTGCAGATATGAAGGGCCAACTATAAGTTATACACGGATTTTCCACTGTGCAGAAGGTGGATGTCCCTAACCCCTGTTTAGTTCAAGGGTCAACTGTAATTGTTTTTATTTTTTCTACTTTATTTTTTTAAATAAATAAGTTTTATACCTGGTGCAAAACTGAAAAAAATATGTCCCCCAGGGGGCTTCCCTGGTGGCGCAATGGTTGAGAATCCGCCTGCCAATGCAGGGGACACGAGTTCGAGCCCTGGTCTGGGAAGATCCCACATGCCGCGGAGCAGCTGGGCCCGTGAGCCACAACTACTGAGCCTGCGCGTCTGGAGCTTGTGCTCCGCAACAAGAGAGGCCACGATAGTGAGAGGCCCGCGCACTGCGATGAAGAGTGGCCCCCGCTTGCCACAACTAAAGAAAGCCCTCGCACAGAAACGAAGACCCAACACAGCCAAAAAAAATAAATAAATTAATTAATTTTTTTAAAACAAGTCCCCCAGGACCCAGTTTCTCTCCATCGCAGCAACAAATGTTTCTGTATACTTTAATATCTTATATTGAAAACGCATTTCCATGTTAATGATATAATTAGAAAACAGTGTAGCCCCAGGCTACCCTGAAAGAGGCTAGATGTCCCTGGCCCCAGCTTACCAGGTTTTTGACCTGATGCTGGGTGCTGGCCTTGAAAGCTACGACTGGCAGCTCATTCCGAAGGTATTCCAGCCACTTCTCCACAACCTCCTTGGGGACCAGGTCTGGGGAAAATAGGAACAGAGAGGACTGGAAAGGAGAACATCACCTCGATGGCTCACTCCAAAGATGCAGCCACCCACATCCAAGACTTGGCCCACCTCCTGCCAACAGATATCTCCCTAGCACTGACAGTCCCTGTCCAGTCCCCAGGTTAGAGTTAGAAAGGACAGTCTAGTCTAGGGGACCAGTTGGCCCTCCCTGAGGAGACCTCTGTTTCCTCAAGGAGAGTGGGTAACCAGCTGTATGGTCCTAGATGCCTTCCTTCCAGACCAGGGGGCCCAGGGTACCAGAGGCCTCCCAAAGACTGTGCTTCCCATCCCCTCCCTGGATCATTCTAGGTTGGGCCAAATGTCAAGAATAACCTTGACAAAAATGGCTACCATTTATGAAGAACTGAACATGTATGTACCAAGCACTTTATCATTAATTCTCCAACAATCCTGTGAGATTGGGACAATCACAGCCCATTTTACACCTAGAGAAACAGAAGCTCTCAGGTGACATGACTTGTCCAAGATCCCAGAGAAAACAGACAGCAAAACTGGGATAAGATCCAGACCTGAGTGACTCGTGAGCCGATGTGCTCTTCTGCCCCAGTGTCTGGGTTCCAGCTTGGGAGAGAAGAGGAACTCTCCATGGTTGGCCAGTCACAGATAAAGCTCAAAATGGCAAAAACAGGGGACTGAAAGGCAGACAGGCTTTAACTCCACTCCCAACTTCTGCTGTATTGTGTGTGTGGTGTGTGTGTGTTTAGACAAGTGACTTCACCTCTCAAATCCCTGGCTTTAAAAACTCGAACAAGAATTCCTACCTCACACAACTGTTACGGATACCACTGAGTTGCTGGGTGTCAGGGTCTGGTCCAAGCTAGTTTTTCAACAAGGCCTGGCCCCTGCCTTGCCCTACCCAATACTGCCCAACACCCACCAATCTTGTTCAAGATCAGGACCAGCCTCTTGTTGCCTTCTGCCTGCAGGACAGTCTCCTCCATTTGGAAGCAGCGGCAGCCCAATGGGTCCCTGGCATCCAGGACTTCTAGAATCACATCAGAGTATTCCACCACCTGTAGGGCAGGGAATGAGGGATGAAGGCAGGGAAAGAACTGGGTAGCAATCAACAGGCCCATGAAAGAAGAGGTCTCCATCTTAGGAAAAACAGAAGCAGAGAGGAGACAGGACTGGATTGATGCCCTCCCTAAAGGACCTTAAGAAATGCGCCCCCGGGACTTCCCTGGTGGCGCAGTGGTTAAGAATCCGCCTGCCAGTGCAGGGGACATGGGTTCAAGCCCTGGTCCAGGAAGATCCCACATGCCGCAGAGCAACTAAGCCCGAATGCCACAACTACTGAGCCTGCGCTCTAGAGCCCACAAGCCACAACTACTGAGCCCGTGTGCCACAACTACTGAAGCCTGCATGCCTAGAGCCTGTGCTCCGCAATAAGAGAAGCCACCACAATGAGAAGCCCACGCACTGCAGAGAAGTGAGAAGCCCACGCACGAAGAGCAGCCCCCGCTCGCTACAACTAGAGAAAGCCCGTGCACAGCAACAAAGATCCAATGCAGCCAAAAAATAAATAAATGAATAAAAAATTTAAAAAAAAAGAAATGGGCCTCCATACCTTACGGAACTCCTTGTAATAAGCCTTCCTTGTGGCTTCATCATCCAACTGAGGAAACATATTTAATTCCTCCAAAACTTCCTCCTAAAGGGAAAAAAAGACAATGGTCCAGGGCAGGAAAGAGAGTGAGAGCTGTCTTTGGCAACCATGGGAGGCTGGGAGAGCCATGTGAGTCCCAGACCACCAAAGAGCAGCTTGTATCAGCCAACAAAGCCAGGAACTAGAAGAAGAAAGGATAGACCCACATGGTCCATGTGTGTGCCTATTTGTAAGTGTGTGTTCGAGCACCAGCTAGAGGCCTGGGATTGCACCTGAGTGTATAAGGGAGGAATGTAAGAGGGAGGTATAAGTGAGAAAAACAATCTATGGGGAATGTGGGATGGAGGAAGCAAAATGTGTACTTTATATTAGAAAAGGAACTTTGAGTTGGAAAGTATATATTCTGTGAGATGAGAATATATTCTAGAAAGGCAGTAAGAAGTCCTAGAAAGAAGATGACTCTTCTCTTAACTTTCCCCTCACGTTCTCACTCCTTCTCTCCCCCTGTCCCCTAGTCCAGCGCCTCCCCACTCCCAAACCCCAGTCTTTGGGTTCCAGCTTGGGAGAAAGGACCTAACCAGGGTTGTCCAGTCACAGATAAGGCTCTTCACCTCCCTCTCACCCTCCCTCCATGTCCCTACTGTCTCCCATCCTCTCTGAACTGATTCCCTACTCCCCCTCCAACAATCTCACACCCTTCCTCTTTCCTTTTCACAGATCAATGGCAAAAGATGCTTTTGAGCGAACCCACACCAGTCCTACCCAGGGGCAAAGACTGCTCTCTTACCTTGCGCTCAAACTCCTTCTGGCGTCGCAGGACATCCTGACAATAGCTTTCAATGGTCCTGCGTCGGTGTCTCTCTTGCTCCCGGGCAGCCTGCTGCTTCTCCCGCATGTCCTCAACCTAACAAGTGAACGCACACCAGGGCTGTAGCTGACTAGGTCTGCAGTCTAAGGGAGGGATGGAAGACCAAGAGTAACAGGGAGCAGGTGACAGAGGGAGAAAACAGTGTGACATGGCACAGGTGGGAGGAGCAGGGATACAGGAAGGGAGAAGATATGACAGCAAGAGATAAGGGGTTTGAGAGAAAGAAAAAGACAAAGAGATGAAGAAAGGGAAAGCATGGCAGACACTAATACAAGGAAGGTATGTGAAGCTGAGAGAGAATGTGTTCTAGGCAGCGGGAAGCACTTAAGACCAAAGAGGAAAAGAAAACAAGGTCCTGGGATGCTCCATCATTTACAGAGCAGCAAAAGAGACTGTAGAAAAGAAAGGACATCCAGGAGAGTGAGATGACAGGAAAGCCAAAGTGAGAGTGTTTCAAAAAAAAAATCATGGTCTCAAATGCTGAGAATTTGAATAAGATGAGGGAAGAAAGCTATCCATGAGTCTGATATCAGAGAACATGCTGGTGAAGCTGGCAGGGGTCATTCCAATGGAGCAATGAGAACATAAACCAGACAGCCATGGACTGGGAGGTGAGCAAATGGAGACACTAAATCAAGTATCAAGGCAACCGCCCTCTCTTCCCCTTTCCACAAACAGCCTCGACAACCCTAACAGTTCTGGCCTTTGCCTTTCAACATTTCTGTGGACCTGGCAGTCAAGCCAGGCCCTCTCTCTCCAAGGGAAAGGGCTTACCCTCTTCTTCTTTAATTCAGCCTCCCGACTGGCATGATCATTGGAGTGAACAAACTGGGGAGCGGAGGCCACTTTGGTGGCTGCTTTCTTCCCATTCTGCTTTGCAGGCTGGTCACCACACAACAGGGAAAAAATGAACAGACCTAATGAACCCATGGAAATTACCCTTCCCAGGGGGTGTTAAAGCTGCTCAGAAGTGTAGTTGTTGGGGGAAAGAGGAGAGAAGCAAACAAAAAGGGCTCTGTCCCCAGAGGTCTGCCCATCTGACTAGAGAGAGGCCCTTCTTCCCCTAGCCAGGCAGGGACGTGCAGCCCTTGGAACAACAGTACCAGCATCACCTAGGCACTTGTTAGAAATACCAATTATCAGATGCCAAGACAGACCTACCAAATCAGAAACGCAAGGGTAGAGCCCAGCAATCTGTGTTTTAACCAGCCCTCCAGGTGATTCTGGAGGGCTAGTTAAAGTTTGAGAACTGCTGCTCTGACCCAAGTCCTACTTGTCCACAACTTTCCCAGCAGGACCAGGAGATCCAGGAGCTGGGGCCAAAGACTGTTTGAACCTCCCTCCTCTCCATGAGCAATAGGGACTTGGGAATTAGACAGACTCAAGTCCTAGCTGTGCTACCTTGAACCTAAGAACTTTCTCACTGAGGCTCAGTTTCTTCATCTAAAAAATAGGATGATGACAATCCCTAACCAAGGTAAACCAAGCACAAAGCAGTGTATGGCTTGTGGTGGGAACTTAATAAATACTGCTACTTTTCTGCTGAAGCCACCCAGAGAGGGAGGGAAAGCCAGATCTACTGATTCCAGTGCAGTGCTCTGTTTGGAGTCACCCAATATCTACCTGGTTTTGTGGGCCTCTTCTAGGGTGGGCAACCTGTTCCTGACCTTGTCGCCAACAACGGGTATACCTTACCTGAGTGTGGAACCAACTTATCTTCTTGCGGCCTTTGGAACTTTTACCTGGCTTTTTATTTTCTAAAGAAAAAAAAAAAAGCCATCATCCACCTACCCAACATTTGTTGAACCTTAATGGAGGTCAGGCCACACTGGGAACCTAAGGAAGCCTCAGACACCATGTCTGTCTAGGCGCACAAGACAGACACGGAGCTGGCAGCAACAGTGTCAGAGGAGGTACTGGATATAAATGTTTGGGGTATTCAGTGCAAACTGAAACAATTCTTAAGGGAATCCTGTGAAGAGAGCAACTTGAATGTGCGCTTCTGACTCCTCTTTCTCTCTCCCAACTTCTAGCTGGGGCAGCTCAACAATTTTGGCACCAGGCTGAGGTGGGGGGCTGGTAGCATGGGAAAGTGGTCTGAGGGTTAGGGTTAGGGTTAGGGACCCTGGTTAGTCCCTGGTTAGGGACTCTGAGGAGTCCCAGCCAGCTAAGCCAGAGTAGATGCCCTCAGCACATGGGGAGAGAACTGTCCCTTCCTGCTAACCCTGCTCATGTCATTGCCTCCAAAGGGAATTGCACTACACAGCTAAACTGCAACCTCCCTTTGATTTAAGGAGGAGAGAGTTCACCTCCTACAATCATGCCTTAACAAAGCCCAGGAACTTAAGGGGCCTCTTCCCACTTCAATGAGGAGTCCCGTCTGTCATCTCCTTCACAGCTGGCCTCTCAGAAAGAATGGCTTCCCTTAATTCTCACCATTTGCAAGGGGGCTAAAGGAATTCTTACAGGGGGAGGTTCTGGAAGGTCAGGATATATGCTACAAACAAATATAGGAGCAGCTTGAGATTATCAGAGAACAGGCTCCCCAATCACACTAGGTGGTTCACACCAAAGCAGAGTTAATGTAGGAAACAGAGGATTTAAATACTACTGCAGGACTTCCCTGGTGGCACAGTGGTTAAGAATCTGCCTGCCAACGCAGGGGACACGGGTTCGAGCCCTGGTCTGGGAAGATCCCACATGCTGCGGAGCAACTGAGGCCGTGTGCCACAACTACTAAGCCTGTGCCCTAGAGCCCGTGAGCCACAACTACTGAGCCCATGCGCCACAACTACTGAAGCCCGCATGCCTAGAGCCCATGCTCTGCAACAAGAGAAGCCACCGCAATGAGAAGCCCGCGCACCACAACGAAGAGTAGTCCCCACTTGCTGCAACCAGAGAAAAGCCCGTGCGAGGCAACAAAGACCCAACACAGCCAAAAACAATTTTTTTTAATAAATTAAATAAATAAATAAATACTACTGCAAGTTCTTAAAGAGATTCAAGAAGATACTTCAAATGAACTACGTGAGAAAAAGATTCCCAAAATTTGATATTGAATAAAAATTCAATTGATGTAGTGAAAAACTGAAGAGACATCACTAATAACCAAATTAATGAGCTAGAAGGTCAAGGGAAGAGCTTGCTTAAAACAGGACAAAAATCCAAAGAAAAGTAAAAACAGGGGCTTCCCTGGTGGTGCAGTGGTTGGGAGTCCTCCTGCCGGTGCGGGGCACTCGGGTTCAGGCCCTGGTCCGGGAGGATCCCACATGGCCCGGAGCAGCTGAGACCGCGAGCCACAACTGCTGGGCCCGCGCGCCACAACTTAAAAAAAAAAAAGTAAAAACAGAAAAAGGAGAATGGACTCAGGAGAGCTAGTATCTAAATTAAAAGGAGTTCCGGAAAGAGAAAAGATACAAATGGAGAAGCAATTATTTTTTAAAATAATAGATGAAAGTTTCCCAAGTTGAAAACAGGATTGAGGCTTCAGACTAGAAAGGCGCATAGAGCATCAAGATTACCAAAAATACATATGCCCTGGGCATACACTGATGAAATTTCTGAACTCCAAGGATAAAGAGAAAATCTTGTAAACTTCCAAATAGAAGGCATTCCCAACAAAGGTGAGAGAAGCAGACAGCCTTCTCAAATCCACAATTCTGAACACTTAAGACAGAAGAATAACCATTACAAAGTACTGAGACAAGGGACCGTGTTCCAAGCTAAATTCTTATAACTGATCAATATATCACTCTTACGTGAAGGTAAAAGACAGACGTGCAAAGATTACCACCTGTGTTCCCTTTCTGGTAAAACTACTTGAGGAAATATACCAGCAAAAATAAGCATAAAATCATGCTAAAGGTCTCACTTTGGAAGAGTAGAGCAAAAATAGTTATTTAACTTTGGTAAAGTGATAGAAAAATTTAGTTATGCTTGATATAAATATGAATGCAATTACCAACATAATTTTAAGTCCTGGTGGAGGATTTTTTTAACTTGTTAAACTTTTTAAAATAAGGGAATAAGAAGAAACAAACAAAAAATATAAAATAAGATGGTAAAAATCAGACCAAACATATTAGTTATCATAATGAATGTGAATGGACCGAATTTCCCCGTAACAAAAAAAAATCAGATCCCAAGTCTCCTTTTCTTCCAAAGTACTCATGTTGCAATGAAAAGAATGTGAGGTTTGGAAGGAACCAGGTCTGGCCATTTTACTCAACAATTTGCATCGGCCTAACTTCCTTGGAAAATGAGGGCCTGCACTGGATACAGGCACACGATGAAAGAAAATACATCACTTAAAGTGGGGTAAAACACCTGCTTCAGAGAGGAGAAGGAGGGGGGAGGAGAAGCGAGGAAGAGGGTAGGGGTGCAGTCACCACTCACAACACTGCAACACCCAGGAGCCGCTGTAACTGTTTTTTAATAGCTTCAGAGAGAAAACAGCTACCATTTTTTAGCCAGCCATACCTAGGTTCCTGTTCTGGCTCAATAACTACCTAGCTATATGACCTTGAAGAATTTCCTTAAATCTCTCTGACCACCAATATCTCCATCCACCAACTCTCATATCAATACTCAAAGGTGGATCTCTCCATTCATCCATCATCTCCCATACTCTTACCCCACTACATCCCTGTATCCCCAGCCTGGCAGTGACTCTGCCCCCATCCTCCATCTAACCCTGCATCCGACTTCCCACTATGCCCTCTGAAACTCCCACTTGGGAGATCAGCACTCCCCTAATTCTTCCATCTTTTCTTGGGAACAATTCCTCAACCTCCTGCCTTAATAGAGACTCAGCTCTCCCCTGAGGACACTGCTTCACCTGCAGGCCTGAAAGGTGGCTATTAGTTTACATGAACATGAATACCTTGGAGCCAGTAGGTACAGGAGGCATCTTGCAGACTCACCACTGCCAAACCAATTTCTCCCTCTTATTAAAAAAGAGGGGGGAGGGGGGGAATCCTGCTTTTTTTGAGACTGCTGCTATGCCTGTCACCTATGAGTCACTTTTCCTCTTTTATTGAAGCACCTAGCTCATAGCTTTACTTTTTTTTTTCTTAATTATTTTTTTAAATTTTTGGCTGCATTGGGTCTTCGTTGCTGCACGTGGGCTTTCTCTAGCAGAGGCTACTCTTCGCTGTGGTGTACAGGCTTCTCATTGCAGTGGCTCCTCTTGTTGCAGAGCATGGGCTCTAGGTGCACGGGCTTCAGTAGTTGCAGCATGTGGGCTCAGCAGTTGGGGCACACGGGCCTTAGAGCGCACAGGCTTCGGTAGTTGTGGCACGGGGGCTCTAGAGTGCAGGCTCAGTAGTTGTGGTGCACGGGCTTAGTTGCTCCGTGGCATGTGGGATCTCCCCGGACCAGGGATTGAACCCGTGTCCCCTGCACTGGCAGGCGGATTCTTAACCACTGCGCCACCAGGGAAGTCCATAGCTTTACTTTCAACTGAACTCCTGCCATCATCAACCTGGGCAACTTTGGTGATCACTGGGTCCCTTCCAACGCTCAGGTTTCCCACTTCCTTGACATCCCCATTCCATGTAGCCACCTGCCCACCCATTGCTATGGTGACATCTATGATCATCATCTATAACTGCTTGTACTTCAGAAAGCAATCTCAGACACCTCTCTCAAAACTATCTTCAAGCACATTTGTTCAACCTCCTAGAGACTTCCAAAACACTGGCGCCACTCGATTCTTTATTCAACGGCCACCCCATTTCCCTCCCTGTGCAGCTTACATTCCAGTCTGTCATTACGATGGATTACATACCTGTGCCACCAGTCATTGATGGTTGTAAATCTTTTAAATGATAAAACATACCCTCCTTTTTAATAACCATTCAAAAATGTACAACAGTTGAAACTGTATCTGAACACTCTTTCTAGGGCTTCTCAATAATCTTCCCAGATTTAATCATTATCATTACCATTTGGGTCCAAGGTATCTCTAGCCCAGGGTGTAGGGAGCTGCACCATGAAGCACCTCCCCCATCTTCCACTGCAATCATCCTAGTTAGTCTGATCAAGACTTCAGTTGCAATTTAACAGTGAAAGTCTTTGTTTTGTGTGCACATGTAAAGTTTTTCTATTTAATTTAATGTTCACCATTTTCCCACTAATGCAGATATGTATGATTGTTCTTTAACAGGTAATACAGTCATATGGTTCCAAAGTAAAACCATGTCAGATGTAGAAAACAAACTTATGGTCACCAGTGTGGGAAGGGGGGGAGATAAACTGGGAGATTGGGACTGACATATACACACTACTATATATAAAATAGATAACTAATAACAACCTACTGTATAGCATAGAGAACTCTACTCAATACTCTGTAATGGCCTATGTCAGAAAAGCATCTAAAAAAGAGTGGATATATGTATAACTTATTTACTTTGCTGTACACCTGAAACTAACACAACATTGTAAATCAACTATACTCCAATAAAAATTATGAAAAATAAATAAATAAAAATAAAACCATGTATTCTGAGAGGTCTCCCTCCCACACTTGTCCCTAGCCACTGCAGTCCCCTCACCACAAGAAACCACTTCATTAGTTTGTCATGCATCATTCAGTTTCTTTATGCAAACACAAACATATATTCTTATTTCCCTCCATTTTCTCCCAGGGAAGGTAACATACTATGTACTCCTGTCAGCAACTTGCTTTTTTCACTTAACAAATCCTGGAGATCCTTCCATCTAACAGTTTTTCCATATAATAGTCTTTCCATATACTACTTCCTCATTTTTTTAAACTGCCAGGGTTCCTTTGTATGCATATACTCTATTTCACCAGGTAATTATTGTGTTTTTCATCACTATTAATAATTCTATTACCAATAAAAATTAATTAAAAAAATAATTCTATTATTATCTTGTATTTGATATTCTTAAATAGAGTATAACTAATTTTGTTCACTTTTCTCGTGTTGCATGAAAAAATGATTATTTGCTTTTGGTATTAACATAACCAAAGTCTGATTCTTGATGAAATTTTTATGATTATATAAAGTAAGTGATTTTTTTTTCACCAAGCCCTACATAGGCAGGGCCACAATTCACACAGAATACAAGGCCACTGGGTTGCACAATTCTCATCCAGTCTATCCAGTGTGCTATCCAAATGTTATCATTTTCTGCTTGGGCTATAGCAGGATAAAGGCAGGGAAGCACAGAACCAGACCTGTCCTACTGCCTTTGCCTTCCCTCTTATAAGGAAGAGTCCATGTATCACATTTGTCTTCTCCCTCTAGGCTGTAAGCATCCTGGTGGGAGGAGGGGGGGATTGAGTTAGCACTACTAATTGAGACATTCTATTGCCTGGCATACAGTAAGTGCCAAATAGCTATGCCTGGTCATGCTGGGCCCTTGGGACACAAAGATGAACCAGATGTCACTGAGAAGTTAACAGTGCTGTGAAAGAGACAGACCCAATCATAGAGTCAACAGCCCTGGTTCCTGTGGGTACACAGACAAGTGGAAACCAAGGGAGGAGGTTAACAGGAGGGATTCCCAGAGGAAATGATGTATAAGTTGAAATCTGAAAAACAAGCAAGAGTTATCCCGTTAAAGGATGAGAAGGAAAGGGAAAGAGTCCTGAAGGCAGAAAGAACAGCAATTTATCCACACTGTCTGTTTTATAGGTAAGAAAAATCCAAAGCTCAAGACAGGTCAGACAATAATTCAGTGGCAGACAGTGTATGCATCCTCTGAGGGGCTAAACTCCAAAGAGAAATGAAGGCTGAATCTTTAAAGCTAATACTTACAGAGTGCTTATTATGTGCCAGGCACTGTTCTAAGTGTTCTACCTATTTTAATTCATTAAATCCTCACAACAACACTGTTAGGCAAATACTATTACGTTATTAAGTAGGAACTATTTTTACCCTCCTCTTCCCCCACTAGACTGAAGGTAAGTAACTTGCCCAAGGCCACACAAGTAATAAGTGGAAGAGCTGAGATTCAAACTCAGTCTGGCTCCAGAGTCCATGCTCTTAACCACTAGTACTATCTATGATACCAACTTAAAGGTACAACTTATAAAGAAAAATGCTAGGCTGTGTTGGGGTTATAGGCAGTATAATATGGTATTTACTGCTATTCACCTGCAGTCTCTTTGTCAAGTCACTTAACCTTGCTGAGCTTCAGTTTCTTTATCTGTAAAATGGGTATGGGGGATAAGGGGAGCCGTACCTCAGAAGGAAGTTGGGAAGACAACAATAATACCATACGTAAAAGACAGACTGAATGATCTGGTTCATGCTGGGCAATTTTTAAAAATACTATGAATATTCATTAAAGCTTAGGATTTGGAAGGAGTGGTAAAAGAAACTCACTGTGTCTAAGTTTCATCATGATGACTAGCTTGAAAGCTGGTAGATTCAAATCTGCAGGCTTTTTTTTCCCTGTTGGAATGGGAGAAGAACCAATTTGAAGACAGAGAGAGGAACTACAATGCTATAAGCCCCTTCTGAACCCCCTGAAGGCAAAATAAAATGTTAAAGAACATGATAAGGAAGCCCTAACAATTAGAGGAATCTGAGAGAAGGCCTTATACTGGAGCTGGCGCCTGGTATGGCTGAGTATAGTTAATTATAATAATAATATTACAGGGAAGGTAGTGTCACACTACCTAAAGGAAAATTAGGTCTAAACCTCTCTTCCTGGGTGGAGTCAGTGCCTCAATGCATCAGATAGGATACCCTAGGTAAGGGACTAGCACTAAACCTCTCTAAGTGGAGAGGGGTATGCAAGGACAATCTGTTTCTACATAGGGTATTAACTGCACCTCTTTTCCCCAAATAGAGGGTTCTATGTCTCATTTACCCTGGAAGTGGGAGGGAAAGACATATCCCAGGAGTCTACCCTGGGGAAAAGGGACCTCAGAATAGGGCTTTTTATCTGTATGTCTATGTGGACTAAGGTCAGTGCAAAATCTTGGGGGACGGGGGAAAAATGTGCACCTGTATGTGTGGCTGGGGTCTGTTCCTTGGTGACAGGGGGGGAGGAGGGCAGGATGCCTTTTGTCACTCTACTCCAGGATACAGAGGAACTAGATAAACCGGCACAGTGGCTGTGTGCATCTCCGCTGCATGGGAGAGGAGCACAAGTCTGTACATCTGTAAGTTGTGCAGGGACCGGGGGTGGGGGGGTACTCTGAGTCGCTTTACCCTAGGGAGGGCCATGAGATGGGACTGATATACCGATCTCCACTACAAGGTGACATTAGTGCCATGCTAACAAAGGGGGGAATTATGCAGCTTTGCATGAATGGGGTCTGCACCTTGCCTGCAGTGGGTTACTCTAGCCCCTTCCATGGGAGATGGGATGGGGCATGATCTGTTTATCTTGTGTACGGGTTGAAGTCAGCAGTGTGTTAATATTGAAGGAAAAGGACCTCTGGTTCTCTGCACGGGGGAGGGGGGAATGCAGCTATACATTCAATGGAACGGCCCTTACAGTAGGTGGTGGTGGTGGGGTTCCTGTGTTTTTTTTTCCTGGATAGGGAGAAAAAGATCTGAGCTCCTCTACCTCGGATAAGGGGGGAGCCCATATGCACGCACTATGGGGTGATCAGTGATGTCACTGCTTCTCAACGTTGGAGGGCACCTCTCTGCTCCCTTGGGGTCTCTCCTTTCCTACAGTTGGTGATTCTAAATCCTTGGAGAAGGGGGGAGAAGAAGGATGATCTGTGTCTACCTAAAAAAGAGAATAAATCTGAGCCCTTCTTCCCCCGGGGCCCCAGGAGAAGCAGTTCTGACTGTCTCTTCGTGGGTTAAGGTCTGCTGTTGTTTGCTGTGGGGCATTTTTGGTGGGTCAAGCCCTTACAAATTCAGTAAGCCAGCGCCTGGGGAGGAGGTGGTGAGATCTGATTTTCCATAATGGGGACTCACTCTAGCCTAGAAGGGGTAAATCTGCATGCTTCTCTGTGGGATGAGACTTGTGCCTCCAAACACTTAGAGAGGGGTGGTCTACCACCTCTGCAGGAGCGGGGGCGGGGCATCGGTCAATTAGTTACACGGGGGCGAGGTAGGGAGGTCTCTAGGTCTTGGCGCTAAGGGAAGGAGGCTCACTCCTCTGTATATTAAAATTTCGGAGCTCCTCTATTCTGGTGGTCGGGCGGGGGTGGGGGTAAATACATCAAAGCCTCTGTCCTAAGGGAAAAGGTGCGCGCCGAGGCGGATCTGTGTGCCTTAGCGCCAGTAGAAATCTGCGCCGTTCAGCCTCGTGAGGGAGATGTGTCTCTTTACGGGTGGGGTCGATGTCGCCACATCTTCGGAGTGTCCACGTCTGTCTACACCGGGAAAATACGGAATGGAACCTCACTACCCTAAAAGGAGGAGGGCACTCGACGCTTCTCCACACAAGTGGGGTCTGTAACTCTCCATACAGTGTGTCCAGGGGTCTACACCTGTCCAGATGAGGTGCGTCCGTGCCCCTCTACCCCGCAAGAATGTGTTTGGGCGCATGTCCACAGGCCGAGCAATCCCTGCCTCTCATCCGGGCCCTTCTACCCTGGAAGGAACCCGACTCTTCACCTCTCTATTCCAGGGCAGAGGGCGCCTCGGGTTTCACCTGAAATAGTTGATCCTTTCCGCGCGGCCGGCTGGGTGAGCGCTCACCACGAAAAAAGAGAGTCGTGTCTTACCTCCACTTCCGGCGGAGATCTGAGAAGAGAAGATGGCAGAACACTATCGGCCCACAGGCTGCGCTCGCGGAGTTAGGGTTTGACTTCCGGATCCCAGCCTCGCTGGGAGCGTACCCGGGGGCGGGGCTTAGGATTGACGGCTCGCGCCCTCCCGTCCCTTCCCCGGGGCCGCGCTGGCCCCGCCTCCCGGCCGCTCCGTAAGGTAAGGAAATAGCAGAGTAGGGGAGGCGGGGCGGCGGGGCGGCGGGGCGGCGGGGCGGCGGGGCGGCGGGGCGGCGGGGCGGCGGGGCGGCGGGGCGGCGGGGCGGCGGCAGCGGTTCGTTGGCTGGTGTGGCCATATAACCTACTTGTAAGCCAAGTTCTTGTCTGCGGGCCTCTGCCTGGCCCTAAATATGTGCTCTCGAATCTTAGTGACCAAGTGATCGCCAAGGCCGCATCAGACAAGGGTGGGGTGTCGGTGCCTTTGTCTACAACGGAAGATGGCGACGGGCAGGGTGTGAGAAAATGGCCGCCAGGATCACATGTTTTGCTGAGTATACCCACCTGAAATGACTAGGTTAGCTGCTCCCAGCAACCGTCCCGGCTTGCGGGGTCCCAGAGAAACCCTGAGGGAGCCGCTCAGAGCTCTTTGTGCAGCAGCGCAGATCCACGGCCAGGCCTACAAACCGAACAACTGGAAGCCTCTCCCACCCATTTGCCTTCTTCCCCTCCTCCTCCCTCCCTCCCTCAGGCCCCAGAGCAGCCTCTGCTGGAGGGAATGGATTTACCTCTGGAGTGGGGGCAAGTAAGGGTTTCTTCAGAAGCCATCTCAGGGAGCTCCTGACCTAGCTGGAGAATGAGGTCTCCCCCTTAAAAGAGTAATTATTAGTCTGAAAATGTCTTCTTCCTGATAGTTTAGTTCCAGCCACTCCTCTTTCTCTAGCCTAAACCTTGGGGTGAGGCCGAGCCCCGCTACCCCAAGGATATCAACCTCTAGTATATCCAGGCAGAAAATGACTCCCTCTGCCTACTCCTACGTCTTACATACGAAGGACTCACTGCCCCTACATCCATGGAAGGCTTCTAAACTCTTACCCTAGAGAAACACAACTCCTCTGGACCCCAAACCAGCCCTGGCCACCTTCACCTTCCCCCCTGCATTAGCAAATTCTTCCTTTTTCTTTAAGACCTAACTCTTGTCGCTTCTATGAACTTTCCCAGCTGAGTGAGAAACTCAGAGCACCTTGTTGCATCTATCACTTAGTACTGTAATCATTTATGTGGCTGTATCTCCACAGGAGAGTGAACTCCCTGAGACTAGGGGCCATATATCTTCGTGCCCTCAGCAGGACCCAGCACAAGACTGGTACAAGGCAAGCTTCAGCAAATGTTTGTTAAATGGGTAAGTTTACAGGCCTACACCACAAATCAATGGGAAATGGACATTTTAGTAGATAGCGCTGGGAAATTTGGCTCACCATAATGAGAAAAATAAAACTGGATCCCTATTTTTTTCCACATGAGAGGGTGGAGAATATCTTTGTGACCTGGGACTGTGGAAGGACTTTTTAAACAAAGTCACAAATGCACAAACCATGAGGAAAAAATTTGTGATGAAGTCTTTGATAGGAATGAAAATTGGTATTACTACTTTGGAAAACAATTAAGAAGTAATCAGAATAGTTAAAGATGGCCCTGGGACCCAGCAATTCTGTTAGAGATGTGCATATATATATGTTAAGTCCTAGGGAAATTCTTAAACATATGCACAAGGAGGCATGTGCAAGAATATTCATTGCAAAATAAAGATAAAAAGAAAACAATCAAGAAAAGAATATTCATTGCAGAACTGTTAGTAATAGAGAAAAAAATCTGAACAATCTAAAAGTTCACCAAAAGGAGAATAAATAAATAGTGGTATAGCCACACAACAGAATACTATATACAACAGTGAAAAAAATGAACCAGACAGAATTGGGTATATCAATCCAGATAAATTTCAGAAACATAATGCTGTGATAAAATGCAAGTTGTGGAAGGATACATGATGTGTGAGACCATTTATATAGTTTTTTTTAAACTAGAAAACAATGCACTATGTTGCTTATCAATTACATAGATATGTAAACAATATTTTTTAAACAAGGAATTAAACACCAAATGCAGAATGGTGATTACCGCTGGGGAACAAAATGAGAGAGAAATACACAGGGGACTTTGACTGTTTGTCTGATATTTTATCTGGGTAATAGGTACATGGGTGTGTGCTATATTATTCTTCATACTTATTTGTATGCCTGAAGTATTTCATATTTTTTTAGAAAGACTATGAGGATCTATAACAAAATTAATGGTGTCTAAATCTAGATCAGTGGTTCTCAAACTTGGGCTGCAGCAGAATCACTTGAGAGAGCTTGTTAAAATACCAGATGCTGGGCCCCACACCCAGAATTGTGTTTTAGTTAAGTCTGTAGTAGAGCCCAGGAATTTGCATTTCTAACAAGTTCCCAGGTGGTGGTGGTGATGATGATGATGATGATGATGAAGAAGAAGATGATGATGATGATGATGATGATGATGATGAAGCTGCTGCTGCTGCTGCTAGTCCAGGTACCACATTTTGAGAACTGCTGACAGAGAAAATGAAATTATCAATAAATTTAGTTTTCTTCATCGTGCTTTTCTTTGTTTTCCATGTATTCAATGAGTGAGTGTTACCTTAGGGAGAGGTTTTTGTTGTTTTTTAAATTCTCTTTCATCTCTACTTCCCACTCTCATTTCCTTCATGTAGGCAAGCATTTTAAAGTGTTTTATGCATATCTTTTTGTTTATATGTGTTCTTGCAAAACATGTATTGTTGTTTTACATGCATGTATTTCCCCCAAATTTTCATTTTTCCATTTTTCAAAATTCAGAACAGTTGAAAAAATAGTACAATGAAAGCCCATATACTCTTAATAGTTTGCCAAATTTGTTCTACTTCTCTTTATATGTATATGTATACATCTTGCAGGCAGTATAACAGCTCACCCCTAAAAACTTCAGCACACATCTACTAGAATAAGGACATTCTCCTGCATAACCACAATACCATTATCACACCTAAGAAAACTTACTAATTCAATAATACCATCAAAGATACCCTATATTCAAATTTTCCAGTTGAGCCCAAAATGTTCTTAGACCTGCTCTGATTTTTTGATCCCAGTATCTAATTAAGGTTTGTGTATTACGTTTGGTTGTTGTAGCACTTTAACCTCTTTTAGTCTAAAATAGTACCCCTAGATTTTGTGTGTGTTTGATATTACACTGATACTTTTCAAGAGTCCAGGCCAGTTTCTTGTAGAATGTCCCACAGAATATCTGTATTCATCTGCTCTTTCCACATGATTAGATTCAGGTTAAATAATTTCAGCAATAACGGTACATAGAGGATACCGCTTACTTCATATTGTAACTCCTCAGGAGGCACATAACACCAGGTTGTCCCACTGTGGAGAATGTTTTGTGTCTGTGCATTTTTGTTTTATATAAATGGTATCTCAATCTGTTTCTTACTTTTTTCATTCAGCCTTTTGTTTTTAAAGTCTATCCATATTGCTGTGTATACATCTAATCCATTGCTTCTAACTGCTCATGCTAACCAGTGTGCCTTCACCACATTTTCCCTGAATATTCCCCCGATAATGGACAGCAAGATTGCCTCCAGCTCCATGACACCACAAGTAATACTGTGATGAACATCCTTGTGCATGTCTCCTTATTGGCCTGTATGAGAATTTCTTTTGAAACATATACCCAGGAACAGAATGATTGTATCATAAAGTGTGCATATACTTAGTTTGACTAAGAATACTAATACTGCTAAATGGTTCTCTGGGATGGCTACACCAGTCCAGTTTTACCACCAGTGTACAAAGATTCCTGGATCCCTACATCCTCACTGACACTTGACATTTTCCAGCTTTCTAGTTTTTACTGGTCTAATAGGTTTAATAGGTATTACTATATCTTACCTTGCTTTAGTTTACATTTCTCTGATTATTAATTAATTTTTATTTTTGGCCATGTCTCGCGGCTTGTGGGATCTTAGTCCCCCCGACCAGGGATTGAACCTGTGCCCTCAGCAGTGAAAGCACAGAGTCCTAACCACCGGACCACCAGGGAATTCCCACTAATTAATTTTTGAGCATCTCTTTAGATGTGTGTCAAACGCCACTTCTGTAAATTGCCTGCTTGTATAGTTGGGCCATTTTTTCTATTAGGGTTCCTATCTTTCCTGTTGATTTGCTAGAGTTCCTTATATAGTCTAGCTATTAGTCCCCTGTTGGTTTCAGTTCCCTGAAACCAACAGGATTCTCCCCCTGTTTTAACTTTGCCCATGATAGCCATCTTTGAACAGAAACTGTTAATTTTAATGTAGTCAAATGCATCACATTTTTGCTTTATGGTTTTTGGTTTGGGGGGTTTTACTTAAAAAGTAGTAAAAAAAAAAAGATATTCTTCTATTTTTTTTCTATTAACTTTATAGTTTTACCTTTCACCTTTAGGTTTTAATCCATTTAGAATCCATGCTCATATGTGGTGATAGGTAAGTATGCAATTTTATTTTTTCCACATAGTGAGCCACATTTCCCACCACCAAATACTAAACAATCCTTCCTTTTTCATTGATTTACCATGCCACCTTTGTCATATATTATGAAACATACACACATAGGTCTGTTTCTGTTCTTGTACTAATACCACCTTGTTTTTAATATTTTGTAACGTATCTTAAATCTGATAGGGCAAGTCCCCTCCTCTTTAGTCTTCTTTTGGGTTGTCTTAACTATATCTCTGCATAAATTTTAAAAAGATTTTATCAAGCTCTTCAAAAAACCAACTGTAATTTTGATTAGGATTGCACTGAATTTATAGATTAATTTGGGGGCGTTGACACCATCAAAATATTAACTTGTCCCATCCAAGATCATGGAATATCTCCTCATTTGTTCAGTTCACCTTCTATCTGTGCTCTTTATTAAGAGTTTAAAGTTTTCTCTTTAGAATTTTTGTGTGTTTTTACTAATTTAATTCCTAGTGGCTTTACAGTTTTTGTTACTATTCTGAATATTTTTATTTTTTGAATAGATAATATACATGCATTTTGAATAGCAAAACTATATAAAAATTATACTTTGAGAATAGTCACTCATCTTTGTCCATTCTACCCAGTTGCCACCATACACACTGCCCACAGTTACCAGTTTTATTCATTTATTTTTTTATTCTTCATGCAGATACAAACAAGTATAAATGTATATCCTATTCCATCTCCCTCTTTCTTACACAAAAGGTAACATACTATACATACAGTTATACATGTTGCTTTTTTCACGTGATATATCCTGCAGGTCCTTACATATCAGAGCATTAGAAAGTTTCCACTACATAGAAAGTCATGTAGTATGACTTGAAACTGTTGAAAGCTGAGAAAGTGTTACATTATGTGGATGTGTAATAGTTTATTTAATGACTGCAATACCCTACTGATGGATGTTCAGGGTATTTTCAGCCCTTTGGTATTACAAATGGTGCCATAATGAATAGACATTTCATATGTATGCAGATATTTCTATAGGATAAATTCTAAGAATCACATTTGTAACTTTGGTAGATATTGCCAAAATTTCCCTCCGTAGGTGTACCATTTTGCACTTACCACCCATGTATGAGTTCATGTGTTTCACCACCACCTCACTCAGAAAGTGTATCATTAAAGACTTTCGGATTTTTGACAGTGTGATAGGTGAGAAACAGTATCTCACTGTAGTTTTAATTGACATTTCTCTTATGATGAGTGAGGTTGAGCATCTTTTCATATGTTTAAGGGTCATTTTTGTCTTTTCCTGTGAGTTGTCTATTTATATGCTCTGTTTATTTTCTCGATTTCTACAAGCTTGTTATATAATTAGAGAAATTAGACCTTTGTAAATGATATCAGTTGTCAATATTTTTTTCCCAGTTTGTTGTTCTTTTGACTTTGCTAATGGATTTTTTTTCCAAGCAAATTTTACTTTATTTTTATGTAAACAAATTTATCTATGTTTTCTTTTATGGATTCTAGATTTTGATTTGTACTTTTGTGATAGATTGCATTAATGACCCCAATTTTTTATGTGTCTCCACACCCTTTGGTAGTGCCCTCCCATACTGACTGAGTTTGGCCATATAATTTACTTCAACCAACAGGATAGTAGCAAATTTGATTTAAGCAGAGACCTGAGAAAGCTCTTGCATATTCTGCTTCCTCTCTTGGACCCCTGCCACTGCTATGAGAACATACCCAGGCTAGTCTGCTGGAGGGATGTGAGAGACATATAGAAATGAGCCTGGTCCTCCCAGCCAAGGCATCCTGTAGCAGCCAACCTCCAGCCAAGCCACCAACTTAGTGCAGACACATGAGCTGGCAGAGCTGAGATCAACAGAGCCTGATCCAGCGTGTAGAGCCTCTCAGCTGACCATAGACTCTGTCTAAGTTTGGATATCTAAATATTCATTTTGGTTTTTTATAGAGAATTATTGTAGCAGTAGTCCCCCATCATCGTTCTTCCTTTTCAGAGAGATTCTGGCTGTGCTTGTTTGTTATTTTTCCATTTGATCTTTAATTCAGCTTGTCTAGTTTCAGAAAAAGAAAAAATATGGTATTTGTAATTAGCTTATACTAAATTTGTAAATTAATTTTACATCTTTATGATTTTGAGTCTTCCTATTTAAGAAAATGGGGTGCCTTTCTATTTGTTTCTTCATAGTGTTACAGATGTTTTCTCTTGAAGGATTTAGACATTTCTTGTTAAGTTTGTTTCTAGGTGTTTGCTGTAGACTGAATGTTTGTGTCTGCCCGCACCCCCCGAATTTTACGTTGAAACCTAACCCCCAATGTGATAGTGTTTGGAGGTAGAACCTTTGGCAGGTGATTAGATCATGAGATTGGAGCCCTCACGACTGGGAATAGTGCCCTTATAAAAGAGACCCAAGAGAGCTCCCTTGCCACTCCTGCCATGTGAGAACACAGTGAGAAGATGGCTGGCTATGAACCAGGACGTGGGCCCTCCCCAGACATAAAATCTTTGAGTGTCTTGATCTTGGACTTCCCAGCCTCTAGAACTGTGAATAATAAATTTCGGTTGTTTATAAGCCAACCAGTCTGTGGTATTCTGTTATAGCAGACCCAACAGACTAAGACAGTATTTTATCTTTTTTGTTGCTGTGATAAATGGAGCCTTCTCTTCCATATATCTTCTAACTGAATGATTTCTATATATTAATTTTATATACTGCTACCTTGCTGAGTTCTCTTGTTTGTAATAGTTTTCTATTGGTTTGCTTGGGTTTTCTGGCTCTACAGTCTTATCTATAAGTAATGATAGCTTTACCTCCTCCATTCCAATTGTAATTTCTAATTTCTTTTTCTTTTCTAATCACAATGCTTTTACTACCTCCAATATAATGTTAAATTGTAGTGGAGAGAGTAGATACCCTTGTGAGTTTAGCATATAAATGCTGCTAGTGTTTCCTGGTTAAGTGAAGTGCTGGATTGCTGGATTTGGGGATGGATGGATGGATGGATAGATAGATAGGCAGACATAATTATATTAAGGAAGAAGTTTTTATAAAGAATTTTTTGTAAAGGATGGGTATTGAATTTTGTCAAATGGTTCTTTGGCATCTCTGAAAATGATGATATGATTTTTCTCCTTAGATTCAACAAGATGTTAGATTGTATTAATGGATTTCCTAATATTGAATGATTTTTGCATTCTTGGAAATAAACTCCACATAGTCATGGATTCTGTTTGCTAATATTTTATTTAGGATTTTGCATCGATATTCATAAGTGAAGATTGGTTTATATCATTTTCTTTTTCTTGTGAAATCTTTGTTAGATCTTGATATCAATGTTATACTCACTTCATAAAAAGAATATGAAGGTGTTCCTTCTTTATCTAGGATCAGGAAAATAAAAATAGCATTCAAATGATCTGCTTTTCAGTGTTAGCAGACTTCCCCTGTGAAATCATCATGGCCCAGTGCTTTTGGTGGAAAGTAGCTCTTTATAACTTTTTCTATTTCTTCCATGGAAATTGGTCTATATGGACTTTTCTCTTTTAGAGTTTTGGTAAATTATATTTTCCTAGGATGTTTTCCATTTCTTCAAGGTCTTTAAAACGATTTGCATAGAGTTGCATGAGGAAGTCCTTTATAATGTTTAAAATGTCCTCTTACTATGGTTATGTCCAACTTTTCATTTCCTGGTTTGTGTCTTTGTGCTTTCTCCTTTTCTTGATTATTATTTAATGGCTTATATATTTCTTTTTCACAGAATTGGTTAATCTATTTATTTATTAGTTCTGTTACCTGTTTTCTAACTCCTTTATTTGAACTTTTCTCTTTGTTAATTCTTTCCTTCTGTTCCCCTTAAGTTTATTCTGTTTCTCTTTCACTAACTTTCTGAGTTGGGTTCATTTAATTTTTTCCCTTGTTTTTAGTATAAGTATTTTGAGGCAATGAACTTTTCTCTGACTGCTGCTTTATCTGAACCCATAGATTCTGATATGTAATGTTTTCATTATTATTATTGTCTAGAAATTCAGCAATTTTGGTTTGAGTTTGCCCTTTGACCCAAGAATTGTTTGACAGAGAGTTTTTATATATTCAGATGGAAGATCTTTTTTACATTGATTTCTACTTTTATCCAGTTGTGATCAGAAAACATTGTCAGTATTAGTTCTACATTTTGGAATTTATTGAGATTTTCTTCTTGGCCTAATATTGATTTTGTTGTTTAGGTTTTCTGTATTCTTACTGGGTTTTTGTTGCTGTTGGTGTTCATTTGATCTGTCCTGGAATGAGAAAGGAGAGTTAAATTTCTCCTGTTTTTAGTGTGTTTCAATCTATTATCGATTTCTCCTTGTATCTCTTAATATTTCAGCTTTGTGAAAGTTGCTATGTTATTTGATACAAAAATACTCATAACTTTATATTTTCATTGTGAATTGTGGCCTTTTTTGTCTCAATGCTTTTTTGTAATAAGCTTTTTATTTCAGAATAATTTTAGTTTTATAGAACCCTTCATCTAGTTGCCCCTCATGTTAATATCTTATATGACTACATCTGTGAAAACTAAGAGATTAGCATTAGTACATTGCTATTAACTAAACTCCTGACTTTATTCAGATTTCACCAGTTTTTCCACTAATATCCTTTTTCTGTTCCAGGCTCCAAACCAGAATCCCACATTGCATTTAGTCATCATATCTCCTCCAACCTGTGGACAGTTCCTTAGTCTTTCCTTTTCATGACATTGACAGTCAATTAATGCCTTTCATTCTGACTTTCTAACTTGGCTGATAATTAAGATTACAACCTCTGCTTTCTTTATTTGCATTTGACTGGTACACCTTTGCCCTTCTTGTATTTTTAACCTCTCTGAATCTATTTGTTTTAGTTGACTCTTGAATACAGTAGTTGGGTTTTGCTCAGGGATCCAATAAAAAATGTTTTTCTTTAAATAGATGAGCTGAGACCATTTATATTTATTGATACAAAAGATGTTTGGTGTTAATATTGTCACATTATTTTAAGTTTCATTTTCTTTTTTAACTATATTTTTATATATTAAAATCATGTTACTATGTAGTCTATTTTGTTTGATTTTTTTATCAGTTAACACTCAATTTTTTTTTGTTTTATTTTTTGAATTTATGAATTTTATTTATTTTTTTTTATACAGCAGGTTCTTATTAGTTATCCATTTTATACATACTAGTGTATATATGTCAATCCCCATCTCCCTATTCATCACAACAACACCACACCCCCGGCACGTTCCCCCCTTGGTGTCCATATGTTTGTTCTCTACATCTGTGTCTCTATTTCTGCCCTGCAAACCGGTTCATCTGTACCATTTTTCTACGTTCCACACATATGTGTTAATATATGATATTTGTTTTTCTCTTTCTGACTTACTTCACTCTGTATGACAGTCTCTAGATCCATCCACGTCTCTACAAATGACCCAATTTCGTTCCTTTTTATGGCTGAGTAATATTCCCTTGTATATATGTACCACATCTTCTTTATCCATTCGTATGTCAATGGGCATTTAGGTTGCTTCCATGACCTGGCTATTGTAAATAGTGCTGCAATGAACATTGGGGTGCATGTGTCTTTTTGAATTACGGTTTTCTCTGGGTATATGCCTAGTAGTGGGATTTCTGGGTCATATGGTAATTCTATTTTTAGTTTTTTAAGGAACCTCCATACTGTTCTCCATACTGGCTATATCAATTTACATTCCCACAGCAGTGCAAGAGGGTTCCCTTTTCTCCACACCCTCTCCAGCATTTGTTGTTTGTAGATTTTCTGATGATGCCCATTCTAACTGGTGTGAGGTGATACCTCATGGTAGTTTTGATTTGCATTTCTCTAATAATTAGTGATGTTGAGCAGCTTTTCATGTGATTCTTGGCCATCTGTATGTGTTCTTTGGAGAAATGTCTATTTAGGTCTTCTGCCCAGTTTTGGATTAGGTTGTTTGTTTTTTTAATATTGAGCTGCATGAGCTGCTTGTAAATCTTGGAGATTAATCCTTTGTCAGTTGATTCGTTTGCAAATATTTTCTCCCATTCTGAGGGTTGTCTTTTCGTCTTGTTTGTAGTGTCCTTTGCTTTGCAAAAGCTTTTAAGTTTCATAGGTCCCATTTGTTTATTTTTGTTTTTATTTCCATTACTCTAGGAGGTGGATCAAAAAAGATCGTGCTGTGATTTATGTCAAAGAGTGTTCTTCTTATGTTTTCCTCTAAGAGTTTTATAGTGTCCAGTCTTACATTTAGGTCTCTAATCCATTTTGAGTTTATTTTTGTGTATGATGTTAGGGAGTGTTCTAATTTCATTCTTTTACATGTAGCTGTCCAGTTTTCCCAGCACCACTTATTGAAGAGACTGTCTTTTCAACATTGTATATCCTTGCCTCCTTTGTCATAGATTAGTTGACCATAGGTGCGTGGGTTTATCTTTGGGCTTTCTATCCTGTTCCATTGATCTATATTTCTGTTTTTGTGCCAGTACCATATTGTCTTGATTACTGTAGCTTTGTAGTATAGTCTGAAGTCAGGGAGTCTGATACCTCCTGCTCCGTTTTTTTCCCTCAAGACTGCTTTGGCTAGGGCTTCCCTGGTGGCGCAGTGGTTAAGAATCCACCTGCCAATGCAGGGGACACAGGTTCAAGCCCTGGTCCGGGAAGATCCCACATGCCGCAGAGCAACTAAGCCCGTGCACCACAACTACCGAGCCTGTGCCCTGGAGCCACGAGCCACAACTACTGAGCCCGCGTGCTGCAACTACTGAAGCCCACGCACCTAGAGCCCGTGCTCCACAACAAGATACACCACCACAATGAGAACCCTGTGCACCGCAAGGAAGAGTAACCCCCACTTGCTGCAACTACAGAAAAGCCCGCGCGCAGCAACAAAGACCCAATGCAGCCAAAAATAAAATAAATAAAATACATAAATTAAAAAAAAAAACAGACTGCTTTGGCTATTCGGGATCTTTTGTGCCTCCATACAAATTTTAAGATTTTTTGTTCTAGTTCTGTAAAAACTGCCATTGGTAATTTGATAGGGATTGCATTGAATCTGTAGATTGCTTTGGGTAGTATAGTCATTTTCACAGTATTAATTCTTCCAATCCAAGAACATGGTATATCTCTCCATCTGTTGGTATCATCTTTAATTTCTTTCATCAGTGTCTTATAGTTTTCTGCATACAGGTCTTTTGTCTCCCTAGGTAGGTTTATTCCTAGGTATTTTATTCTTTTTGTTGCAATGGTAAATGGGAGTGTTTCCTTAATTTCTCTTTCAGATTTTTCATCATTAGTGTATAGTAATGCAAAAGATTTCTGTGCATTAATTTTGTATCCTACAACTTTACCAAATTCATTGATTAACTCTAGTAGTTTTCTGGTGGCATCTTTATGATCCTCTATGTATACTATCATGTCATCTGCAAACAGTGACAGTTTTACTTCTTCTTTTCCAATTTGTATTCCTTTTATTTATTTTTCTTCTCTGATTGCCATGACTAGGACTTCCAAAACTATGTTGAATAATAGTGGTGAGAGTGGACATCCTTGTCTCATTCCTGATCTTAGAGGAAATGCTTTCAGTTTTTCACCATTGAGAATGATGTTTGCTGTGGGTTTGTCATATACGGCCTTTATTATTTTGAGGTAGGTTCCCTCTATGCTCACTTTCTGGAGAGTTTTTACCATAAATGAGTGTTGAATTTTGTCAAAAGCTTTTTCTGCATCTATTGAGATGATCATATGGTTTTTATTCTTCGATTTCTTAATATGGTGTATCACATAGATTGATTTGCATATATTGAAGAATCCTTGCATCCCTGGGATAAATCCCACTTGATCATGGTGTATGATCCTTTTAATGTGTTGTTGGATTCTGTTTGCTAGTATTTTGTGGAGGATTTTTGCATCTATATTCATCAGTGATATTGGTCTGTAATTTTCTTTTTTTGTAGTGTCTTTGTCTGGTTTTGGTATCAGGGTGATGGTGGCCTCGTAGAATGAGTTTGGGAGTGTTCCTTCCTCTGCAGTTTTTTTGGAAGAGTTTGAGAAGGAGGGGTGTTAGCTCTTCTCTAAATGTTTGATAGAATTCACCTGTGAAGCCGTCTGGTCCTAGACTTTTGTTTGTTGGAAGATTGTTAATCACAGTTTCAATTTCATTACTTGTGATTGGTGTGTTCATATTTTCTATTTCTTCCTGGTTCAGTCTTGGAAGGTTATACCTTTCTAAGAATTTCTCCATTTCTTCCAGGTTGTCCATTTTATTGGCATAGAGTTGCTTGTAGTAGTCTCTTAGGATGCTTTGTATTTCTGCGGTGTCTGTTGTAACTTCTTTTTCATTTCTAATTTTATTGATTTGAGTCCTCTCCCTTTTTTTCTTGATGAGTCTGGCTAATGGTGTATCAGTTTTGTTTATCTTCTCAAAGAACCAGCTTTTAGTTTTATTGATCTTTGCTATTGTTTTCTTTGTTTCTGTTTCAGTTATTTCTACTCTGTTCTTTATGATTTCTTTCCTTCTACTAACTTTGGGTTTTGTTTGTTCTTCTTTCTCTAGTTCCTTTAGCTGTAAGGTTAGGTTGTTTATTTGAGATTTTTCTTGTTTCCTGAGGTAGGCTTGTATTGTTATAAACTTCCCTCTTAGAACTGCTTTTGCTGCATCCCATAGGTGTTGGATCGTCATGTTTTCATTGTAATTTGTCTCTAGCTATTTTTTGATTTCCTCTTTGATTTCTTCAGTGATCTCTTGGTTATTTAGTAACGTAGTGTTTAGCCTCCATGTGTTTGTGTTTTTTACGTTTTTTTTTCCCTCTGATTGATTTCTAATCTCATAGCGTTGTGGTCAGAAAAGATGCTTGATATGATTTCAATTTTCTTATATTTACTGTGGCTTGATTTGTGACCCAAGATGTGATCTATCCTGGAGAATGTTCCGTGTGCACTTGAAAAGAAAGTGTAATCTGCTGTTTTTGGATGGAATGTCCTATATATATCAATTAAATCTATCTGGTCTATTGTGTCATTTAAAGCTTCTGTTTCCTTATTTATTTTCACTTTGGATGATCTGTCCATTGGTGTAAGTGAGGTGTTAAAGTCCCCCACTATTATTGTGTTACTGTCGATTTCCTCTTTTAGAGCTGTTAGCAATTGCCTTATGTATTGAGGTGCTCCTATGTTGGGTGCATATATATTTATAATTGTTATATCTTCTTCTTGGATTGATCCCTGGATCATTATGTAGTGTCCTTCCTTGTCTCTTGTAACATTCTTTATTTTAAAGTCGATTTTATCTGATATGAGTATAGCTACTCCAGCTTTCTTTTGATTTCCATTTGCATGGAATATCTTTTTCCATCCCCTCACTTTCAGTCTGTATGTGTCCCTAGGTCTAAAGTGGGTCTCGTGTAGACAGCATATATATGGGTCTTGTTTTTGTATCCATTCAGCAAGCCTGTGTCTTTTGGTTGGAGCATTTAATCCATTCTCGTTTAAGGTAATTATCGATATGTATGTTCCTATGACCATTTTCTTAATTGTTTTGGGTTTGTTTTTGTAGGTCCTTTTCTTCTCTTGTGTTTCCCACTTAGAGAAGTTCCTTTAGCATTTGTTGTAGAGCTGGTTTGGTGGTGCTGAATTCTCTTAGCTTTTGCTTGTCTGTGTAAAGCTTTTGATTTCTCCATCAAATCTAAATGAGATCCTTGCCGGGTAGAGTAATCTTGGTTGTATGTTCTTCCCTTTCATCACTTTAAGTATATCATGCCACTCCCTTCTGGCTTGTAGAGTTTCTGCTGAGAAATCAGCTGTTAACCTTATGGGAGTTTCCTTGTATGTTATTTTCCCTTGTATGTATGGGAGTTTCCTTGTATGTACTTTTCCCTTGCTGCTTTCAATAATTTTTCTTTGTCTTTGATTTTTGCCAATTTGATTACTCTGTGTCTTGGCGTGTTTCTCCTTGGGTTTATCCTGTATGGGACTCTCTGTGCGTCCTGGACTTGGGTGGCTCTTTCCTTTCCCATGTTAGGGAAGTTTTCGACTGTAATCCCTTCAAATATTTTCTCGGGTCCTTTCTCTCTCTCTTCTCCTTCTGAGGACCCCTATAATGCGAATGTTGTTGCGTTTAATGTTGTCCCAGAGGTCTCTTAGGCTGTCTTCATTTCTTTTCATTCTTTTTTCTTTATTCTGTTCCACAGCAGTGAATTCCACCATTCTGTCTTCCAGGTCACTTATGCATTCTTCTGCCTCAGTTATTCTGCTATTGATTCCTTCTAGTGTATTTTTCATTTCAGTTATTGTATTGTTCATCTCTGTTTGTTCTTTAATTCTTCTAGGTGTTTGTTCTTTAATTCTTCTAGGTCTTTGTTAAACATTTCTTGCATCTTCTCGATCTTTGCCTCTGTTCTTTTTCCGAGTTCCTTGATCATCTTCACTATCATTATTCTGAATTCTTTTTCTGGAAGGTTTCCTACCTCCACTTCATTTAGTTGTTTTTCTGAGGTTTTATCTTGTTCCTCCATCTGGTGCATAGCCCTCTGCCTTTTCATCTTGTCTATCTTTCTGTGAATGTGGTTTTTTTTCTCCTTTCTTTTCAGTTGTCCTGACATTTAGAAAAGTTTATACTTTGGTCTAGTGATTAATTTTAGGTATCTTATTTTTTCTAGTTGTTTATTGCTAATGTATATAAATGTTTTTGATTTTTATAAGTTGATTTTGTACCTGGCAACCTTGCTGAACTCTTCTTAATTCTAATAGTATGTCAGCTGAATCTGTTGGTTTTATCTCTTCTCTTCCAGTCCTTACACGTCTCATTTCTTTTTCTCCCTTTATAGTATTAAACAAGACTTCCAGTTCTATGTTAAACAGTAGTTGGTGAGAGTAAGTATCTAGTCTTGTTCTTAATCTTCAAGGAGATGCATCTTAAGTTTCTCCATTTACTGCAAAATATGCTGTATAATTTTTGTATGTAACCTTCACCAAGGTAAGAAATTTGCCTTCTATTCGTATTTTTTAAAGAGTTTTCATCGTAAGTAGGCATGTAACATACTTTTTCTACATTAATTGAGATACTCATACGATTATTCTCCCTTAGTCTATTCATGTGGTAAATTACATTGATAGATTTTTCTGAGTTTGAATGCATTCTCCTTGCATTCTTGGAATTAACTCCATTTGATTGTGATGTATTTTTAAAATACTGTTGGATTCCATTAGCTAATATTTTATTTAAGATTTATGCATCTATATTCATAAGTGAAATGAGCCTATAATTTTCTTTAATTGTCCTTATCTGTTTTTAAAATCAAGACTTCAGGATTTTACTAGACAAATAAAATGAGCTAGGCAGCTTTCTCTCCTTTTCTATTTTCTGGAATAACTTATATAAGAAGAGAAGTAACTCCTGAGAGTCCCGCACACTACACCTGTAAATCCATCTGGGCCTGGATTTGGGGGGAAGGGATGTCCTTACCTACCATTTCAGTTTCATTAATGCCTAGTGGTCTATTCAAGTTCTCTACTTCCTATGCCATTTTTATCATTTTATATTTTTCTAGGAAAAAAACTTTACCTAGATCTTTCCAATTATTTCTGTATAGTTCCTAGCAGTCAGGTTTCTGGCTTGAGTACTTGGTGGTGCCTTCACAGAGAGGGGGGGCACAAGAGGAGCAGCATGTCTGTCATTTGGGGGCCAGAGGAAGTTTGGCTACCTCTACACTTTCAGCAAATCAATGGCTATATGTGATTCTCTGTTGCTTTGGATATTTGTGATTATGTATGAATGTGCACACTTCTATAAAGGTGTGTTTTTATACATGATGCTCTGGTGTGTTTCTGTTTATATGAAAATGTCAGGCTGAAAAAGAACAATTTTTCTGTGTAGTTATTTTTCTGTATCTGTTTGCATGGGTCCGTGAGCTGTGATGGGGGTATTTCCATGGTTCTCTCAATGTCCCTGTGTACATCAGCATCTCTGCCAGCTAGTAATTCATTCTGTGTGCTTTTCCATGTCTTGGAGTGTCTGCAACTGTGAGGGTTCTTGATTCTATGTGTATCTTTATGTCTCTGCACATGTCTTCATCTCTGAGGGTGGGGGATTATGTATGCATCTCTGTGTTTTACTGTAGAAATATATGCATGCAGTGCACATGCTACGTGGCAAGTTCAGACTCTCCAAGTCTGGAAGAAACATTACAACAGGAAATGCTCTGGATTCCAGCTTCCGGATGGAATTTCACTCAGAAAAATACCCCTTCCTGGTCCTCCCAATAACTGCAGCATTCTTTGTCTTTCTTGAAGAGGCTGAGTTGAGGGGGTTTATGCTAACCTTGACCTCAGAGGCCACGTCTTTCAGGAGGATTTGGCAGAGCCATGAAATTCCACACCCTGCCACTTGCCTCTTGCCAGGCCTACTGCTTCCTCCTAAACCCTTTTATAGCTCCACATTATCTACCAGACCAATTCCAATCTAAATTGTCCAGAGAGGCCAGAAGAAGACACAGGGAGATGAGGAGAAAGAAACAGAATAAGATTTTTATAAAGAAATAGATAAACAAAGATAGATATGGGAACAGGGGGATAGAGAAATGAGAACAAGGAGATAAAGAGACAGAGACCAAGAAATAGGTCCTGAATGGTAGGAACAGATAGTCAGAAATGGTGATAAAGAAGCAAAGAAGGTTGGGGACAGAGAGATGTACAGACAGATGGAATGGGCAGGGTAGAAAAAGAGGGACTGACAGAAATGAGGCTGGAATGTAGGGAGAGAGAGAGATGGGGACAGAGACACAGAGATTGGGGTCAGAAAGGCAGTTACATAAAACATGAGGATAGAGACACAGAGATGATAACAGCCATGTGGATAGAGAGAGACACAGAGATGATAACAGCCAGGTAGATAAAGAGAGTGACTGGGATTAGATAGACAAAGATAGAAATGGAGTTGGTGTTGAGGAGGAGGAGGAAGAGGTTGATGATATAGAAGCTAATATTTTTTTAATTGAAGTATAGTTGATTTACAATGTTTCAGGTGTACAGCAAAGTGATTCAATTATATATATATATATGTAAATATATAGGTATATATAGTCTTTTTCATATTCTTTTCCATTATAGGTTATTACAAGATATTGAATACAATTCCCTGTGCTATAGTAGGTCCTTGTTATTTATTTTTAGGAGCTAATATTTTTGAGCATTTGTTATATTTGAGGCATGGTTCTACAAGCTGTACATGTGTTAGTTCATTTAATGCTCTTGGTAACACTGCAGCAGGTACTGTTATCAGCCCTGTTTTACAGATGAGGACACTGAGGCACAGCAAGTCAGCAGCACAACTAGGATTGGAATCCAAACAGTCTAACACCAGAGGCCATACTCTTGACTACTCTGTCAGTGACAGAGAGATAGAGACAGACAGGGATCTGGGGACGAGACAGCAAACAGATGAAACACACATAGGGACAGAAAGATGGAAACAAGAGGCAGGCACATGAGGAGAGCCACCCAGCAAGAGAGATGGTAACAGAGGTAGAAAAGGGGTGATAGATGAGGAGAGACTCAAAGAGGGAAACAAGGGCAAGAAGACCAACATAGGGGTATGTGTGTGAGAGAGAAACAAAGAGAATGTAAATGTTAGTTGTGAGGGGGTGTGAGGCTGGGGTGAAGACAGAGACTGGAACAGAAAGGTGAGGATAGAAATAGAGAAAGATAGGTGGGGAACAGAGACAGATGAATGCAGCAACATAATAGAAAGATGAGAACTGGGAGACAGCCAGAGATAAGATAAATAGGTACAGAGTGATGGAGACAGAGGGGTGGACAGAAAAGAGGCCAAGGAGCCAAAGGAAATTGAAAGAGAAACAGAAAAGACAGAAATTTTGGAACACAAATTCAGAAACAGATGAGGTAGGGTAATATGGTATTATATATGTGAGGATGGAGACACAGACCAAGAGGAGAACCATAAGTTAGATGGGGACAGGATGGAGACAAGGCAACCCCCAACAGAGGCAGTGGAGAGAGAGTGAGAGCAAGAGCAAGAAAGGGAGAGATTGAGAGAGAATAGGAGAGAGAGGAAAGAGAAACCACCAGAGAGATGTAAACAGAAAGACGAGAGAGCAAAATAAGAGAAATGGGAGACATCTGAAAGGTGGTGACAGTGATGGTGAACTGGGGTGACAGTAAAAAATAAAAGAAATAGAGGCACAGTATGAAGTAATTTTGATTCAACAACCACTCACAAGTCTCGGATATATCAGGGCTGGCACTGGGCTGTGTGGTACCCAATAGGCTGTGAGCTCAGGAAGGCAGGGACTGGGCCTTTGTTATGCAATACTGTATCCTCCACCTACAGTATACTCCCAATCATGTGGAGGGCTACCATTTATTAAACATTAGGTACTGGGGACTGTGCATGCGTTTCATGGATTATGTTATTGAATCCTCACAACTCTGATGTAGTAGGTATTATTATCATCCCCTGTTTACAGATGGGGAAACAGACTTAGAGCAATGAGTAACTTACCCAGGGTCACACAGAGGAGCTAGGAGTGAAGCCCCAGCCTGGACCAATGATGAGAGTATGTCATGAACCAAGGATTAGGATGAACCCTGTTCTTTCTGTACACCCAAGGTGCAAAAAATCAAATTCCAGTCTGCCTGCCTCCAAGGCCTACATGTCTGACCACCATGCCACACTGCTCCAGTGAAGACTCACTCACAGACTGATGGAAGACTGCTGAACCAAGGTAAGTGTGTCCTGACTCCTTACACTCTGGAGCTCCCTCTATCTAGCGAAGGAGGATGACCTGGCTACCTCAGAGAGAGTGAGAAAAGTCCTGTGAGTGACAGGAATAAAACCCTGTGGGAGAACCTCGGCCAGGGAAAATCAGAGAATGCTTCCTGGAGGAGAAAGTAGTTCAAAGAGGCCAAAGACAGATTTACAGAGAGGTCAGTGAAGCTTCAGGGTCCCTCATTTGTCTCTTGCAAGGCCCTGCTTAACAATCAGCGAAAAATCAAAGAATACTGAAGATGTGTATTCTTCACTCTATAAGAAAATTGAAATGCCCTGACATCTTACAGCTCATATATGAAAGAAACTAAACAGGTTTTCCCAAATTTGACAATAGTCCTAAAAATGTACATTATTGTAAAGCTGAAACTTTTCTAAACTATCAATAGTAAAAAATTTCTATCAACCATGCTATTAAGAAAGACTGACTAATATTTCTCTTCTCTCTACAGAAAAATGATCTTATCTCATGCTTCAGTGACAAAATAAAAGCCATCAGACATGGGAGAATTGTTCCAGGACCTTCATCTTCCCACCACTGAATCCCTAAACCTCCCAGTATCTGTGTTCATCTTTTGTTTCATTCCTTCCTGTTACAATGAAGGGCCTGAGGACCTCTCCTTCTCTCTGAGGCCCAGTGCCCCAGACCCCAGCCCCTCCTTTCCCTTCCATTATTCCCTTTCTCTTCTGTGTTCCCGTCCGGTCCCTCTCTATGGTCTCTGGGTCTTTCCCAGCAGCAAACAAGCATGGTCTAGCATCTCCCATCTTAGAAAAATCATTCTTTGCCCCTCCTCCTACCATCACCTTAGCTCTCTGGGCTCTGTTCCCATTCACAGCCATGTTTCACAAGGAAATTGCCTACACACCTAGCTCCACTTTAGCAGGATAGGGGGCAGTGTTTTATTCCCTCTGACCTCAGGGAGGGTCCTGTAACAATCTACCCTCCCACCAGCACTCTATCCAATTATTCCTGCTTTTCAAATTTTATTTATTTTTCATGATAATACATTATAAATTTTATAATATACATATCTGTACAGTTTGAATAAATTATAAAACAAATACCTATGTACCTGTACCCATCACCCAGCTTCAAAAACAAATCATTTCTGAATGACAAAACCCGCCATGTAGCCCTCCCCAGTCACATCTCCTTCCCCTCCCTGAGGTAACCAGTGTCATTTTTCATGCCTTGCTTTTTTGTATGGTTTTACAACATATTACTGCATCCATATATTGTATAATTTTGAATGTTCAACTTTATATAAACATATTCTTTCATGACTTTTTTGAATCAGTATTAGGTTTCCTGAGTTTTATCCATGTTGATACATGTAGCTGGAGTTCATTTATTTAATTATAATATTCCATTGTATAAATATGTCTCAATTTATTCATCTTATTTTCTTGTTTCTGTTTCTTGCTGTTTCAAACAGGCTTTGGTGAACACTCTTGTAGTGTCTCCCAGTACACACATGTGAGGATTTCTCTAGGGGAGCGATTCTCAAACTTTCTGGTCTCAGGACTTCCTTTACATTCTTAAAAATCACTGCAGACCCTAAAAAGCTTTGGCGTATGTGGGTTATACCAACTGATACTTGCTGTATTAGAAATTAAAACTGAGAAAGCTTAAATATATTAATTTTAAAATAATAAGCCAGTTACATTTAACAAAAGTAACATTTTTATGAAAAATAACTATATTTTCCAAAACAAAATATAGTGAGAAGAGTGGCATTGTTTTACATTTTTGCAAATCTCTTTACTGTATGGCTTAATAGAAGACAGCTGGATTCTCGTATCTGCTTCTGCATTCAATCTGTTGTGATATTACATGTCATGTAGCCTCTGGAAAACTCCACTCTACGTACTTGAGAGAATGAGAGTAAAAGAAGCAAATAACATCTTTCTAGTATTACGGTTTTGGCTCCCCCAACCCCCATCCCTGCCCTCAGGATCCTCAGACCACATTGTGGGAACTACCGCTTTGGGATAGACACCTAAAATTGCTGGACCTAGAGTATGTGCATAGTTCAGCTTTACTAGAAAATGGCCAACATTTTCTAGAGTGGTTGTATCAGTTTACACTCCTACCAATGGTGTATCCATTCACTCTTCATCCATTCTGGTTTTCACCCCACCACTCCTCCAAAACTACTTATATCAAGGTCACTACCAACACCCATATTGCCGTATCCAATGGACCCTTTTCAATCCTCATTTTAGTTGACTTCTCAGCACTCTTAAAACATCCCTGACACATCGCTAGTTATGTCCCTATCTCTTTACCTCTTTTCAGTCTCTTTGCCACCTCCTACTCCTTCATCCAACCTCTAAACTTGAAATTTCTCAGAGCTCAGTCATGGATCCTCTTCCTTTCTCTTTCTTCTGTCTCAGACTGACTTCTTCTCTCGTGGTTTTTTAATGCTATTTCTATACTGCCAACTCTCATTTATATCTGAAACCAGACCTCTCTGAGATGTACAATGTATACCACTATCTGCTTGACTTCTTCATTTGGCTATTTCAAGGGCATGTAAAACTGAACTCTTGATCTTCCCCTGAAAACCTGTTCCTCTTTTCTGTCTTCCTCATCTCGATGAATGACCTGGCCTCACATCACCAGGTCCCTGGGAGGTATCCTTGATTCCTCCTTCTCCCACCGGCAAGCCACCACACCAAGCCCTTTCAATTCTAAATATCTTTCAAATCCACCTCTCTTCATCTCCACCTCTGCCACCTTAGTCCACTCACCGTCATCTCTGATTGCAGTAGACTCCTAATCTTGTCCACCTCCAATCCAATCCACAACAGCCAAAGTAATCTCTTTAAACATTAACTATACCATGTCAATTCCAAGCTTAAAACCTTTCAATGTAGTGTATTTCAGCATTTGGGGGATAGGAAGTATCTACAAAAGAGATACTATTTCATCATGATCATATATGATGCAAACTGAGACATGCTTACCCCTCCTACATAATCCTATGATACGTTCTGATATTTTCTATTCTTTTCTCAAATTGATTTCAGTACCTTCTGCAGTTTGACCCACATTTAAAAGCACTGCTTCAGGGCTTCCCTGGTGGCGCAGTGGTTGGGAATCTGCCTGCCAGTGCAGGGGACACGGGTTCGAGCCCTGGTCCGGGAGGATCCCACATGCCGTGGAGTGGCTGGGCCTGCATGCCACAACTACTGAGCCTGTGTGCCATAACTGCTGGGGCTCGCACGCCTGGAGCCCGTGCTCCTCAACAAGAGAAGCCACTGCAATGAGGAGCCCGTGCTCCTCAACGGGAGAAGCCACTGCAATGAGGAGCCTGTGCTCCTCAACGGGAGGGGCCACTGCAATGAGAGGCCCGTGCACCGCGGTGGAGGGTGGCCCCCACTCGCCGCAACTACAGAGGGGCCACGCGCAGCAGGGGGGACCCAACGCAGCCAAAAATAAATAAATAAATAATTTTTTTAAAAAAACACTGCTTCAGTACCTTTTTATTGCTCATAGAATAAGATCTATTCTCCTTACCATGGCCTATAAAGCCCAACATAAGCTGGCTTCTGCCTGCCTACCTCCTCAACCTCACATCCCATACCTCTTGCCCTCAGCTTACTGTGCTCCAGCCACACTGGCCTTCCTGCAGTTCCTAAGTATACCCTTTCCCTTTCTTCCCAGGGCCTTCTCACTTGCCGTGGCCTCTGCCTGGGACACTTTTGCCTCCACTCTTCATCAGCTAACTCCCATTCCTTTACTCATCTTAAATATTGGCCTTGCCTGAATCTCAGGCTAAATTGCCCCCACCTGTTATTCTCTTTCCTATCACCCTGTTCCAACTCTTTATAGCCTTATCACAATTTGTAATTTTGTGTGTTTATATGTTGTAATTATGTATTTGTTTACCTCAAGTCCTCTCCAGCACCAGACTGAAATTCTGAGGGCCGAGTTTGTTTTCCATGATCTTGTTCATGTCTGTCTTATTCACCACTGCATAAGTAGTGCCTCATATGGTGCCTGGCCCAAAGTGTGTGCTCAAAAGGCATTCATCAAATGAGCAGAGATCTGAAGAACAAATGAAATGGAACTGGGGAGATGTGGACAGAATTTCTTGCAGATGCAACAGCATATGCAAAGACTCCAAAGCTAGACAGACTAAGGAACAGTCTAATAATTTCAGCTTTGACTCAAGCATGGAGTCTGGAAAGGCTGGTGGCGGTCAAATCATGAAGAGCCCAGCTTAACTTTGCCTGTTGAGGAAGGTAGTTTTCCTTTTGAGCAAGTGGGGGACTCATTGAAGGGTTCTAAACGTGAGAGTGAAATGATTTTGGTTTACCTTTTCAAAAGATCATACTGCCTACAGTGAAGAGACTAGATTCCAGGGAATACGACTGAAACAGGGAGGTTGTGACAGTATTCAGGTTAGAAATGGTGCTGGCCTAGATTAGGGTAGTAGCAGCAGAAATAAAAGAGACTATGTAAATAAATTTGGGAGATATTCAGGAGATAAAAAATGACGGGACTTGGTGATTGCATGGGAGTGGAGGAGAAAGAAGAGGGGTATAGCTCAGGTTTCTGCCTTGACTGGGGTCATTCGCTAAGGTAAGGCACAAAGAAGGACAAAAAGGCTGGGAGGAGGATACCTTGAGTTGGAGAGAAGCTGAGGCTTTAGGTGTCTCCAGGGTATTCAGGCAGAGCTATCTATTAACCCATTGAACGCATAGGTCAGGAGAAGTACCTGGACTTGTATCAATTTGGGAGTCATCAGCAAAGAAATGATAGTTGAAACCATGAGAATGAATGTAATAATCATAGGAAAGAGCAGAGAGAGAGAAGAGAGCTCAGGCCAAAACCTAAAGAGCACCAGCATTTAAGAGTTGGACAAGGAGTCTGGAAAGTAAAAAGGAGTTACCAAGGAAGCAGGAGAAAACTGAGAGTGTGGTGTCATGGAAGTGGTTTAAGGAGGAGGGAGTGGTCACTAGTGCCAAATGCTACCAAGAAGTCAGGTAAGATAACCTCTGAATAGATTCTATTGGATTTAGTGACATGGGCCATGGCAGACCTTGATAAGAGAGCAGTATCAGGCAAATAGTAGAGGCAGATTGGAGTGGGTTGAAAGATAAGTGGGAAGTGGGAAAATTAAGACAGTTAAGTGTAGGCGACTCTTGAGACGTTTATAGAGGGAGGTGGTTGGAGAGGGAGATTTTTTGGTAATTTTTAGATGGAAGAGACCTGAGTATGTTTAAATGCTGTTGGGAAGGAACAAGGGACAGATTCTGTAGGTTTGGTGGCAAGAAGGAAAGAACTTCCTTTTTGATGACTTCTGTTTACTCTGTGAAGTAGGAGGTGGGGTCATCTGCTGAGGGTCAGGGGACAGATGGAGAAGTTGGGGGTTTGAGGAAAAGGGAGGTTAGAAATGGCTGTTGCGCAGCATGAGACAGAAGGCTGCCCGGGAACGCATAGTAGGGTTGTGGGTCAGCACCAAGGGCCTGGTAGAAGCTGGGGACCATGAGTTTATAGTGGCACAAATCTGTGAGGTTGAATAGTTTTCTCCAGCAGTGTTTAGCTGCCTGGGCACAGGCATGGAAAAGGCGGACAGTTGGACTGATTCAAGGTTGGAATGTTGCCAGGCAGATGCGACAATCCTGGGAACTGAGGCTATTGGCCAAAGAGTGGCGAAGTAAAGAACCATGAGGTCTGGTCTGAGCTGCGTGAAGAGTATCAAAGGCAAGTTCCCTATGAGCCAAGCTCTAGGGAAACTTTGGAACATGTGGAAAGGTTGCTGGAAAAGAGATTGAACGATGAGCAGAGGGAGGCAGAACTGAGATGGAACAGAAAGGCAGATTTGGGGGTTTGAGCCCGTAGACTTGACTGTGCGGGACCAGGGGGAGATGGGGAGGACAGGCTGAGGGGGAATTTTTAAGAAGAAGGAGGGCCTTGAAGGCGGTCGCAGCGAGAATTGAGGCCGGCCGAAGTGAGGAGGCGTGGCCAGGCGCAAATCCCGGGCGAGGGGGCGGGGCCCGGGCAACTGGGTCCCAGCGCCGCTGTGGCTGCGGCTGCGGCTGCCTCAGCGACTGCTCCCGCCTCCCCACCCCCCTTCCCCGGGCTCCTTCCCGCCCGCCGCCGCGGAGACCCAGGCCAAGGCTGGGGAGGACGGCGAAGCCGGGCCTAGGCTGTTCCCCTGCCCCCGCCGCTGGAGCATCGTCAGGAGGCATTGGCTGAGGGGGAAACCCCCAGCCCGAGCGCGCGGCGTACACGCGCGCCCCCCGCCACCGCCATCCTCTCCTCCCTCCCTCCCTCCCCTTCCCTCTCCTCTCCTCCCCTCCGCCCCCCAGCCTCCGCTGCGGCGGGAGGAAGAACCTTTTCCGACCAGCCAGGAGAGCCCAGATCGATTCCCATCTGGGGAGAAAGAAGAGAACACGCACTCGGAACAGACCGGCCGCTCGCCCCGGGGCCACGGAAGTGGTTCGCCGCTCACGAGAGAGCCCGCGCCGAGCGCTACCCCCCGACCCTCACCCAGCCGCTGCCGCATAGACAGCGCTCCCCAGCGGGCCCCCGGCCCCGCCGAGCCCACTCCCCGCGCGGGGCCCGGGCCGGCGATGCCTGGCACCGCAGCGGCGGTGGCCGCGGCTGCTGCTGGTACTGCCACCGCTGCCACGGCTGCTGGCCCGGGCCCGGGCCGGGGGCTCGGGTCTCCGCAGTGGGGCTGAGCCCGCAGCCCCGCCCCCCGAGCCTGAGGCCGCTGCTCCGCCGGGCGCCGGGCCTCCTCCGCCCGCGCCTACGCCCCAGGAGCTGGAGCCAAGCGGGGAGCCTGGGCCCCGCGCCCAGGCCCGGACCATGCACGGCCACCGAGCCCCGGGGGGCGCCGGGCCTTCCGAGCCCGAACACCCAACCGCGAACTCCCCCAGCGCCGCGCCACCGGCCTATGCCGACTCGGACCCTGGAGCCTCGGAGCCTGGACTGCCGGTGCCCAGGGGATCAGGCTCGGCTCTCGGAAGCCTCTTGGATCCCCAGTTTGCCGGACCCTCGGACGCCAGTCTGGGCGTCGCTCCAGGCCCCCGGGTCTTGCCCTGCGGCCCCAGTCCACAGCACCACCGGGCCCTGCGCTTCTCCTACCACCTGGAGGGCTCGCAACCCCGGCCTGGTGAGTGATCGAGAAAGCATGGGAGCCCGAGCCATGGGCCTGGGAGCGGGTTCTTGTTCTCGGGCCCTTTAAGCCCCACCTCTGGGCCGGCCCGCTCACCCCAGCCCTTCGTCTCTTCTCAACCCGCAACCCCTTCCCTCGCTCCTCGGCCTTCGTCTAATTCTTTCAACCCCTGTCCCCCGCCTCCCGCCTCCTCTCTGTCCCCTGTGCCCCCTCAACCCTTCCGACCCTCTTCTCTTCCATCTGCTGAGGCTAATGGGAGAGGGAGCACTCTAAGAAAAAGGGGCTGGATTGCAAGGCAGTAAGGGGGGTTTGTTTGGGGGAATGGGAGAAAAGGAGTCTCCCATTTGCCAAGCGCCTACATTGTGCCAGGCACTGGGTGCTTTACATGGGTTTTCATTTCATCTTCAGGAGCCTCCTGTGAAGTAAGTATCATTAGCCCCACTTTGTAGGGGAGGAAACTGAGGCTCAAAGAAATTAAGTAAGTTGCCCAAGGTCACACAGCTAGTATAGAGACAGGATTCCAAACCAGATCTATTTGAGTCCAAAGTCTATGGTCTTTCTGCTTCCCAAACTGAGGCTGGAGACCATGAAAGTAAAGCCAAGCCTTCTGCTTATGTGATTTTCTCCTGTACTGTTCAGCAGCTCTAGAGTATGAGTGGAAAAAAAAAAGAGGGATGGTGGATTGATCCAAGGTTGGGGTTTTGCCAGGTGTATGTGGCAGGAGGACAAGGGAAGGAGGGAGTAGAAGGTGCTGATGAGAGAGAAAGGTGGAAGAGGTGGGCCTTGGGGGTCAAGTTGGAGGGAAGGGCTGGAGGGGCTGGTAGGTAGGGAGACAGCAGAAAGGTGGTGATGGGGGGAGGCAGAAGCCAGTTGTAGCAGAGCTGCAGAGGTGCAGGGCTATAAGGTTGTTTGTGAGGCGAAGTCAGGATGCTTGAACTTGGATTTGCAGAGGTGGAGCAGCTCTAGGTCAGGCTGGGGCCACAGACCACTGCCTGGAGAGACCTTTGCACTGCACAGAACTGAGTGCCTGAGGAGTCCAGCAGGGCCTCCCCCGTCTGGGGACATCCCATGTGGACCTGAGCCCAGGAGCCATGGAGGAAGAGCAGTATCTTCCACTGGGCAACACTTGAAGTAGCTGTTGAGCCTCTGGGACCTCCCAGGGTCCACATCCCAGGCTTCTCAGGTTTGGGGGGACTGTGGCCCAGCACCAGGTAGCATTAGTAAAGCATAAAAGTATGGGCAACATGTGCCCCTTGCTGCTCTTGTGACCTTGGGCTAGTTGTGGAACCTCTGGGAGTTCTCAGGGGCTCCCTCGGTGTGGGCTGGAGATAACCAGCTGACAACAGGCCTTTAACACCCTGCCCTGCATGTTGCTCCTGCTGACTTTCCAAACTCCCCTTGACAGACACTGTGTGGAGAAGGTTACTCACCCACTTTACTGCAGCACCTTCTTTCAGATCCCAAAACATGCCACAAGCACTCCCACCTCAGGGCTTTTGCATCTGCTTTTCCCTCTGCCTGGCAGCTCTTCCCCCTGCTCTCTACCTGGCTTGTTTCTTATCTTTCAGGTCTCAGCTCAGATGTCACCTCCTCTGAGAGACCTTCCCTGATCACTTTAGGTAGGGGCCCTTGTGGGTCTCCATCGAAATTGCCACTGCACTTCCATCTTTGCACTTAGTACATATGCAGTTATCTTATTCTATGTGTCTACTTATTTATTGCCTGTCTCCCTCAACTAGAATGTGAGCTCCTTGAGGGCAAGGGGATTATATCTGTTTTGTTCACCGTTGTATCCCCAGCAACTAGCATAGTGCCTAGCACACAGTAGGTGCTCAATAAATCCTTGAACAAATGCCTGAACAGATACAAAGGGACCACATAGTAGGCCCTCAGTAACCATTGTCTAAGAGAAGGACAACTGAGCTCCTGCCCTCCAGATACTCTTGGTATGGGAGTCAGTAGCTGGGCAGCATCTAGGCTTCTGATCTCTGGCCTCTGATCAATACACAGCAGTGATTCTTCCCACTCCATCAGTCCTTCCAAATTACAATCAAAATACCCATCCTGAACCACTCCCCTCCTCCCCCCAAAAAGCAGCACAAAGTTCCTACGATCCTTTTTCCCAATGAAGTCCCTGCCTCTCTAATTGATGGGTGTCTTTTTCTTTCTTTCACTTCAAGTTGAGGAGTGGGAATAAGAAGGGTGTCAGGGAAGGACCTGGCCTCCCATCCAACCATTCTTAACTGACTCACTGTGGAACCCCGGGTGAGTGACTTCCCTTCTCTGAGCCTCAATTTCCTCATCTAGAGAATGCCATGAGAAGTCTATGAGATACTAGTTGCAAAGCCTGCAGAATGAAATAAAATTTAAAAAAAAAATAAGAGAAAAACCTTCTGAAGAAGAGGCGGAGGAATTACTCAGGCCCTGGCAAGACAAGCGCTGGGCCATGTGATTCACAGCAGCATGGGGCGTGAGATCCCGCCTCCCCCACTGCCCTTCCAGCCCAGGGGTAGGCACAAGTGACTTGCTTCTCTCTCCACAGGACTTGCCTATAATTGGCCCAAAGAGGGCAGGGTTGGTAGTTGTAGGGTGTGTGTGTGTGTGTGTGTGTGTGTGTGTGTGTGTGAGTGAGAGAGAGAGAGAGAGAGGGAGAGCGTCAATTAAAGGGTTGAAACATTTTCGTCCACATGTTAAGATTTCCATGTGCCTCCCCGCTTCCTCCCTCAGACTGCTGAGGCCTTTATAGAATCACCATCCTTAGGGGCAGTGGCCCATCCTGGTGGGGGGGATGGTTTTTAAAATAATATATCTTATCCATGTGAAAGCTTTGAATTGCTTCAAAGTGCTTTCTCTTTTAGTTACCCTGATTCCTAGTGGGGGGTTGGTTGATTGTTTTTATGCCCATTTCCCAGTTTGATAAAACCTAAGGCCTTATTGGGTTACTGAGATAACTAAACTTCTCTGAGATACCAGAGAGGGCTTTGAGAGAGTCAGAAAGGAGTTCCCAGGTGTAGGTTTGCTCATAGAGATTTGGGGGGAGCCCTGCCCTCTTCCTCAGCTTTGGGAATATCTTTCCAGATGCTGATTGGGGGATAGCTTGGGACTTGACCCTAGCTCAGTCAAAGGAGTTGCACCTGGTGTTAAAGCCTTTTCGTGGGTAGTGGAAGGACTCAGCCTGTTGAGGGGGGCAGCATGAGGGGCTGGCTCCTGATTTGGAGCCTGGGCCATCATCTGACACTCTAAGAGTAAGAATTGGAGCTGGAAAGGCCCCTAGTCACCGTCTGGTCCTGGGCTTCCTAAACTGGATGAACATCAGAATCCCCCTTGTTGACTTTGAAAAAATAAATGTGATTCCCAGACTCTACCTCAAAGCTCCAGGATCTTAGGGTTGCAACCCGGGAATCTATTTTGAAAGCTCCTCAGGTGATTCTGATGTATAGCCTAGAGTGGGAACCATCCTTGAGCTGGGACAGTGGAGACTCTGAGAGGGAGTTTAGCTGCGGTCCTACAGTGAGTCAGCATCATTAGGATACCACATCAGCCTCCACTCTGAGGCCCTCTCCCCAGGGCCTTGTGTGGGCCTCCCACCATAACTCCCAACCCTGAAGGGAGGCATGGGATCTAAGCTAAAGGGAGTGAGTCAACCTCTCACCCACATATGCACAAACACTGGCAGCCTCAGTTTACCCTTTATGCCTAGCTCTTATGTATGGCTGCCATTTGGCAGTTTAAGCTGGAAGGCAGTTACAGTTTTGGGACTCTAGGCAGAGGAAACGCTGGCATCAGCAGCACCCAGCACAGGGCCTGGCCCAAAGGAAGGGCTCTAGAGGGGTGCCAGCAAGGTTTGCAGAGCTAGGAGGAACATAGAGAGCAGTTCAGGTAGGAAGTTCAGTGGGAGCAAAGGCACTGAGACATGAGGCATCCTCGGAAAGGGGGTGGTATTGGGAGAAGTAGAGAGATAAGGCTGGCGAAGGGACTTTATCCTGAGGGCAAAGGGGAACCTTTGAAGGGGAATGATGTGCTCAGATGTGGGTGTTTGAGAAATCCCCACGGCTGTATGTGGAGAGTGGATGGTAGGGCCACAAGAGTGGGGTCAGAGACCGGCAGGTAGGGGTCGCAGTCATCCCAGTAAGAGGTGATAGTAGCTTGGGTTAGAGTGATGGCAGGTGAGGAAGGTAAGATCTGAGAGATATTTTGGTGCTAACATGGACAGATCTTGGTGGTGGCTTGGACGTAGAGGCTGAGGAAGAAGGAAAAGTCCAGGATGAGTCTGGGTTGTTTTCTGAAACCAACTACGGTGACCTGGTGGATGCTGGTGGGGCCACCTACTTGCAAGAGAAGGAGCAGGTTTGGGGGGAGATACTGATGTACATTTGAAACCTGTTGCATTTGAGAGGCCTGGGGGGACATCCGGGTGGCGAGCGGGGGCTACTCTTCATTGTGGTGCGCGGGCTTCTCGTTGCTCTGGCTTCTCTCGTTGCAGAGCACGGGCTCTAGGGTGCGTGGGCTTCAGTAGTTGTGGCTCGCCAGCTCAGTAGTTGTGGCTCGCAGGCTCAGTTGCTCTGCGGCATGTGGGATCTTCCTGGACCAGGGCTCGAACCCGTGTCCCCTGCATTGGCAGGTGGATTCTTAACCACTGCACCACCAGGGAAGCCCCAGTCCCATCCTTGAAGACATAGATAGTGAGGTCAGCAGAGTCACCCAAACTTTGCCTTAGAAATGTCATTTGGGGGTGGGGTGGGGGGAGGAGCAGTTTTTAAAGTATATTTGCATAAAGCTGAGACCCATTTCACATATACCCAGGGTAGTGGCTGCTGCGAAGAACAGAGGGCGTACTCCTGAAAAGCAAATCAAACATTGGTGAAGTAAATTCCTGTGGCTCCCTCCGTGTTTTCCCTGTTGAGGGCATCCTGAGAGGCCATAGAGGGAGGTTGCTCACGGAAAGGAGAAGAGGGGACTCATGACAGGAGGGGGTGGTGGGCTCTGCTGGTGATTTTTGGAGAGCAGCAGTTTGAAATTCCAGGGGAGTGTCTGGGAAAAGACCCAGATTTGGTTTCTAGTCAGCTGGGGCCTCCCAAACAAACACAACAAAGTGTAAAGACTGGGTAGCTGCAAAAAGGACTTCTCCAGACAGGACTAAAAGAATTGAAGTTTCCAGTTGCAGATGGTTGGCACCCCCATTCCTCGGCCCTTTCACGTGCCTCTGCCCCTAGGGGACAGCCTGGCTGGGGCTACTTGCTCCTTCAAGGGTGAGCGGCAGCTACCAGTGCCCCAGACAGATGCCAACCATGGCATTCTGGGGACCAGTTAGCTAAATGCCTTAGGCAGATGTGGAGCTGGCCAGACGCTGGCTGGGTGGGGCTAGGACCTGTCTGGAATGAGGACAGGAAGTGCACTCTGCCGTTGCCCAGCCCGGAAGTGTTAAGTGCCCTCATCTGGAGAAAGCAGACATCCTTGGAGCAGTGAGTCCAGCCTCTCCAGGCTCCAGTACCCAGTTCCTTGGACCTGGAAGGCATCACACCTCCAAAAGGTACCTCAAAACACAGAGGGCTGGAGACAAGGATGAGGGCAATAGCAGAAGGCACCTCTGCACTCCTGACTCTTCCCTTGGTTCACTGTGCCCTCAGGCTTCCCTTCCCACCTCAAGGCCTTCGTTTCCCCATGTGTAACATCAAGGACCTGTTCATCGCATTTGTCTGGCGTATAGTAGGGCATCCATAAGTACTTGGTGAGCAGATAAGGGAGAGTGAAAGAGGGGAGGAAGGAGGACATTTCTTCATTTAACAAATGTTTATTGAGTACCTACTTTGTGCTTGGCCCTGTGTGAATTGCTGGGTGGGCAACAAAAGGCAGGCTCAGTCCCTGTCCTCGTGGAGCTCCTTTCTAGCAGGGAAGACATACATGACAGGTAATTCCAAGCACAGATGCTGAAGGAACAGATGAGGAGGGGGCAGGCAGGGAAAAGAGGACACTTGAGCTGAGATCTGAAGGATAAATAGTCCAGAGGTAAGGAGAAGCAGAAAAGCTGTTCAGGCCCACGAGAATGACATGTGCCAAAGCCCCAGGCAGAGGAGAGCACTTTCGAGGAACAGACAAGAGGCCTTTGTGGCTGCAGGGTGGGGGTGGGGGTGGGGGTGGGGAAGTGTTTTCAAGCTGGGCCTTACTTGTCCCTGTGCTCAGGAGTTTGGAGTTCACCCCGGAGGCAAGGGGAGCCCTTCACCGGGCTACAGAAATTGAAGGGGATTGTGTTTTCATAACCTGGTTGTGGTGTGGAGAATACCTTGTAGAGGGCCCTGAGGATGGGAGGGAAACCAGTTAGGAGGCTGGAGTGGGAAAAATAGTCTATGGATTCCTGCCCTCCTAAGAAGTTGAGTCTGTAGGACTTGGGGTCTGGCTGGGCGTGTGAGTTAAGGGAGCAGGGGGAGTCGTGGAGAAAGCCCAGCCTCTGGCTTAGGGAACTGGGTGGCTGGAGGTGCCATTCCTGGGGTGGGGAAACAGGAGGAAGAGCCACTAGGGGCTGGGATAGAGCTGGGTTTTAAGATGCACTGAGTCTGAGGAGCCTGAAAAAGGGGCAGTGCCCAGTAGGCATCAACTGTGTCCATCTGGGCCCCAGACTAAGGACAGGAGGGTGAGGGGCACAGGTGTGTGGCTGAGGCCCAGAGAGGGAACTGAAGGCCTCTTCCCGTTGCTGGAGGCTTTCAGCCCTCTGCAGCACCTCCCCGTGGCCCGTGCAGAGAAGGGGTTAAGTCAGGGAGGGAAGGCGCCTGTAGAAAGCGGGAAAGGCAGGACTGGCAGCGCTGGCCCCAAGGAGCTGAAGCTGGCATAGAAGCCCTTCTGCCTGGGCCTGCTAGGCCCTCGCCACCGCCCACGCCGCTGCCTTCAACTTCACCTTCACCTTCTCTGCCCCCCCCTCCAGCTTCTTCCCTGCTCCCCAGGCGGGGCCTCCCAGCCTAATGCGTTCCAGGTGTAGCTGCGGCCCCCTCCCCCACCCCGGGGCACAGGGGAGGGGGCAGGGAAGGTGCTGGGCTCTTTCACTCTTCATCTCTTAGGGGCTCCAAGTCTCCAGATCTCCCCGACAGCTTCTGTCTCTGGAGAATTCCTTCAGGGATCTCAGTTTGGGCCCCATGTCCCTGTCAGGGGCAGGCAGTGGTGAGAGCCCCCCAGACCCAGCTCTGCCACTTTCTAGTTTCATGTGATCCTGAGCGAATCACCTCACCCCTGTGAGCCTCGGTTTTCTCATCTACAAAATGGGGTTAGCATCCCCACCTCCTAGGGTTGTTAGGATTAAATGCCACAGGTAGAGCAGAGCACTTGGCGTGGCACATTGTAGCCATGTTCAACAAGTGGCCCTGGTCTGCTCTTTTTGTCCCCTTTGCCTCTTTGGGCCTGCATCCCTCACTGTCTCTGTCTCCCTTCTGACTCGCCCCCGCCCATTTTTTCCTGTCTCCTTCTCTAGCTGTCCGATTTTCTGGTTCTCTGTAGTTTCCCTGTCTTCTTCCTCCTTGTTTTTGTCCCAGTCTCTCTGGGTCCTTTTCCGTCATGATCTTTCTGTGTTGCCAACTCTCAGTTTTGACCAGGCCTCGGTGGGGGGAGGGGAGTGGGGAGGGGGGATGGGTGGGTGTTGGGGGCTCTGGGGTCACACACAGCAGGGGTCAGAGGGGCCATCCCCTAGCGGCTTTGTCCTCAAGGGGAGGGAAATCACAGCCAGCGTGGCAGCCCCAGCACTGGGTAATTACTGCCCCCAGTGCTCCCAGCTGCAGCTCCACTCCCTTCCCTTCCTGTCCTCTGAAGTCCCCAGCCCCTCCCTGGGGGTGGAGCTACCACCCCCAGCCTTCTCTGGCCTCAGGTCCAGAGATGCTGGGAGGAGGTGGCCAGGCCCTCACAGCAATCAAGCAACTGGAAGAGAGATGGGCTGTCTGTGCTCCCATGTGGCTGTGGTGTGTGTGTGTGTGTGTGTGTGTGTGTGTGTGTGTGTGTGTGTGTGTGTGTGTGTGTGTGTGTGTGTGTGTGTGTGTGTGTGTGTGTGTGTGTGTGTGTGTACGTGCGCATGCGTGCACATGTGCCTGGCTGCCTAGCTGTCTTTGTCCCCATGGGTCTGTTTTGTGTATATCTTAATGTTCTTGTTTCTGTATATCCATGTGTATGTTTGAGTGCATGTCATTATATATCCATGTGTGTCTATGTGTGTCTTTGGGTCTGTATATGTTATGTGTTCCTGTGTTATGACACCTTGGCTCTGTCTAAGCCCCTGGGGCATTTCCAGATGTTTCTGCATGTGGGTCTCTGTATGTAGACTCTGTGTGTGTGTGTGTGTTTCTGTGCCAGTGCCTGCCTCTGCATGGCCCCTATGGGTCTGTATCTTGGTGGTAGTGGTTGGTGGAGAAGGAGGGTGCCTGCCTGTCTTTTGGCTTTTTCTGCCCCTTCCTCCTGTTCTTACAAACCCAAGACTCTGGTCACTGTGCCCTTCAAACACACTCTTCACCTCCCCACCCCTAGTATCCACACCTTTGCTCACTTTTCTTCCCTTGCCTGCAGGACTGTGTCCAGTCTATCTACACCTGAAAAAACACAACCTGGATGGGCGAACTCAAAAACCATTTCCTTTAGAAAGTTCTCTGACCTCCCCCCCCGACCGCCCCCAATGTGATTTCTTTCGCAATTCAGCAAACATTGACCGAGGATGTGCTCTGTGACTCTGGACACAGACACACTTGGGATCCAGTCTCAGTTCAACCACTTCTAGCTGTGTATCCTCAGGCAAGTTATTTTGTTTCTCTGTGCCTCAGTTTCCTCATCTGTAAAATGGAGCTAATAGCATACAGGGTTGTTAGGAGGATGCCCTACAGGAAAGCATCAGCAAAATGCCTGGTGCAGAGTAGGAGCTCAACAAACAGTTGAATCCTCATACCTTATATCCTCCACAAAAAACTGAACACCTTGAGTTCCAGAGAGTTCTAAAAGTTCTTGCAGTCTCCTGCTTTTTTCACCAGGCATCCTGCACAAGGCAGAAGACCAGACAGAACGAAAGGCAGATTCCAGTTCAGGGAACTGCTGACAAGTATTGCATGAGCCAGCTCCCTGAGGGTGCTCAGGCCCAGAAGAGACTGGGCCCTTCCAGGGGGTAGAGGAGGGACTCCAAAGCTGCTGCCCTAGGGCCAGAGCACATCAGATAGAGCAGGAGGTAAATGGCAGAGGTGGAAGGGACCTTAAGGACCATCTAACTCAGATATTGCAAACTGGTGGCCCACAAGTTTAATTTGACTCACAAGTTTCATTTGGCCTACTCACTGTTTTTAAAATTAGGGGATTTCACATAAAAGCCTGGATTTCTGATTCTCTTGAAATATTGGAAGACCTGAAAATGCAGGGCCCCCATTACTGCAAGGTGACAATTAGATAGAGGGGAGAAGCTGCCATCCCTACTTTAAGTGAGGCATGTGCTCTCCAGTTTACCCCCGTCTTCACCATCCCCTATTGCATTATATTGTCCCATTTTACAAAAAGGTCCTCACTTTACACAAGGGTCCACACTTCACAAAAACGTTCTTCACTTTACAGAGGAGCCTCATTTTACAAAAGAGTTCCTCCGTTTTACAGAACAGTCTTGTATTTTGTCAAAGAGTCCTTCATTTACAGACATCATCCATTTTACAAAAGGGTCTTTATAGAACTCTCCTCACTTTACAGAATGTCCCTCCACTTTGAAGAAAGCGCCTCCATATTGCAGAAACTTCTTCCCTTTGCAGAAGGAGCCTTCTTTTTAACAAAAAGACCTTCATTTTACAGAAAGTTTCTCCAGTTTTCAAGAGGGAACACTCTAGGAAGCTCCTTACTTGCCAGAATGGCTCCCACTTTCCAAAAATGCCTTCACTCTGCAAAAGGTGCCTCCATTTTTCTGCAGAGTCCTTATGTTCACAAGACCAGTCCACTTCAAGGAAGGGATCTTCGGGCTAGCCACAGGGTTCCTATAGACAGCTCCCCCTGCACTTCTCATACTTGACAAAGTTTTGTGTTTAAATTTTCAGAAAGAACATCTGCCAGGCCAAGCAAGTTTGGCTGCAAAGGTGGAACAGGGCAGCTGGGCTGGACCTCACATTCAAGGGGCAGGTGGGAAGAGGTGGGGCAGCTACTCCACCTTTATCCTCTGCTTTTTTCTCAAGCTAAGGGACTCCCCTCCCCCCCCGCCCCCCCACAGAGCTGGCTGCCCAAAGGACACTTTCTTATTTGCTGTTCTTTCTTCTCCACTCCCTCTGCTCCCTTTCCCCACCCCACCCCACCCCCAGGAATTCAACTGTCCCAGGGGCCTACCTCTCAGCCTGGAGGCTGAGGGCTGCTGGGAGAACCATGCACTGGGGGTCAGCAGGCCTGAGTGCTAGGGCTGGCTTCTGCCCACAATAGCATGTCACCAGTTCCTCACAATGAGAAGCACACACATATGCTCCCCATTTTGCAGATGGGGAAATCGGGGTCCAGAGTTGTGAAGCGATTCCCCACGTCACCAGGGAGTTAATGGCTGAGGTCCAGTCTGGGGTCCTATTAGCTGTCTTGAGATTAAGCTGGGAGAAGGGAGAGGGGTTGCTGCTGGCCAGGGAGGGGGAGAGCTGGGAGCTGAAATTCTCGGAAAGAGGTAAGGGTCCAGTTCCAGTGGTAAAGTCATTGTCCTCAAACTCAGCTAGACGGTAGACCTACTCTGCCAGTAAGCCCAGAAGCACATGCTCAGGGCACCTGCCAAGCAGGGGCATGAAGCTACCAGAAACAATTTTTGGAATGAGTTTGCTATTTCACTAACAGTAAGTTGTCATGGGAAAATTCCAAACTCTGTTATACTTCTTGACACTTATTTTATGGTTTTGTTTGCTTTCTATATTTGAACTGAATTTGAATGGGGGATGGGGTACCATTGTCTTTTCTCTGCCATTCCACCTCTAGTAGGAATCCCGCCCTGATCTGAGAAGCTGCCAAGGAGAGTGGTGCTGGATTCTGTGTCCATCTCTGGCTGGGTTTGCACACGTTTCTCAGTGTGTTGATAGCTTTGTGTTGGGTTGCAGCCTGTGGCCTGTGGGTTTATGTATCTGTGTGCGTAGTTTTGTGTCTTTGTGGATGTGCGGTTCTGTTGGCTTTCAAGTTCAAGCCACATTGCTCTGCGGGTGGGGGAGCACTATGCTCTTTCCCTTCTTTGTGTCATGGACTCCTCAAAACCAGGGAGCTGTGATTATTATCCTATTTTCCACACAAGGAAACTGAGGCTCGGATAGATGGAGAGGCTTGCCCAGGGCCACACAGCTAGTAAGTGAGGGTGTTGGGATTTAACTGAGGTCTGTGTTACTCCTGAGCCAGATGTTCCTAGTGACGGCTTCACAACACCTTAACCCATGCAGTCTGGTCATCGAGTGTGATCATGCCACCCTTCTTTGGAATGGTCAAGTACCACAGGTTTTTAATTATTGACTTTGTTTTTTTAATAAATAAGACCAGATTCAAGGTGATCCCTGAGATAATGTCACTGTCATAAGCATTCAGGTGCCCATTGCAGGGAAATTGGGTAGAGCCCACAGCTTGCCTGGTGCCACCTCGGAGGCCTGGCTCCACCTCATTCACTAGAATCCCTTCTTGACTAGGGCTTCTGGAGTTCACCCCCAAAAAAGTACAGTTAGATTTGAATTTCAGATGTACAACAAAAAAATTTTAGTATAGCATAATACATTTTTAGTATGCATGAGGCATGCTTATACTAAGAAATTATTCATTGCTAATCTGAAAGTCAAACATAACTGAGCATCCTGTATTTTATCTGGCCATCCTGTCCCTGGCCTCTCCCTCCCCTGAGCTTCCCCAGTCCCGACAGGCTGACCCCCTTGCACTTCCTGAGCCGCACTTAGCTTTTCCTGAATGAGAGTTTCTTGTCTTTGAGATTGGGAGCTCCCTCAGGGTCAGGATCAAGATTGCCCTTCGGCCTGCTGAGGGGCCTGTCGGAGGGCGCACCCCACACCCACAGCAGAGCCAGGGCCACACCCAGGCATCCTGGGGTGCCCAGGGCGTGTTTCCCATCAGTGACAAGAGACGCCTGAGTATGGCTGTGTGTGCACACCCTGTGCCAAGCGTGTTGCATGTGGACGTGTGAGCAGCTTTGTGGTTCTCACCAGGTCTTTGCGGTTTTCTCTACCCCCCCCCACCAGACCAGGGATCAAACCCGTGCCCCCTGCATTGGAAGCATTTGGTGGTGTGACTTTCGTGGTGGGGGAGGGGGATGCCCTTTGTGGCCTCTGTTCTAATGCCAGTGGTCAAGGGGGCAGTGCTGGTGGAAGACCTTGTCAGGTGTGTGGGTGTGAGTGTGGATGTGCGTGCATGTGTAAGAGAGAATGTTGTGGATTATCAACCATAAAAAATGGGCTGGAGGACTTCCCTGGTGGTCCAGTGGTTAAGACTCCACACTTCCACTGCCGGGGGTGCAGGTTCCATCCCTGGTCGGGGAACTAAGATCCCACATGTGGAGCAGCTTGGCCAAAAAAATTAAATTAAATGTAAAAAAAATGGACTGGAGAAAATCAATGCAGGACTTAAGGGGGGGTGGGGATGGAATGGGGAAGTGGGAAGGGCTATGATATCTAGGGGAGGGGAAGGACCTCCCTTCGGAGCTCCCTGAGGGCAGAGATAGGATTTTCAACTCCCCCAGCACAGAATCTACCAGGCTCAGAGCAGAGCTCAGAAGTATTGGGGCGACTAAACTAAGCTGAGGGAAGCCAGGGAGTTCAGCAGGGTCTTGAGGGGCCATAGAGAACTAGCTGGGAAGCTTCTATTTTCCCGATGGGCAATGGGGAGTCATGGAACGTTCTTGCGCAGATAAGTGGCATGACCTGAGCTGGAGGTCCATCTAGCCACCCGAAGGGAGCAAGACCTGGGGCCAAGGGGGCCACTAAGGGGAAACGTAGGAGGAAACAGGGAAATGTAGGCAGAGGGACAGGGAGGGGGAGCACTGCAATAGGAGAGAGATGGATCTTGAATCTTCTTCCCTCAGTGGAGCCCTGTCTGGTTCTTGGCCAGGTCTAGGCTCCTGAACTGAAGCCCTGTTGTCATAATCTGTGGGCAGGCTTGGGGGTGTTGCTCTTACTAGCCGCACTAGCTCATGACTTTCGGAAGCACTGACACGCACCTCTGCCCCTCTAGATTCCCCTCTTTCTGAGCTTCCTCTTGGAGAGCAGGGTTAAGAAGTCCAGTCTCAGATCAGTCTGCTACAAGTCTGTCACTGACTTGCTGTGTGACCTCGGGCAAGTCACTGCCCCTCTCGCTGCCTTCATCTCTTCATTAGAAACTGGGCTGACAGTCCCTGCCCCTCTCAACTGGGAATCCAGGGTGTCCCCGAATATTTGAATCCCGTTCTGCATGGCTGCCTGCAAGGAGGCAGAGAGAAAGGAGGGGCAGGCCCATCTGTGCACTCCCAGGTGAGGTGGGTGAGGAGGGAGCAGAGAGTGGGCCAGAGCAAGGCCACAGAGGGTGGCATGGTCACCCTATCCCTGGGACAAGCAGTGGAGAGAGGGAGAGGCCCCAACTAGGGGCCCCACTGCCCTGTACCGACTGGGTGGGAGGGCTTGCCCAGGGAGGCCTGCCTGCTTTGAGGTGTGGAGACAGGGCCAGGTGGGCGCCTCCAGACCCAAGGAGGCAGACAAGGGGCACCTGGGACCCTGGCACCTATGTGTGTAACCCTGAGAGGGGTCTCTGCATGGTGGGGTGCCTCGCTTTGCTCTCTGGATCTCTGGTCCTTTCAGCTGCTCTCTGTGTCTCTCACTTTCTCTAGCCATATTGTCTCTCGAACTATGTCTCTGCATGTGCCGCCCTCCAGGTGATTCATCCCCCTCAACCCCACGCCCAGGGGGAGGGCAGGGCAGGAGCAGGCCAGGATGTGCTGAGCAGGGCAGGGTAAGCAGCCCAGCTGAGCTGAGAGGAGCACCTTCTCCCTCCCAGCCAGGGCCCTGCCTGCTCAAGTGGGAAAGGAAGTAAGGAAACTGCACCCAAAGCCAGGTACAGAGTGGGGGTGGGGGCCTCAGCCTGTGGCCTGGGGCACCTTGTTCCTTCAGGGCTGGGAGGGGACCATGGCCTGAGGCCCCTGGGGCCTTTGCGACTGGATTGTGGCCTGGATGGAGTCAGAGACCCTGGGAAGCTGCTGGAACCCTGTGGGTTGGGCTGCTCCCTTCCCTCCTGGACTGGGAGAGCTAAAATTCCCTGCTGCTCTTTCTGCCTGTGACCCGGTAGGGTATCTTTGTGTTGTAGCTGCATGTTTTTGCAACAGAGGCCGCATGTGAAACCATGACTATTTAGACCAGGAGGCAAGTGTCATGTGGGTGTGTATACCTGAGCCCCTAAGACCCAGGGACTCCATGGACATGTTTGTTTCATGAGTATGACATAGTAAATTATGCCATGTGTCTGTGATTGTGTGTCTGTGTTTCTGGGTACATGGTGGCATGTGACTTTGTGCTGTTTTGCCACTGTGCAAGGTTGTGTCTGACATGGTATAATGACCCTGTGTGGCTATAGTCTTGTCACTGTGTGAACCGTTCGCAGGTGTGTGAACCTGCAACACCATATCCTGGTGTGTATGACACCCTGTGGCCCTGCAGTTGTGAGGTACAGCATAAATGGCACTGTATATCTTTGTGACTCAGTGGAACCATATTTGAAGAGTATATAAGTGGGTATATGATGGTAAGTGGTTGGGTGATTGTTGTATGGGGCTGTGTGTGAAATTGTATATTTGCCACCGTGTGACTTGCATCTTTGTGACTGTGCATGGCCACGTTTGCCGGTGCATGTGATACCGTGAGGCTGTGTGATAACATGTGAAGTTGTGACTGTGGGTCTTTGTGACTATGTGTGACCAGGCTTTCAGAAGCGTGGTGGCACGTGATTGGATGTTTGAATTTGTGCGGCCCCAAAGTTAAGTGAAACAGTGTAAATAACCCCATGTGTCTCTGTGACTGAGTGGGCCCACTTGTGACTGGTCATGTACGAGACTGTGTGACACAGATTAACAGACTCTCTGTGGCTGTGAGAGGCCACGTGAGAGTCTGTGGCACAGCAAAACTGGCACCATATGTGGGTGGGAGCTCTGGGGGCTCTTGGCTGCCACTCACCCTCTCGTCCTCACACCTGTTTGCCTGCATCCTTCCCTACAACAGCTTTTCATGGCTCCCTTCTGCCCACAGGATGGTCACCCAGCTCCTCAGACTGCCATCCAGGGCTTGCCCTCTCTACTCTACTCTTCCCCCTCCCCTTCTTCTCTATCATCTGAGACCCACCACAGCTCCCTGCCCATCCAGGCCACACTCCTTCCCTTAGGACATGCCATCCCTTGGTGGGGGGGTGTCCCTCATACCTCCCAGACTGAATCTTCTCTCCCCAGTGTGACCATCATCTCCCCCAGGCCCAAAGACAAAGGTAGGTAGGGAGCCCACAGTGAAAGAAGAGGGACAGTGCAAAAAGGCCTCCCTTTTCTGAATTTTTTTGCCTGTTTAAAGCTGTTCCTGTGACCTGAACTCTGGCTGCTGGCTGTGTGTTTGTGTGTGTAGGTGTGGAAATAGAGGATAGTACAGATTAGTGAGAAGCTGGCATTTTAAGAAGCAAAACTTTTGTTCATGAAATATAATTTCATCATTTTCAGCTATATAGAACCGTAGAAAAGGAAGTCCAGATATCCTCAGGACCTTAAGAAAAAAGGTGAAGAATGGTTTAGGCTCAGCATCTCACTGTGGCTAAATAAACAAGAGTGCAAGCATGTACACAAACCATAGGCTGCTCGTGCTCACCCCCAGCCTGGTTAAACTGCCTAATAATAATGCCTGCTGACATACAAGAAATCAATGTACTAATCACAAAGAACTCTTGTCTGTTACTGAAAACAGCCAGCCACAACCCTGGGCCTGGCTCCCCGTCTGACGGCTGGGGTGAAGGCTTCCCAGAAAGGCAGTGTGGCCAGGAAAGGGGCTCAGGAAAACCCGATACCACAGATACCTGCTAAGACATACAACTTCCCAGTCTCCTTTGGGGTAATCAGTTGCTTCACACCCACTTTCTCCCTTTCTGCAGGGCTGCACCAGGGAAACCGTATCCTGGTTAAAAGTTTGTCCCTTGACCCTGGCCAGAGCCTTGAGCCTCATCCAGAAGGTCCCCAGCGACTTCGCTCAGACCCAGGTCCCCCCACTGAAACCCCCAGCCAGCGTCCTTCACCACTGAAGCGGGCACCGGGCCCAAAGCCACAGGGTAAGTGGGTCCAGAGAGGGGCAGAGGAATGGCCCATGAGAGGGGACAGAGGAGGGGAAAGGTTGGCCAGTGGGAGAGGAGAGGGCTTGTTAGAAGGACAGGAAGCACTGTGGTCTAGGGGCAAAGGGCTGTGACCTGGGGCTAACATGTGCATACTGGCATCTCACCTCAGGCCTGCTCTGTGCCTACCTCAGGCAAAGGTACAGACTGGGGGTTTGTGGAGGGGCCTGTGGTCTGGCTATGACAGCCAACTCCAAATTCAGCCCATTGGGATCTCCCCTCTTTTTCCCATCCATCTCTCTAGTCCCCCCAAAGCCCAGCTACCTGCAGATGCCCCGGATGCCCCCACCACCTGAGCCCATCCCACCCCCGCCATCACGCCCACTGCCTGCAGACCCCCGAGTAGCCAAGGGCCTGGCCTCCAGGGCAGAGGCCAGCCTCAGTTCTGCAGCAGTATCCTCACTGATTGAGAAATTTGAAAGGTGAGTCTGGTCCCCGGGGGACCCTGTGGGGGTAGGGTGGGCCTGGGATAGAAAGGACAGTTGTAAGACAGGCCTCTCAGTCAAGCTCATACCCTGCCTTCATGTGTGTCCACCACCCACCTCAGAGAGCCTGTGATTGTCGCCTCGGATAGGCCAGCCCCTGGCCCCAGCCCAGGTCCCGCAGAGCCAGCCATGTTGCCACAGCCACCCCTGCAGCCACCAGTGCCCCAGCTCCCCGAGGGCGAGGCCTCCCGCTGCCTGTTCCTGCTGGCTCCTGGGCCCCGGGACGGCGAGAAGGTGCCCAATCGGGACAGCGGTATTGACAGCATCAGCTCACCATCCAACAGCGAGGAGACCTGCTTCATCAGTGATGATGGGCCCCCCAGCCACAGCCTCTGCCCCGGGCTCCCTGCCCTGGCCAGTGTCCCTGTTGCTTTGGCCGACCCCCACCGACCCAGCTCCCAGGAGGTTGACAGTGACCTGGAGGAGGAGGATGACGAGGAGGAGGATGAGAAGGACAGAGAAATCCCAGTGCCCCCGATGGAGAGACAAGAGTCTGTGGAGGTACTGACCCACGTTCACCGAGAGGCAGGACTGTGTGGAGAAATCAGGAGCCTGGCTTTTACACTTGATTCTTCCCCCAGCTCAGTATTTCTTGAAACGGCATTGTTTCCACTTGGAATGTTTGGCTTCCCTGGTCTCCTGGTACTAAATATCAGTAGCAGACCTGTACGCTGTCCCCCCATCACTGTAAATACAAAATGACCATGCACAATTCCAAATGCCCACTAGGAAAATTGTTCTACCCTCATCCAAGAACCACTAGCTGGACCTCAGTTTTTCCATCTTGAAGATGGGCATCATGGTTGGGGATCTTTAAAGTCCTGTTCCAACTGGAAAATCCCCAGATTCAGTAGCTATGTGACATTGGGCAAGTCTCTGCTGCCCCACCACAGCCTCAGTTTCCTTATTTGTAAAATGGAAAGTCTCACATCCAGAGAGAATTCCAGACAGCTGGCCTCCAGAGGGCCACAAGAGCTTAGAGCCCCCTAGGAACCTGAGGCTGTGGGACAAAGGCTCTCGGCAGCAGGAATCCCTTTCTGTGCCCCAGCAGCCTAACACTGCTTCCAAAGGCATCCTTGCACTTAATTAGGTCGCAGCCAGAATACCTGCTCCGCCAGAACCCGGCTCAAATGTGGGGGCCGAGGTCTGGGACTCAGCAAATATGTGTCCAGTGAACAGGCAAGTGGGCCAACAGGCAATGAGTTTTATACATTTTTATACTTTTGGGCTTTCCTTACACTCCAGGTACTCAGCAAGCCTTTGCTGACAGTGAACTGAGTGGGTGAATAAATAACATTTATAGTCTACTTAATCTGTAGTCTAATATGTCTTATATATATATTAAATCATTTTGTTGTCTCAATTACAAATGGACTTAGGTCCTATTATTATCTGTATATGTAGATGAAGAGACTTAAATACAGAGCATTTATACAACTTACGCAGGCTAGTAAATGTCAGAGCTAGGATTTGAACCCAGGAAGTCTGACTTTCCAGCCCACACCTTAACCACTACACTATGCTGAGTGAATAGAGGGAGCAGATGGCTGGGTGAATGAGTGACCGAATGAGGAGTGCACGGCCTCAGAATTGAGGGGTGACCTTTACGAAACACGGGGGAGTTAGGGGTGAAGCTGTGGGGCTTATGGGTTCAGGGATGGGAGGTAGGGTTATCTCGGGGTGGCATTAGGCTTAGAGTAGCATTTACACTATCTGAGAATTCTGGGGGTTTGGTGAAGATTAGGGTACAGGATGATGGACCACCAGTTGCCTCTTCTCTCTCCAGTTGACTGTGCAGCAGAAGGTGTTCCACATTGCCAATGAGCTCCTGCAAACCGAGAAAGCCTATGTTTCCAGGCTCCACCTCCTGGATCAGGTGAATGGTCCCTCAGGGGTGCCGGGGCACCAGGACCTGGTAGGTGGGTGCCAAGGAGGAAGTGATAGGACCTGAGCCCAACCCTACCATTGAGGCCAGAATCTAGAGTTTGGTAAGGCTCCCCTCTGACCTTGACCCCCATCCTATCCCTGAAGCCAACTCTGATTCATGACCCCAAGCTTGATCTTTGTATCAACCCTCATTCCTAAACCTGGGTAGGTATACCAGCCCTGACTGCAACTCTGACCCAGATCCTGAATTAACCCCTGGCTGTGAACCACACTCTGAACCTCATTCTAACCCTGGACCTATTCCTGACCCCCAAACCCACTAGAATCCCTAAGGGTAGGAGTTTTTGTCTGCTTTGTTCACTGCCTGGCACACAGTAGACACTCAAAAATATTTGTTAAATGAATGGATCTAATTCCAAACTTCTCTCTGACCCTGACCCTGATCCTGAGTTCTCATTGTTCCAATGCCTACCTTCAGATCCTAACCTTGACAACCTGAAATCCGGCCCCACATTATAAGCCTAACTCCATTCCTTCACTCCTCAGTCTCAAGATCAGTGCTGATCCCAAAACTCCACAGAGCTGCCCACAAACACTGCCCTCACCTGCCAGTTGCCCCTTCCCCAGCCAAGCCCCAGGCCCCACTGGGCTGATCTCTCCTGCCCTGCCCCATAGGTGTTCTGCGCCCGGCTGCTGGAAGAAGCTCGGAACCGCAGTTCCTTCCCGGCTGACGTCGTCCATGGCATCTTCTCTAACATCTGCTCCATCTATTGCTTCCACCAGCAGTTCCTGCTGCCTGAGCTAGAGAAGCGCATGGAGGAATGGTGAGGGGCCCCAGACCTAAGCTGCCCGCCTTCCTGTCCACTTGCCTGCCGAGCCCAGGCCAGATGTGTGCACGAGAGTTCGTTCCTGCCTGCCCTCTCCCCTCACCACCTTTCACAGAAAGAATCAGGCCTAAGCTCTGCTTTCTAGGCCCTCCCAATCTATAATGAAAGACAGATCAGAACTCAGAAAATTACAACAGAATTATAGCAAAGCTCTAAAGAGTATGAGGTTAAGAGCCAAATTGGCTGGGGTCAAATTCCAGTTCTGCCTCTTGCTAGCTTTATGATGTTAAGTGAGTTTCTTAAATTACTCTGCTTCAGTTTCCTCAGCTGTGAAATGAGGGTAATAGTAATAGCCTACCTTGTAGGGTTATTTTAAGGATTAAATGAGTTGATACATGTAGAGAGCTTAAAACAGTACCTGGTATGTAATAAGTGCTAAATGAATGTGAGCTATTGTTTTTTTTGTTGTTTTGTTTGTTTGTTTTTGTTTGTTTTTATCAGTGCTATGATAGAGCTGAGAATGGGAGGCTGTGGGAATCCAGATAAAGGGACCAAAACTAGCCTGGGGGTTAAAGAAGGATTCAGGGAGGAGGTGAGATCTGAGCTGAGTCCTGAGGTAGAAGGGCAAGGTTCATAGGCAGTCTCCTGGCTTCCAAGCTCTCCTCTTCCAATTCATCCTTTAGCGTCTATACCACCTGCCATAATGGTTTTTCTGAACAACAGTCAGACCATGTCACTTCCTGATTAAATCATCTCCATGCTCCCCACACCCACAGGATAAAGCGTGTCTGTGTGACCACAGACGGCTGGCATGAAGTCACTTCCTACATCTCCCCAACTACTATGACCCCTGAGGGCTGAACCAGGGCTGGTTCTTGTGTCTCCCCCAGCAGACTGTGACCAATGAAGGCTGGGACCAGGTTTGGTCCTCTGTGTCCTCCAGTAGACTGTGACTCCTGAGGAGTGCAACCAGGCCTGGTTACTTTGCCCTCCCCTACCTGACAGTGACCCTCTCAGGGCTCAGCTAAGTGTGACTCATTTGTGTCCCCAGAATCACCCAGCACAAGGCTGGGCACAGAATCAAAAAGCAGTGTACGAAGTGGCCCTTGCAGTAAGGTCAGAGCGGGTATTCCAGGATGTGTCATCCCTTGTGCTCAAGGCAGGGCAGAGTTGGGGTGGGTGGCAGCCCAGGCCGTGGTCTCAGGTCAAACTGAGCCTTTTGGCCTACTTTGTGTATAGTATAAGCAGCATTTCCAAAGGAGCAGACTGGCTGAGAGGTAGATTTCCAGGACTGAGATAAGACCGGCCTACAGGGTGGGGGCATTGTGGGGGACAAGGATCAGCAGGACCACATCAGCCCCTGGTTCCCCCTAGGGACCGCTACCCACGCATTGGAGACATCCTGCAGAAGCTGGCACCCTTCCTCAAGATGTACGGCGAGTATGTGAAGAACTTTGACCGGGCCGTGGAGCTGGTCAACACCTGGACAGAGCGCTCTACCCAGTTTAAAGTGATCATCCATGAGGTGCAGGTAAGCAGTGAAGCTGGATGGGGCCGACTGGGGTGGACAGGTCTGCAGGGACCCAGTCAGGGGTCTTTGGCCAGACCTGAACCCTCCTGCTTCTGCCTGTCACAGAAGGAGGAAGCCTGTGGCAACCTGACCTTGCAGCACCACATGCTGGAGCCCGTGCAGCGCATCCCCCGTTATGAGCTGCTTCTCAAGGACTATCTGTTAAAGCTGCCCCATGGCTCCCCGGACAGCAAGGATGCCCAAAGTGAGTGCACACAACCGGACCCTGCCCCCCCACCCCAAGACTTAACTCACAGGGTCAGCCTTCCATTGCCACGTAATTGAGATCTCAGAATAGGACCTCCAAACTGAAAGGCCCACCTTGAGGGTCTTGAATGAGACCCCAGGATGAACCTCCAGGTTGAGATCTCTACCTGAGCACCCAGACAGAACTTTCAGGAGTCCCCCCAGTCTGAAGTTCCCAACTGGAACTCCAGAGTTTGAGGGGCATACCCAGAAAGATCCCCTAAAGGGAGCCATCTGTTTCCTAGGTTGAGACCCCAAGGCTGACCCCTTGACTTGTCCTCAAACGAAGTTGTCCCAAGTCCAAAATGAAACTGAGTCTAAACCCCCAGGGACTGAGCCAGCAGGCTAAGAGCCCAGACTGACCCTCTCAGGCCAAGTCCTCTTTACTGAATCTCCACAGCTGAGCTCCCCAGAAAGAGGCTTGTCTCATCAAGCCCCTGACTTTTCATCCTCCACATTAGAGCTTCACTCCGTATCCACCAGCCACTACCCAGAATGACCCTCCCAAAAGAACCCCCATGTCTGATCAGAACCCCACAGAATCACCTCTCCAGAACTGAGCACCTCAGACTGGACTCCATATTTTCTGCCTCCCAGATTTGGATCTCTAGGCTGAGATACCACCTCCTTAGACAAGTACTCACACATTGAACCACTAGAAAAGTGTTTCATTCTGATTCCTTCAGTATGAGACCCACTCCTCAGGGTCACACCCCAAAGAGTGCTGCCCAGAGTCTCCCCAACTTTTTCTCCCCAGACTGTTACTTCCATTCATTCCTTCATTAATATAACAGCTATTTACTGAGCACCTTGGTGTTCTGTGCATTGTCCTAGGCACAGGGGACATGGAGGTGAACAAGACAGACAAGGTCCTTGATCTCAGGGAGTGTGTATTCTACTCGGGGAGACAGACAGTAGACAAAAGTCATAAATACACTGGAGAACATTAGATAGGTGCTATGTGTGATTCAGAGAATAAGAGGGTAATGTGACAGTGATTGGGGGGTCAACTTTAGATTGGGTGGCCTCTCAGAATAGAGGATATTTGAGTCAAATCTGAATAAGAAGAAGGGAGCCACATGCTGAGTAGGGAGGAGCACGTTCCAGGCAGAGGCAACAGCAGGTGCAGAGTTCCTAAGGGGGGGGTGGGGGAGGGGGTGGCAGCTTGCATATCTCTGGACCAACAAGAGGACCAGTGTCACCTGAGCATGACCAGTGATGGTAGAATGGTGGAAGAAACAGGGCTGGAGACAGGAGCAAGACTTTGAAGGCCAAGATGAGGAGATGGATTTTATTCTGAGTGCAGTGGGTAGCCATGGCAAGGTTTTGATTAGGATCACTTGAGGAGCTAGAAAGGGAGCCAAGAGACCAGTTAGAAGCCTTTTGCAATAATCTAAGTGGGAAAGGTTGGCTTGATGAGAATGGTAGCAGTGGAAGTAGTGAGAAATGGTTGGATTCAGAATATATTATATTTGAAAGTAGCACTGAAAGAACTAGGGTGAATGGGTGTGGGGCTTGGGAGAAAGAGTCAAGAATGAGTTGCATGCATATTTTTGGCTGGTGGTGATGGTTCCTGAGATGAGTTTAGGACTTTGATTTGGAGTTAGATGAGCCTGGAATCCCAGAGAGAGAGATTTGGATGTCACTAGCACAGGGATAGTATGCAAAGCCATGAGGCTGGCCATAGTCACCAAGGGACTGAGTGTAAATGGAGAAGAAAAGGGGGCCAAGGACAAAGTTGAGGGAGGTGGAATCAGCAAAGGAGACTTAGAAGGAATAGCCCTAAAGGTAGGAGGAAAACCAAGAAAATGTGGGGTCCTGGAAGCCACAAGGGTCGGGAGCAGACAGTTGTGTCCACTGCTGTGTCCGCTTCCTAAACTGAGCCCCTTCCACCCCACCAGATGGGGCACTTTGCTACCAAGCCTGGACTTCTAGAAAGAGCTAGAACACTAGAAAATTTGATAGCTGAACTCTACAAACAGACCTCTGCAGACTAAGTGCCTTAGTCCTTTCCCCGAATGAGAATCCCCACTGAGGTATCAGGATGAACTATAAAACCTAAACCTCTAGAAAAAGCCTTCCAGACTGACTACCTGGGATGAGCCCCATAGACTGACATCTCCAACCTGAGCCCTTAGGCTGAACCCAGTTTGAGGTCCCAGTTATAGATCCCCCACACTGGTTTTCCCAAACTAACATCCCCAGACTGAGTTTCCAAAATGCTCTCCCCACCCGGGGCGCTGAGAGTGGGTTCCCAGTCACAGCCCTCGGCCTGAGGTCCCAGAGGGAGATTCCCCCAAAAGAGCTTCCCAGTCTCATCTCCTTAGCCACCATTTTATAGACAGGTATTGCCAAACTGAGGACCCTAGATTACCCGCCCCCCCATTTACTGTCGCTCAGACTGAGACTTCTAGCTTGACCCCAAAAGAATGACTCTCCAGATGATGATGATACCTACCTCATAGAATTGTTTTGAGGATAAATGAGATGATCCAGGTGAAGCTATTAGCACAGTACCTGGCACATGGTAAACACTCAATAAATGTTAGTTGTTTTTATTACTGAATACCCTGACTGATGCCCTCCATACTGAATGCCCCTAAAATCAGCCCCCAGATTGAGTTCACCTAACTTAGGTTCCTGTTTTATACCAATCTCAGCCCTATCTGAGTCCCTAGAATGAACTTCAGAGCTTGAGCTTGGCCAGCTGAGCTCCCCACACTGAGCCCAAAGCTGAACCCCCCAGAAAGAACCTCCCAGTCCAGTTTTCTGAGCTGCTCAGAATGAAAATCTCTGAATGAGAGCCAGCCTGAGATGTGCTCATTAAGCTCCCCAGCCCAAGATCTTAAGCTGACCTCCCTATTTTTTTTTACCGCTCAAGACTAAAATCCCCAGGTAGAGCCCCAGAAAGTACCTCCAGGTCTGAGCCCCCACTGAATCCTGGTTCCCCAGACTGACTCCCCCACTTTCTACTTCCCAGACTGAACTCTGGAGCCTGGACCCTAGACTCCCCAAACCAGGCCAGCTGGAACTCCTGGCCTGAGCAGCCTACCCTGAGCCCAAGACTGAACTCAAACCAAGATCCCAGACTGCCAAGCCCAGACCAGGCCCACCAGAGCTTCCAGACCAAGCTCCTACACAAAGCTCCCCAAAGCGCACTCCCTAGCCTGAACCCCCAAATGAAATCCTGGACTGAAATCCCCACACTGAATCCCCAGACAGAGCCTACACACACTGGACCCCTGGAAATGCCAGTCTGTACCTCACACAATACACTTTGATAGCAAAGCGGTCTGAGCCCAGCGGCCTCCACAGGCCTGAACTTATATGCCCACAGCTTGCCAGAGTCTTCTTCCTGTCCCCTTCCCTGGGCACTGCCTGCCTCCACGACCCAGCATGCCCCTTGCCCTGGGGTGGGGGAGATGCAGAATGTGTGGGAGAAAGGGCAGCTCTGATGTCAGCTCTGCTGCCTCCCAGGCAGATAGCCTAGGGCCGGCACCTCTTCTCTCTGAGTCTCAATTTCCTCATTGGACAAACAGGGCACATAGGGTTGTTGTGACAATTGAATGATGGCATGCAAAGCATCTGTTCAGGAGCCCAGGAGAGGATGGTGGGACCTTGGCCCCATCCTAGGGAGCTCCTAGTCTGCTGAGGGATGCAGATATATAAATACACAATGAATACGTAGTGTGACTGGTGGGACAGAGGGGAGCAAAGGGGAAGGTGGAAACCCAGACAGTATCCTAATCCAGCCTGGGAACTCAGGGCAGGCTTATTGGAGGAAGTGAGCTGAATTCAGAAGACTGAGTTGGCCAGATGAAGGAAGACAGGACATGTTTAGAGAGGTACAAGTGGAGAAAGCTGGAGAGGTCAACAGAAGCCAGATCACCAAGGGCCTTGAATGCCAGGCTAAAGGACTGGGTCTTTACCCTGCAGGCAGAGGGAAACCACTGACAGATTTGAACAGAGGAGTGACAGCAAGCTGTGTGTGAGAATGCTCCCTCTGGCAGCTAGGATGGAAAAGGGCTGGGAGCTTGGAGACTGGCACCTGAAAGGCCTGAACTGGGTTAGGGGCCACAGATCTTGAGCACCAAGACTTGGTCATGGAGGTCATTTTCCATGGTCATTTTCCTTGGTCATTTTCCCCTAGGAAAATAACACTTGGTTTGCCAACCATGTGGACCCTCTTCAGAAGCACCTGTGCTCCTCCATTACAGGCATATTTTCTGAGTGGGAAAATACAGCACCGTGCAGACAAGAGAGGGGTGCAGTGCAGCTGGGCCTCAAGCATGGGCAAGATTTGTTAGTCTGTGGAGATGCATAGGGACTTATTTCGTTTTTTTTCTGATACCTGGTCACAATAGGAAATATGGAAATACAGGAAAGCTGAAAGAGGCAGGGAAGAAAATCACCTATGATACGAGACTCCAGAGAATAAGCGTGAGGAACATTTTGACATATTTTCTTCCTGGTGTTTTTTATACACGTATATTTGTGAAATTGAGATCATTTGGTATATACAAGTTTGTATCCTTTCCTTTTCTTAAAATATCCTGAGCATTTCACAGATTATGAAAAACCCTACAAAAGCATCATTTGCAAAGGTTGTTTAGTATTGCATTATATGAATGCACATTTATTTAACTGGGTTGTTTCTGGTTTGACACTGTTGTAAACACCACTGCAATGAAAGTATATTTGTACATAAAACGTGTATTTTCTTAGTGTAGATTCCTATAATCAGAATTATTGAGACAAAGAATAGGAGCATCTCTTTGCTTCTTTATCTGACTTTTTTCTGATTATAAAAGTAATACGTGTTCTCTGTCAAAAATATGGAAAAAGAAGACAATAAAAATCACCCATAGTCCCATCATCCAGAGACAACTTGTTAAACATGGGTATATTTCCTTCCAGTTACATGTGTAACTATTATTGTTGTTTTTTAAATGGTAATAATAATCTTAAGCTTGCGTTTTATTGGCTGCCAGCTATTTCATGTCCTATGATTCTGCTATTGTGGCATTAATTGAGTCAGTTTCTGATTTTAAGTGATGTTGCTATGGACATCTTTGAGGCTGGCACTTTCTGGAATGGGAAGGGTGTGGTCAGGCCAGGAGGAGGTATTCAGGGAGCAGAGAAGCTCCCAAGAGCCTTTTCTCTGCTAGTCCCCCCATCTGACCTCCCACTCTGCCCACAGAGTCTCTGGAGCTGATAGCCACAGCAGCAGAGCACTCTAATGCTGCCATCCGCAAAATGGTGAGTGGTCCTTCTAACCCCTGCCCTTCCTTGGCCAAGCCACCTATCTCGATGTCCGTTCTGGGGTGGGGGGCTTGTGACTTGTGGACATATGAGGGGAGGCCAGCACCCCAAACCCTGCCTTTTATTCACTATCTCCTGCCAGGAGCGAATGCACAAGCTGCTGAAGGTATATGAGCTGCTAGGGGGTGAGGAAGACATTGTCAGCCCCACTAAAGAGCTCATAAAAGAAGGCCACATCCTTAAGCTGTCAGCAAAGAACGGGACCACTCAAGACCGATACCTCATACTAGTAAGTGCCACGGGTAGGGGTGCATGCCCCCCACCCCCGCCCGCCACATTGACCTGGTACCCACTCAAGGCTATACTTCCTGCTCTCCATTCTTTCCTCTACTAACTCATTGTATTTTCAGTACCTTTACTGGGAGTTTTTTTCTCTCTACTTTACAGATAATGTAACTAAGACTTAGAGAGAAGTGACTTGCCCAAGGCCTCCCAACTAGGAAGGGACTCCCATGCCTAGGCTCTTTCCTTGCAACCTTTGTGCCCAGTCCGGACTGTGTTTTCTCCACCTCAAGGACTCCACCTTGAGTCCCTAGCAGTAAAGCTTCGGGAGTAATAACAGAAGGGATCTGGGCCACACCCCTTGTGGGTCCTCCACACATACATCTGAAACCTTTTCCTTCCTAGTTCAACGACCGCCTCCTTTACTGTGTGCCCAGGCTGCGGCTCCTTGGCCAGAAGTTTAGCGTGCGGGCACGCATCGATGTAGATGGCATGGAGGTGAGCACCAGGAGGTGGGAAATGGGGACCTGGAGTGGGGCCTTGGTGCTGGGAGGAACAAAGACGTTCTGACTTTGACCCCAAGTGTGTGCATATGTGCAGAGGGCGAGGGCCCTGTAGGGCTCAGTAGGCCTCACCAAGCCCCTTTCTCTCTCCATTCAGCTAAAGGAAAGCTCCAACCTCAATCTGCCTCGGACCTTCCTGGTGTCAGGAAAGCAGCGCTCCCTGGAGCTCCAGGCCAGGTACTTGCCCTTGCCTGTATCTTCCCTCCAGCCCCCTCTTCCCTTCAGATATGCTGAGGCACTCTAGGCCTAGTGCCAGGGCAGAGGCTACCTCCCTAGAGGAGAGATTGTTCCAGAGAAAGGGTGGGTACCTTTCCCCAAAGATGCTTGCTCTTCTGATGGGTTTTGTTAGAGGAGAGGGAAGAATGAGATAGTAAACCAAACATAAATAACAACAGCACAAATAGTTTATTGTAGATTCAGAGATTTAAGAGAAATAACAACCAAATGCAATGCTTGGTCCATGATAGGAGTCTGGTTTGAGAAAAACAGCCCTAAAAGACATTTGCAACGCAATAGGGAAAATCCTAACTGTGAACTGGGCATCAGCTATCAGGGCATTATTGCTAACTTTCTCAGGTGTGATAATGGTATAGGAGGATATAGGAGAATGGCCTTGTTTTTTGGTGATGCATGCTGATGATTTAGTATCATGATACCTGTAACTTATTTTTAAATGATTTATCAACCAAAAAATATATACATATACACACATATTATATCTACATACATAAATATATATTAATATATACATATATGAAATAAATATAGCAAAATATTTTTAGAATTTGTATCTATATAGTGGGTATATATTTAATGTACTTGTGTTATCCTATCTACTTTTCTGTATGCTTGAAACTTTTCATAATAAAAAAATTTTACATAATAACAAATTTTAAAATAATGCCTAGCTATTTAACAAAGGGGCCTTCATATCCATTCTCTACTTGAATGATTATAATAATAGTTCACATTTAATGAAGACTTGCTCTTATGCCAGGCACAGTTTTTGTTTTGTTTTAATTTTTATTTATTTATTTATTTATGTCTGTGTTGGGTCTTCGTTGCAGTGCACGGGCTTCTCATTGCTGTGGCTTCTCTTGTTGCAGAGCATGGGCTCTAGGTGCACGGGCTTCAGTAGTTGTGGCACACAGGCTCTAGAGAGCAGGCTCAGTAGTTGTGGCGCACGGGCTTAGTTGCTCCACCGCATATGGGATCTTCCCGGACCAGGGCTCGAACCCGTGTCCTCTGCATTGGCTGGCGGATTCTTAACCACTGCGCCACCAGGGAAGTCCCTGCCAGGCACAGTTTTAAGTTAATTTTAACTTAAACAATTTAAGTTTAAATTGACTAGTCAAATTCTTAAAACAACCCTTGAAGTAGCCACTGTTACCATCAACCTCACTTTACAGATGAGGAAACTGAGGCACAGAAGAGTTACGCACCTTGCCCAAGATCCCACAGCTAAAAAGAAGCAGAGCAGGAATTGGAGCTCATGCTGCCTTCTGAGGGCCCAGGTGATAGGGTATCGAGGCCATGGTTAGGGCCAGTGAGTGGATGCACATGGGTAGATGATCTGCTTCTGACAGGCTGCAAAGAATTAAGAAATGAGAGTCAGAACCCTCATTGCTGGAACTGTGTGGAGGTAGGAGAGAGAGATGAATGTGGACTAGAGGGTGTCCTCCTGGAAGATTAGAGAAGGGAGTTAGGTTTGATGCTCTGAGAGACTGAGAGAGCATCTCAGAGGCCTGTGGCCAGGAAAGTGAGAACAAAGGCGACAACAGGCACTTCCAGGGGAGGGCAGGTGTGGGGCCCAGTCAGGCCTCAGCAGAGCCTAAGTGATAAGCCACGTGACTGGGATGAGTCGTCTGCTGGGAGGCTGGGAAGGAGGGGGCTGCAGAGGGATGCTGGGCCCAGAAGGGTGCACCGAACAGTGTAGGGTTTCCTCCTAGTGGCAGAGGGAAGGCATGGAGCATTTGCTTTGCAGTTGCTTTTACTGCCCTTTCAAAAGTTGTTTTTAATGAAAAATTTCAAATATCCAGAAAAGTAGAAATACAACAAATACCCATATGCCCACTATTTAGACAACTGATTCTCAACTTTGGTGACATAGGAATCAGCTGAGGAGCTTTTAAAAAATACTGATGTCTGGGACCCACCCCTGGAGACTTTGGTTTAATTTGTCTGGGGTATAGCCTGAACATGGGGAGTTTTAAAAGCTCCCCAGATGATTTTAATGTGTGCACCAAGGTTTAGAACCACTGACTTAGGAATCAGTATATATTTTTGCCTTCCGTCCCCAACTCTCTGGTCTGCCCTGCAGTCTCCAAGGCCTCCACCCTGGTGCAGGCCCATCAACTGCTCACTAGGAGTAGGACCAGCTTCTTGGCTGACTCCTGCCTGGCCTCTTCTAATTTTTAGTTGCTCCGTGGCATGTGGGAGCCTGCCTTCTTTTTTTAAATCCAAACAAATTTAATAAGTACCATATCTAATGACTTTACCAAGATCACCAGATATATGGTTGATATAAAAATTAATTGTATTTCTACATACTAGGACCAATTAGAAAATAAAATTAGAAAAATAATGTTCTTTACAATCATATCAAAAGGATCAAATACCTAGAAACAAATTTAATGAAATAGTTTCAAGACCTCTACCCTGAAAGCCATAAAATTTTGCTGAGAGATATTTAAGAGGAACTAAATAAATGAGAGATTTATCATTTCATGTACTGAAATATTCAATATTGCTAGGACTACGATGATCTCAAATTGGTCTACAGATTCAGTTCCAATCAAAATCTCAGTAGATTTTTTTTGTGTAAAAGTTGACATACTGATTCTAAATATATATGGAAATGCAACGAACCTAGCACAGCCAGACCAATCTTGATGACAAAGTCTGAAGATTTACATTACCAGATTTCAAGACTTAGCAAAAAACTACTAAAAAGTGTTTTATGGCAGAAGGATATAAACTAGACAGACTGAACAGAATAGAGTCCAAAAATAGATGCATACATATATGGGCACTTTAAGACAAAAGCAGTAAATACAGTTCATGAGGGAAATTATGTAGAGAAGTTAGATATCTCTATGGAACAATATGAAGCAGCCATATAAACTTTGATGGATAATAACATACTATTTAAAGCTTAAACAAAAAGCAACTCACACTGATTGAGCACCTAGTGTATCAAGGATTGTGCTGGGCACTTTACAGATCACCTCAGTTACTGCCTAGAACAACCCAGACTGATAATTATCATATCCATTTTACAGGTGAAGAAAAATAAACTGCCCTCCTTTCTCAAACTTGACATTCCAGCAAAAATAGGGAACTATTTATGGTTTCCCGTATGTTCCATACTCTCACTCACACACTTCACTCTTACCCCTGTACTTGAGGGCTAGCACCTCTTTGAGGAAACCTTCTTTAGCAGCCCCCACCCAAACTCTAGGATGGGACAGGTCTCCTGGGCTCCTCAGCCCCATTTTCCTTCTGTCACAGCACTGATCCCCCTGTTTTGTCCCTGTCTCCCCCTCTAGACCGTGAGCTCCTTCCTTGATGGTAGGGTCCTCTCTGAGGCCCAAGTTCCTAGCACAGGGTCTGGAGAGTATTAATAACTGTTGAATAAATAAACTCAGATAGGTTATATGACTTGCCTAAGGTCACATAAGTGATAAGTGAAGGAGCAGAGGGTCAAACTCAGGTCTTTCCAACTCCAAAACACCTGCTCTTTACCACTACAATTGCTTTTGGTTGGCCTGCCTAACCCAACATCTTTCTTTCCCCCTGCCCCCACCACCTTCCCTACCCAAGGACTGAGGAGGAGAAGAAAGACTGGGTCCAGGTAACATCCAAGAAGGCTTTGTGGTAGGGGGCTGGAAGAGTATTAACAGGTCTTCAAGGGGGTGGTGGGCTCTCCCCTAAAATTCACATCTGACCAGAATGGGCCTGGACACCTGCCTTCCAATAAACTTTACCATCCCCATTTTACAGATAAGCAAACTGAGGTCCAGAGGTTAAGCAGAAACTAACCAATTCTTCCTTTAGAAAGCTGGCTCCTCTGAGGGTGTAACCCCAGTGAGTTAAGCCCTGTAAAACCTTAATCCCAGATAGTAATAGCCAGGAAGGCCTTCTGTGGTTTTTCAGCCCCTGATCCCCCTCCCCCACTTCACAAATATAAGAACTGAGACCTGGATTCGGGAAGGGGCTTGCCCAAGGTCATACACCTAGCAAGGGGTAGAGCTGGGCCTAGAACCCAACTTTTCTGACTCCAAGCTAGGTTATAGGAAGGTGAGGTAAGGGTGGAAATGGGTGGGTTTTGAGGTGTTCTGACCTCTTATTTCTTACACCTCCTCCCAGGCCATCAACTCTACCCTCCTGAAGCATGAACAGACGCTGGAGACCTTCAAACTGTTGAACTCCACAAACAGGGAAGATGAAGACACACCCCCCAACTCTCCAGTAAGAGTCCCCACCCCCTCCTCCTGCACCGGGACCCCCTCCGGGCCTCCAGGTGCCCACCTTACCTTGTGATGCTCCTCTCCCCTTCCCAGAGGGTAAAGACCAGAGAGGCAGTGCATGACCTCAGAAGCACAGTCTTCTTTTGGTAGGGCCACAGAGAAATCATTGGGCAAACAATGCTCAGAAAGTAGACGTGACTGGTCGTCAGTTGCACAGTGAGGTAGAGCAGAGCCAGGACTCAAAGGCAGGTCTTCTGAATGTATCTGCTGCCTCCCAGTGATGATCCAAGCCTTGGGGCAGGGGCAGGGGCAAGGGCTGGATGGACTGGACTGGGGAGTAGCTGTCTCTGACCTGAGACCTGGCCCTCTCTCCAGAATGTGGATCTTGGGAAGCGGGCACCTACGCCCATCCGGGAAAAGGAAGTCACCATGTGCATGCGCTGCCAGGAGCCCTTCAATTCCATCACCAAACGCAGGCACCACTGCAAGGCCTGCGGGCATGTGAGTGTTGGGAGGCAGGGGCAGAGCTAGGGAGGGGACAGGCTGGCAGCCCAAAGGCCCACTTCTAAATGGGCACTGTCTAAGTGGGGGGAGGCTGTGAGTCTGCTGTGGGAGTTGGTACACTGAAGGGGAAGGCCTGCTGGAATCAGGCTGTTCTTACCCACTTGCCACCCAGGTGGTTTGTGGGAAGTGCTCCGAGTTCCGGGCCCGCCTTGTCTATGACAACAACCGCTCCAACCGTGTGTGCACTGACTGCTATGTGGCCTTGCATGGGGTGCCCGGGAGCAGCCCAGCCTGCAGCCAGCATACACCCCAGCGCCGGAGGTCCATCCTGGAGGTAAGAGCCAAGCCCCCCAACTAACCCACCCACACTGACCACATGGACCCCAGCCACCCACGCAGTGGTGGCTGAGGCCTGGGCACCTCTGAAATCGTAGTACCGTGTGTATCCACTGAACAAGTGACCCAGGCTTGGAGTGAGTAAAATGAGTATGAGTGAATGAAAGAGTAATTTTTATTTAAGTGCTTTATTCTTCACAGTAACTTACCTATCAATGCTATTCCTATTCCTGTTTTACAAATGAGGAAACTGAGGCCCTGGGAGGTTATTTGCCCATGTTACACCGTGAGTGACAGCTTTCTTATTACAAAGTAGGATATATGCACTGAAGAAAGTTAGACAATATAAACAAAAACAAAAACAACGTATTCCTTTGACCCAGAGATTACCACCATTAACGCTTATGCTTCCTATCTTTCTAGATGCATGCACATACACACACTTTTGCTTTTGTTTTTTAAATTGAGGTATTTATTTTATTTAACGCTTAAAGAAAGCTAATCTGTGCCAGGCACTCTTCTAAGCGCTTTGCATGTATTAATTCATTTAATCCTTACAACAGCCCTATATGCTCTCCTTCCAAGTCAATATATTTCCATCTAGGGCTGGGATTCTGGGACTGACTGCCTTACCCACCCACCCAACCCCTTAACCACAACGCTAGGTTGCTTCTCGCTGAGTGTAGGGAATGCACGTGATGAAAGATGAAAAAAAAGATGAAGTGTAAATGCATAAATGACTTGAGGAATAAATGGACTGATGGAAGAATGCCTGACTGGCATTTAGGTGCCCCCACTGAGAGCTACACACCCCTCCCACCAACTCTTAGAGGCAGCAGCCATGGCCCAAATCCGGCAGACAAGCCTGGCTTTGAATCTCAACTCTGACTCACTGAGTGACAACGGGCAAATCACTCCCGCCACCTGAGCTTCAGCATCCTCCTCTGAGACATGGAAATAGCAATCCCTATACTGAGGGGGTGTTGAAGCCAAGAGGAGCCAGGCTAGGCCTCCTATCAACATTGATGCCCCCCATGTCTCTGGCCACAGAAACAGGCCTCAGTTGCTGCGGAGAACAGCGTCATCTGCAGCTTCCTGCACTACATGGAGAAGGGCGGGAAAGGCTGGCACAAGGCATGGTTTGTGGTCCCTGAGAACGAACCCTTGGTGCTGTACATCTACGGAGCCCCTCAGGTGTGCATCCTACTCCTTTGGGTCCTTTCAGCCACCTGGCAAAACCAGGCTGCCCTCCTTTCACCTGAGTCCTTCACCTCTCCTTGACCTTGGAGGATAGGGTGAACCTAAGGAGAAATCAGAAGCCCCCACCCTTGTGAGACAAAGACTGGCTAGAGACAAGGAGTGACTGTGGGTCAACTTATGTAGAGAAAAGTCGGTGACTTGTGGGGGGGCTAGCTTCTTGGAGGAAGCTGTAGTGGAGACAAGGCACTGCTTAATCCAATTTGGAGTGGGGAAGATGCAGATGGGGGGCAACAGCCCAAAGGCCGGAAAACATTATATGCTAAAGAGACTAGCCCACCTGGTTTGGGGTGTGGAAGGAAAGAGGTATTTGAACCAGCCTGCATTCTAGCCCCAGTTCAGACATTTTCCTGTTGCTCAGTGAAGTCACGTAAGGTTCTTGAGCAGGGGAAGAAAAAGAGGGGTTTAGCAGATACAAAACCAGTGAGAAGCCCAACCCCTAGGTGACCCCTGGCTTTGTCCCTGTTCCCCAGGATGTGAAAGCCCAGCGCAGCCTGCCCCTCATTGGCTTTGAGGTGGGGCCTCCTGAGGCTGGGGAACGGCCTGACAGACGGCATGTCTTCAAGATCACCCAGAGCCACCTGAGCTGGTACTTCAGCCCTGAGACAGAGGAGCTGCAGCGGCGCTGGATGGCTGTGCTCGGCCGGGCAGGCCGTGGGGACACGTTCTGCCCAGGGCCCACACTGTCTGAGGACAGAGAGATGGAGGAGGCACCAGTGGCAGCTTCAGGAGCCACGGCGGAACCCTCCGAAGCCCCCCAGACCCGAGACAAGACCTAGAGGGTTTGTGGGTAACTGGGGCCCCCTGCCCCACACTCTAGCTGCCCATGTCCAATTGAGGGCCCCAGCCCGCTCTCTCCCAGCTCAGTCAATACTTGAACTCCCATCATGGGCACTTTCAATCCTGAATGCTGGGTCTTGGGTTTTTTAATTCATCTTTTCACAAAACCTGGGCTTTTAAAAAAAATATTCCTACAGTGATGTTAATTTTTTTTAAACCCTGTCCTCCAGGGAGGGTGGGAGCTGTTGCTAGACCTGCCTGAATTAGGCCATTTCCCCCAACCCCTCAATACCCTACAGATCCTGCCTCCACCCAATTCCCCACAAAGCACCAGAGGCAGGAGATCTGGATTCAAGTGCCAGCTCTGCCACTGACCCCATGGTCCTGGCCCACCCCTGCCCCCTCAACCAGTGTCTTCACATGTATGATGCGACATGGGGTGGTGACCTCCTGCCTCTCCCACGGCTTACAGCTTCTACCTGGCCCCAGGCTACCCAGTATTTTATCGTCCAGACCCATGGCAGGGCCACCGGGCAGGACAGGGGAACAGGGGGGGAGGACAATGAATACTCTTTGTTTTGTTTTTTAAAGAAAAATACAGTTTATTTCAGGCTTACGGAAACATTCAGAGCGCTGCTGTGCTCCATTCGTCCATCTGTTTGTTTGTCCAAAGTACCAGGCTGCTGGGGTGGGCCCAGAAACTGCTCCCTTGCTGAGCTCTGAAGCTCAGCTCCCAGAAGGCTGATTCCAAGACTACTCACAGGTCAAGCCACAAATTAAACAATAAGGTATTATTTATTGAGGTCTTAAGCCTCATCCCTGGACTTCAATGGGATGAGGAGTTTGAAAAGAGGTTGAAGGAGACAGAAAACAAAGCCCAGGTCCCCCGAGCTCACTGCCTAGACAAGGTCTTAGACATCCTGAAGGAACCCAGGGCTAGAAACTGGGCTGCAGGAAGGAAGCGTTCCTGGGAGGTTCCAATTTCTGGGCAGGGGCATAGAGCTGCTCTGTGTGAGGGCGGGGGGAAGCGAGGGAGAGGTACCACAGCTACTTCCATTCACATCATCAACTAACCTCTCTTCCATGAGCAAGCTCATCTCAACATTCCTTACCCAGCGGGAATACTGGTTCTCCTGTTGGTCCTCTCCCTTCACACATCCACCTGCCTACTACCAGCCAGCGTTTAGCTTTTCCTCTAGTCACTCCCATACCCACTCATCCCTCCCTCTTCACGCTGACTGCACCCAAGTGGCACTTTGCTGGGAAACCAGGCCTCATCACTCAGACCACCCCAAGACCAAAGACCCTTGGGCTCTTCTTCCCCTGGAAGGAGCTGGACAGGGGAATGGGAGAGGGTGGAGATGGGGTAACCAGTCCAGAGGTCCATGACCCTCCAAAAAACCCCTACAAATAAGCCCCAAACAACTAGCAAACAAGGACCCAGACTATTTCCAGCCCCACTCATTTCTTTCTCCGGACAATGGTCCAGCCATCCTCCACTATATCCTCTTCCTTAATAGTCTGGGAGTCTGGACCAGGCTGGGGGCAGACCCCATCTGTAGCTGCCCCATCAGCTGCGACCTGGAGGAGAAATACAAGAGAGAGCTAAATACAACACCTCCCAACTGTGGCCAGTGGAGACCCAGGCTCTCCCAGCTTTGCCAGGACTGGCTGTGTGACCTTAGGAAAGTTTCCTGCCCTCTCTGGATAATACAACCACCACCACCATCACCACCACCCCCATCACTTCCCTGTGAAACTAGGTGATCTTCCAGAAGATTGAAAATATCTGCATCTCCACACCCAAGAGGCACCCCCTTCACCTCCATCTCCTCCACGCTGTTTGCATCATCATCCTCATCAGTCTCTCTGGCTGTCGTCAGTGCGGTGGCTCTGACCTTGCACTTTCTTTGGGTGATGAGAGAGGCCATCTCCTTCAGAGCAGCCCTATCACCCCTCTCGAAGTGGTGGAACATGGTCTGTAGCTGCTGGCTCACCTACCAAGAAAACATTCAACCAGCTTGGATTTTCTAGAGAACCTACAATACAACCAGCCCGTGTTTGCAGCAAGAGTGGGAAGGGGTCTGGAATTTTCCAGAAGAGAATGGGGCTCTTTCCTCCCCAAGGAGTTCACTAATGAAGCAATCACATATGAAGGGCTCAGTAAGGGTCTGAAGCATTGAAGGAGGGCCTCCTAGCAGGGAAGGCACTAGAACTGGGTTTGAAAGATGGAAGATGTAAAAAGGGAAGGCAATCCCAGCGGGGGCAGTAATGTTAACCAGAGCAGGGGTGGAAATGTACCTGGCCTGATGTGCCCTTGAGATGGGGGTGACGAACAGACCTAGCTGAGAATGACGTATAGAAAGAAATAAAAGAGGCAAGATTTGAAAAGCCTGGGAAGACTAGACTCAGGCAATAGGGAGTCATAGAAAGTTCTTGCACAGGACTCAAGAAAAGAATGGTTACAGCCAAAAGTATTGGTCTAAAACAGACAGCTAGGGAGAAGAAAGGCTGCAGGCAGGGAGACAGCAGTTGTATCCACGATATGCTCACCTGGGGCAGACTCCCATCCTCCACAACCGTATCAAACTCGTTTGTCATTAGCTCCCCGAGGAAGTCCTCCACCTCATCTAGCTCCAAGTCAGCTGAGTAGGAAAGGATAGGGTCCTCTCATCAAAGACCAGCCAACTTCATCACCCCTGCCCACTACTCTTCAATACCTACTTAGTGGATCCACATCTGGTTGGTGGGTAAAGGTTCAGTGAGCCTTTTTATTTGCTAAAGTGCTCTACTTTCCAGGTTTTAACATGATTTTTAAAAAGAAAACAACCAAACACTAAATAAAATACCTAATTTCCAATCTCCTGCATTCTACTAAGCCCTCTATTCCTGCAGCATTCCATCCACACTCGACCTCTTTCATCTGGCCTATTTTAACCGGCCTCCTCTCTGTGTGACCTTGAGCATGTGACTTACTCATCTCCAAGCCTCAGTTTTCTCATCTGCAAAGTGATGTTAATAGTAACCTCCTTGAAGGTCTGTTATGAGAAGTCACCCAAACAATGCCTAGCATAGGGGAGACCCATAATCCATGTTCACTTCCATCACTCAAGGGCTGAAGTTTTTGAAATGTAGACTCTTTCCAATTGTGGTTCCACCGACACAGGAGGCCACAGACCAATGGCATAGGTAAGAAGAAATGGATATAAGTACTTGCCACGATGAAATCATCACAGCCTTGACCTAACATCCTATTGTGTTACTTTGGCTAAGACTCTTGGCTTCACTTACCTTATAGGCCCATGCTCTACTTTTTCTGAGTTAGAGAATAACTCAAGAAAGTCTTCCACAAAGCTCCTTGCTCTCTTCCCTCTGGGAGAGCTCATTCACCCCCTTGGCTTTCCCTAACACTCTAATATCCCCCAAATCTGTCTCCAACCCAGACTACTCTCCACCTGTTTCACAGGTGCCTCAGACCCTCCATATCCAAAGCCAGATTCATCACCTTACCCTGCAAACCTACTTCTCATTCCCCAGCGTTCTTCTATTCCATGAAAGGCACCTAAGCCACCCAGCGACTCAAACCTGAAACCTGTCTCCCTTCCCCTCCCCCTCTACAGCCAAACAATTTCCTTAGGACCACCCCTTCTTTTCCATGACTATTGCCACTGCCCTAGTTCAGGCCTCATCATTTTCTAGACAGAAACAGCTTTCTCATCAGTCTTTCCCTCTCCAGTCCATGCTCCACACTGACTACTTTCTAGCCAGAAAACCCCATCGTTTTAGATCCTGCTCATGAATTTTTAATCACCTACTGCAGTGTTTCATGTTCTGCTTCTGAGAAATAACTGTCCTGCTGGGTTTTAAGGGAAGCTATTCATAGAAAACTAATGGGAACCAAAGGTAAACAGGTTTCTTTTTGGTGATTAACCTTATCCAAGCCTTTAATATGTTAATGATTACTGTGACTCTTAAGTAAGAACTGAAAAAAAGAGCTTTTCTTATATAATTTGACTGGAGCAGCTTTTTCTTCGCTGAACATCTAACAGAACTAGTCTTCCAAAGCATGCATTTTGGCAAACACTAGCTTAAAGGACAAAAATCAAAGGCCTTCCATGTCTCACCCCTTTCCAGGGTCCCCTCCAACCCCCAATCTCCACCACTCCTCCCTTCCACACACCCACAAGCACACACACACCGTTACTCTAACACTGAGCTCCCCGCCACTTTCCAAATATAACGCATAATCTCCTCATACCACAGGACTTATTTTTGAGTGCTGCTCTCTGCCTCCCCAAGCTAGTTAACTCCTTCTCATCCCTTAAGATTCAGCCCAATCACCACCACCCCCTAACGATCTCCAAAAGACGCCTCCTTCCCAGTCTCACATTACCCAAGCACCGAGCTCCTCTTTATTAGAACACCTATCACCCTATGTGTAAACGCCTATTTACTTATCTGGATCCCTCACTAGATGGTAAACTTCCTTGAGAGAAAAGACACTGCCTAATGTCATCTCCAAGACTAAAAAACTATATGAAAAATTTTGTAAAAATCATATTTCGCAAAAGACTCCCTGCAGGGCCCCTTATTCTTATACGACCCTCAAGACACACCAAAGATGTAGATCTCTGCTGTCCAAATAGTCAAATGTGGTTACTGAGCACTTAAAGTGTGGCTAGGCCAAAAAAATGAGATGTGCTAAAACTGAAAAACACCCACCAGATTTTGAAAACGTAATGCTAAAAAAAAATGTAAAACATCTCATTAATAGTGTTTTATACTGACTACATGTTGAAGTATTTTGGATATGTTGAGTTGAATAATATTAATTTCATCTGCTTTTTACTTTATTAAAGTGGCTGCTGAAAAATTTTAAATTACGTGATGCGACTAGCATTGTATTTCTATTGGACTGCGCTGGTGGATACTTTTATATCCATTTTACAAATTATGAAACTGAGACTCAGGGGAGTAAACCGACTTGTCCAGCCTGATATCCTGAGTCAATGGCACGGCCCGTAAGGCATTCGAACTCAGGATTCTGACTCCAAAGCCTGCATTCATTCCACCTCGCCCTCAGGTACCAACCGACAATTGCGCAAGAGGAAGTGCGGACTCACTAGGATCGGCCTCCTCCTTCCCATGCCCCCACAGAGACACATCCTAGCGCCTCACATTCACTCACCATTGCGGAAGAAGTACTCCTCCACTGCACCCCCCAGCCACTCAGCCTTCTCCTGGCTGTGCACACCCCCGAAGCCGTTCTCCACAGCGATCTGCGAACACAGGCCCAAGCCCACCACGTCAGCCCGGGAACCGGCCTACAGGGGCGCAGGAGGCCGCTGCTTACACCGCCCAACCAAGCCTCGGGCGGCTCGCCGGGCCAACTCCTGTTCTGCCCCGGTCTTTAACTTTTGTCCCAGCCGCGGCCCCGCTCACCTGCAAGGCGGGCCAGGCCTCCAGCGCCGCGCGGACAGCAACCCCGAAGAGCGCTCGCGAATCTTCAGCAGCACCCGCCATCATCCGGCCGCGGAGCACGTGACATCCAGGCGGGCCAATACCTGCGCAGCACCGCCCAGGCAGAAGGAGTCGGAAGCCGAGCCTGAGAACGCAGATTCGCCTTTCCGCAGACCTGGCAGCAAGACTAGAGCAATAGAAAAGTCTGTCGAGCAATCGATGACACCACCAACGTCACTCACATGTAATAATTAAATCTAAGGAAGCCAGGAGGGGAGGGCGGCTGAGGCCATGAGTTCCGGACCCATGCGTACTGCGCGGAAAAGATGTGGGGAACTTGTTAAAGATGCACATTTCAGGCCCTAGGACAGAAGAAGCAACCTCACGTAGCATTGCCTAAAAATCTGCATTTAATAATGCATCCTAACATCTATAGAACACTCCACCCAATAACAGCAGAATACACATTTTTCTGAAGTGCACGTGGAGCATTTTCCAGGACAGACCATATGTTAAGTCTAAAGCAGGCCTCAATAGATTTAAAAGGATTGAAATCATACAAAGTACGTTCTCTGACCACAATGGAATGAAATTAGAAGTCAATAACGGAAAGACATTTGTGAAATTCACAAATATGTGGATATTAACACACTTCTAAATAACAAATGGGTCAAAGAAAAAAATCACAAGAGAAATAAGAAAACATCTTGAAATGACTTGAAAGCTAAAGCACAGAACACCAAAATTTATGAGTTGCAGCCAAAGCAATGCTTAAATGGAATTTTATAGCTGTAAACGTCCCTATTAAAAAAGAAGAAAGATCTCAAATGAATAACCTGACCTTCCACCTTAGGAAACTAGAAAAAGAAGAACAGAGTAATCCCAAAGCAAGCAGAAGGAAGGAAATAATAAAAATTGGAGAGGAAATAAATGTAACAGAAAATAGAAAAACAACAGAGAAAATCAGTAAAACCAAAAATCAGTCTTTTTAAGAAAGATCAACAAAATTGACAAACTTTTTGCTAGATTAACTAAGTAAAAAATAGAGAAGATTCAAATTACTGAAATCAGGAATGAAAGAGGTGACATCACTATCAACTAGTCAAAAAAGCCCATATATTGCATGGTATCATTTATATGAAATGTACAGAACAAGTAAATCTATGGAGACAGAAAATAGGTTAATGGTTGCCTAAGGATAGAGGAAGGGGGAAAATGTGGCCTGACTCCTAATGAGTATAGGGTTTCTTTTAGGGGCAATGAAAATGTTCTAAAATTAGATGTGGTGACATCTGCTGTTAGGGCCTGAGTTGTGTCCTGCCCCCAACCCCCATTCATACGTTGAAACCCTAACCCCCAGAATGTGGTTGTATTTGGAGGCAGAGCCTTTAGAGAGGTAATTAAGGTACAATGAGGCCATGTGGGTGCACCCTAGTCCAATATGATTGGTGTCCCTATAAGAAGAGGAGATTACGGCCCAGTGGTTAGGACTCCGTGCTTCCACTGCAGAGGACACAGGGGGTTCAATCCCTGGTCAGGGAACTAAGATCCCACAAGAGGCATGGCATGGCCAAAAAAAAAGAGGAGAGTAGGACAGAGAAACCAGACGCATCCACAGAGAGATGACCATGTGAACACACATCTGCAAGACGAGGAAAAAGGCCTCAGAAGAAACCAAACCTGCCAACACCTTGATCTCAAACTTCTAGCTTCTAGAGCTTTGAGAAAATAAAGTTCTGTTGTTAAAGCCACCAGTCTGTAGTATTTTGTTATGACAGCCCTAGCAAACTAATATAGTTGCACAACTCTGAAAATATACTAAAAACCATTTAATTGTTCATTTTAAATGGGTGAAGTTTATGGTATATAAATAATATCTCAATAAAGCTGTTTTTAGAAAAGTATTATAGGTGATTCCCTCTCACAGCAAAGGTTGCAAACTTTGGACAAGTCCATGTTAACAAACAGTACTGATACTTCTGTGTCTGGCCCTGTGCTTAGTGCTGCTGGGTCATGGGGTTTGGTCAGATGCTCAAGGAGCTTACAGTCTGGCATGCAAGATTTTCCAAGGACCATAGAATATGATCAGTGCTCAGGGTGAGTGCAGATTTTTGAAAGCCCTGAGGCAGCTAGAATTTTGCAAGCTGTTTTTAAGAAAAACAGTACAAATTTAGGAATGAAAGTGAGTACTGCTTTAGATTATAAAAGAAATTTTAAAATTTACAAATTCCAATTTAAAAAAAACTGACAAATGCCACAAACATCCTCAAAACTAGAGAAATAAAATATTTTTATTAATTGCCTGACTAATCTCTCTACTAATTTTTCCTTTTTTTTCTTTTGGCTGCAAACACTTTGATGTCCTCCTGTAAGTAAATGACAATTATTTTATAATAACATTTTCAAGAGAGAATAAAAAGAATTCAATTGAATTCAATTCCATTCGGTTGATCAAAATTATTTTGTTATTGGTAGTTTAGAAAAATTTCAACTTCACAGCTTGTTATTAGTAACACAAAATTTAAGACTGTTGTTAAATTTGGGAAAACTTCTATTTAGTTTCTTTTACATGTGAGCTGTAAAATTTCATGATATTTTGACTGTTCCTGTGCAGTGACAAATCTTAAGTACTTCTCAAATTGACAGTGCTCAACAACCAGGGACTTGGAAATGGTCTGTGTAAGTGTGAGGTGCGGAGGCTTAAACTTTATTAGTTCTATGAGAAATCCATCTCTGTGCAATGCTAGAGGAAAAAGGACCACAGGAGCCCATGGGAGTCCAGCATAGGGTGTTCCTGATCCAGGCTTGGGGATTATGGCAAGCCTCTGAGAGATAATGCCTCAGACTTAAAGTTTGACAGGAATTTTGCCAGGTGATGGGGAGTTTGTGTAGATGAGGGTGAGGGTGTGTTTCTAAAGAAAGAAAGAGCCTTTCACGCTGAGGAAACAATCTATACAAAGAAACAGAAGCAGGGTACAACATGGTGTGTGATGATAATCATGAGCATTCCCAGACTGATCATCTCAGGAGGCATAAACTCCTACGGGGCTCTAGAGACTCATTCCTGCAGACTCAGCAATTTAAATTGAGTTCAAAGAAGCCCAGACGAAGAAACTGAGATTAAGCATTTGCATGTGAGTTCCCAGGGCCTCAAAGTTACGTACGTGGAGAGAGTAGGTAAGATTCCGGTTACCAGTTGCAGTGTGTGTGTCTTGAGTTTTCCCACACCACCAAGCGATTCTTCAATATCAGCTGGGTGTCCTACAATTCAACTCAGTTCTGATACTATCTACCTGGAGATAGTGTCAGATTCCACAGGTTAAGGGCTCAGTCACACAAGACTACCCCCACCACAGACGCCAATCACCAAGTCCAGGTTGTCACCTGTGCTTCTGACCCACAGGCCCACTGGTCAGAGTTCCAACGCCCCCCCTCTCACTAGAGTGGCTCACAGAGCTCAAAGAAACATTTTACTTACTAGATTATCAGTTTATTATAAAAGGATATAACTCAGGAACAGCCAGATGGAAGAGATTCATAGGACAAGCTATGTGGGAAGGGTCAAGGAGCTTCCAAGCTCTCTGAGCATGCCACTCTCCTGGCATCTCTGCGTGTTCATCAACTCTGAAGCTCTCAGAACCTGTTCTTTTGGGGTTTTATGGAGGCTTCGGTACAGAGGCACGATTGATTAGATTATTGGTCATTGGTGATTGAACTCAAACTCCAGCACCTCTCCCCTCCTAGAGGTGGAGGGGAGGGACTGAAAGTGCCAACCCTCTAATCCTGTGGTTGGTGCCACAGACAACCAGCCCCCATCCTTAGTTACCTAGGGGCTTTCCAAACGTCTCTTCATTAATGTAACAAAAGACACTTTTTATCACTCTCAGAGGAAATTCCAAAGGTTGTAGGAGCTCTGTGTCAGGAATGGGTTGAAGACCCAATTTGTATTTCTTATTATAAATCACAGTATCACAGTAGACCTGCTGGAAATTCCCACACAGGGAGCCCAATTCTGGACTCCAACAAACCAAGGCCGCTGAATGAACCCTGAGATTTCATCTTGAGACTGAAGTGCAAAGCTGAGTGTACTAAGATTTCACCTTTTCTGTGCCTTGAACCCATCTAGCAGTCTGGTGAAGACAATATACCTCTTGCCAGAATAATGTTTTTAAGTGCATAAACTAAAATATAGAATTACAAAGGAAACCAATTATATTAAAATAGCAAAATAATATAAAAATTAATTGTAATATACATTTTTTTTTTGGCCATGCCGTGCATCTTGTGGGATCCTAGTTCCCCAACTAGGGATCAAACCCAGGACCTGGCATTGAAAGCACTGAGTCCTAACCACTGGACTGCCAGGGAATTCCCAGTATACATATTTATTTATTAATGCATTAAATACCATGATCTACTAATGAAACAGGAGGGAAGAGGGAAGGGCACAACCTTTAAAAGAATGACAGCAGTTGAGGACATAACATAAACTGGTTAGAACCAATTAGGTCCAAGATGGCAGAATATTCGACTTCCAGTAGACCTTGAGCCTCATTATACACTCATTGTAATACAGTGCCATGACAGTTCTGAGGCCAACCATAAAAGGCCAAAAAGTGGGTGGTGGCCCAATTCCTGGAAATCTGTGCCCCCTTCCCCCCAAAATAGTTAGAATAATCCTCCTGCTCATTAGCCTATGAAATTACCCAGCCCATAAGAACTAACCACGTGGGGGACTTCCCCGGTGGTCCAGTGGGTAGGATTCCGTGCTCCCAGTGCAGGGGGCCTGGGTTTGATCCCTGGTCAGGGAACTAGATCCCGCACGCATGCTGCAACTAAGAGCCCGCATTCTGCAGCGAAGATCCCACGTGCCTCAACTAAGACCTGGGGCAGCCAAAATAAAATAAATAAATACATAAATAGATAAATATTAAAAAAAAAAAACAACTAACCACTCCATATTTCAGGGCCTCTCGCCTTCTGAGATGGCCTACACTCTGTCTGTGGAGTGTGGTTCTCCCAAGGCCATTCCCCCTTTTGAGACAGACTGCATTCTGTCTATGGAATGTGTACCTCTCTAAATAAATCTACTTCTTACCTATCACTTTGTCTCTCACTGAATTCTTTCTGCAATGAGACATAAAGAACCTGAGCTTCAATAAGTCCTGAGACCAGGTGTGTGATCTCAATTAAAAAACTGTAGGTTTTGTCTGGGTTCGAGTCCTGGCACGAGGGTTCAAGTCCCAACCTGAGTTGCACAGTTTCACTAACAGGTTAAATGACTACTGTGATTTCAAATTAATGATGAATGTAAACAATACTTTAAGAGATCTGCTATGAGAAATATCTGTGTATTGGTGACAAAGTCATATGTACTGCTAATACTACTGTGGTTGGTTGCCTACTTTCATTATTGAAAGAAATGTCAAGTTTCAGTGGAGGTTGGTGAAAATAAGATGTATTTTTCTAGCATCCAAATACACAGACACTCCAAATTCTATGCATGACACTTAATAAATCCATGAATCCCAGGTTAAATATTCCTAGACCCTACTCTAGAGGGAACATTTCAGGCTAGCTTAGGCCTTCAGATGAAGATGATCAGATTGATGTGTCGAAGACTGAACTCCCAAAACCTAAACCAAAATTCAATCCCCAGCATGAGACCTCAGGCAGAGCTCCAAGATTGAAATGCAGGTTGAACTGCCAAACTGAACTGCTAGGGTGTAAATGCGGAGGGTGCTTCCAGATGAAACTTTTCAGACTAGGACCCCTCTTAGGATTGCAAGACAGAGCCCACCAGACAGAAATCCCCATGTAAGGTCATCACATTGAGATACCCTAGGCATGACTCCTCAGGCTAAAATACCCCAGACTGAGCCCCCAGTATCTGAGCCTCCCGAAGTTGGCCAGACCCGCCACCCAGACGGAGCCTTGAGCCTAGCACTCACTTGGTGAGAGACTCAGTCATATCTTAGACCAAAAATCAGGCTCCCATATTGAATTCTCAGATGTCTCAAGAGTGAACCGTCAACATTTAAACCCTCAAAGTCAGGTTCCCCATAATGGACCTCTAGGCAGAGCCACAGGACTAAGACCTCAAGCTTAACTCCTTGAAGGAGAATGGGGGTGGTATCTTGGAAGTGAGACCAAACTGAGTTCCCAGAAGGACCCCTCACACACTGAGGCCACAGATATGCCCCCACTGAAAATACAGACTGAGCCCACGTTCTGAAACAGATTCCCTCAGACTGAAAACCTAATGTCTGAGGTCCCAAATAACACACTCAGAATGAGCCCTAGAGGGAATCCCCAGAGGGAACAACCAGTATGCATCCCATGGTAGCCATGAGAATGCATCTCATAGACTTTAAACTTCAGGATGCATAATTGATCAAGAGCCCCAGCTGCTGTGTTCTGAATTCCCCTCATTTGTGCAGAGACCATACTTCCCACGAGCTACTCCCAGCCAATGACTGAGTGTGGCAGGGATACTTGGGTGACTTTGGTTCAAGGAATCCCACACAGTCTTGCCAAACCTCCCTTGCACTGCACAGCAGTCTAGGACACTTTCACTCAACCTTCCCTCTTTCTCTCCTTAGTCTGGGTCAGATTGCATCATGTTCCAATGGCTCTCCCAGCCTTCCATGGCACCCACCCCATTTTCTCTCATTGGCATTTCCCCTGATAAAATTGTTGCTCACTTTTGTGACACTAATCCCATCTTAGTGTCTGCTTCTCAGAACTAACACAAGCTCCCAGGCATGAGACTGTGAGGTTAATTGCTCCAGACTGAGCTGCCAATGTCTGAGACCACAACTCCCATTTTCAGAATAAGTCTACAGATTGAGATCAGAAGCCAGCATGCTCCCAGATGAGCTTCCAAGGTCTCAGCCTCAAACTAATAACCCAGTCTGAGTCCTCAGGTTTGTATGGAAGAGGGAGCAACCCAGGTGGACCCCAAAGGCTGCCAGATGGAACTCCCACTCTGAAAACTTTAGGCTTATGTTCACAGAATTAGCTGCCAAGACTGAGCGCCCAGTCTAAGTGCCCCAGAATGAGCTCCTCTTAACTGACCCCCCGAGAAAGCTCCCACACAGCCCCCAGACTGAGCTACCAATGTCTGAGCTTTCAAGACATATGCCAAAAAATGAATCCTCAGACAAGTGACCAGAGAGGGGGTCCTAAAAATCCAGACTGAGGACCCTACCCTGAATCTGAAAAGTGATGACTGAAGGCTAATCCCCAAAACTGAGCTGGTTTCCTTAGCTTGAACCTCCAACCTCTGGGCCCACAAAACAAACCCAAAGCCCAGAATGAAGCATCAGACTGGTGATACAGAAGCTCAGACAGACCCTGGACTGAGTCCCCAGGTAGAACCCCAAGAATCAGACTCCTAGACTGAACTCTTTTTTTTCTTTTTTTTTTTTTTTTGTCCTCACAGCGCGGCATGCAAGATCTTAGTTCCCCAACCAGGGATCAAACCCACGCCCACTGCAGTGGAAGTATGGAATCTTAACCACTGGACCACCAGGGAAGACCCTGAACTCTCATATTGAAATACTAGAATGACCCCCAGTCTGAGCGCCCCCAGACTAAGCCCCTTATAAAATGAAAACCAAGAATGGGATTCTATAGACTGAATCTACCATATTGTCTACAGACTCAGAAATTGAACTGAAGCCTTTAGAGTAAGTTTCTAGACTAAGGTCCCCCAACTGTGATCATGAAACTGATTCCCCAGAATGAACTTCCAATCTCTTAGACTCTAAATTCATACCCCCAGAATTAGTACCCAAAACTGTATCCACAGAACCAGGGGCTCAGACTGAGAAACCCAGGTTGAGACACCTGTGTAGCAAGACTGCTAGCTTAACACTCCAATTTACATTCTCCCTTTCCTCCTTTGGAACAGAATCCATGTTTTTAGCTGAGTGGGCAAAAGTCCAGCTAAAAGACTACATTTCCTAGTCTTCCTTGCAACTGGGTACAGCCATGTGATACACGCTTTGGCCAATGAGATTTAAATGGAATAGAGGGGCAGTTCCTTGGGACTGTTTTTACCTGAGAGAAATAAAGGCTTTTGTCTTGTTCAAGCCATCCTTATATGGTGGTTTTCTGTTGCTTGCAATCACATCTTTGATGAGATGCTGAGCCCTCCCGGGCGGGGGTGGGAGGGTGATGTCTGAGCCACAGTGAGTCAGCACGCTAAACCCAAATCCTCATGTTGAGCACCCAACAGTGAATGATCCAGATAGAGCTCCTGAGTGACCAGTACCGTGAGACTGATCCCTGATACTAAGTTAGTAGTGCCTGAGCCCCTAGACAGCAACCATAAGGTAGGTGACCAAACAGTTTCTAGGTCAAACCCCCAAAATGATGTCCCCAGAACAAATACCCTGCCTGAGCTCCCTGAAGAAGTTCCCCAGGTTGTGTACAAGAGATTTAGTTTGCAGAATGAAGTTTCAGATCCCCATACTGAGGCCACACTGAGCCCCCCACCAAAATGAATCTCAGAGTACATCAGAGTAACATCAGAATAAACTGCTAGATGGAGAACCAGTCTCTCACATCCAGAGTGAGCCCCTTGACTGTGCCTGGTAGCCAGAGTACCCCAGTTGATGCATACAAATTGAGTTCTCCAGAGTATAATTCCCAGATAGAGCTCCCCGAAACTGATCTGCCAAACTGAGGTCCCAACTTTGAGTCCCTCTGGCTAAGACTTCAGATTGACTTATTTGCAATGATAGCCCTAGGTGGCCCACTCGGGTTGTTCAGATTGAACCCAAATATAGGTGTGCAGAGTGACTGCCTGGACTAGACCCCTGAACTGATTTTTTCAGATTGAAATCTTCAGACGAAACCCCTATACTGAGATAACCCCTATACTGAAACTGAGATAACCAGTGACAATATTGAAACTTATCTGAGCCCTATGTTCCTGGAAAGCAGCATGGTCCAAAAATTCTCGCTCTCTTTTGTGCTCTGAGAAAGGGCAAAGGACTTCCCTGCTCCCGTGTAGTCCAAGATAAGGCTCAGCTCCACCTTTCTTCAGTGACTCAGATAAGACCTGTCTCTCTCATTCCTCATCACTCCATAAGGCTCCCAGACCATCTACCCTTGTCTACTTACCTCCATAGAATCCCAGTCTCCCTTCATATTCTTTGAGACATTTCTCCATAGTGTACAGTTTCTCTATTGTACTATCCTGAATAAAATCATCTCCTTAATTATCCAGTGCATTTTGTCCTTCACACCAATCTCAGTCCCCACATTGAGGTACTCAGATCCTCAGAGAAACTGCCTCACTCATTCATTCATTCATTAACCAAATATTGATTGAGTGCTGAATGTGTGCCAGGCACTGCACTAAGCACTGGGGAGCTAACATGACAGACAAAGGTTCTGCTTTCACAGGGCTTACAATGTGAATGAGGATAACAGGGGAGGGAGGAAGAGTTTTTAATAGGATGGTCATGGAAAGCACCTCTGTGGATATAACATTTAAGCTGTGCTCTTTTTTTTTTTTTAAACATGTTTTTTGTTTTTTTTTAATTTTATTTTATGGCTGTGTTGGGTCTTCATTTCTGTGCGAGGGCTTTCCCTAGTTGCGGCAAGTGGGGGCCACTCTTCATCGCGGTGCGCGGGCCTCTTACTATCGCGGCCTCTCTTGTTGCGGAGCACAGGCTCCAGACGCGCAGGCTCAGTAATTGTGGCTCACGGGCGTAGTTGCTCCGCGGCATGTGGGATCCTCCCAGACCAGGGCTCGAACCCGTGTCCCCCGCATCGGCAGGCAGATTCCCAACCACTGCGCCACCAGGGAAGCCCCTTAAGCTGTGCTCTTAAGGAGGAGATGGAGGACAAGGAAAATGGTTCCAAGAAAAGGAACAACAGGCATAAAGGCCAGGGAAACAGAACTTAGTATGAGATGGAAAGAGCTACAGGAGATGAGGTGGGTGACACCGGCAAGGGCCTTGTTAGTCATGGCAAGAAGTTTGAATTTTATTTGAAATGCAGTGGAAAATGTTCTATGCAGGGTGATAAAATGATGTGATTTACTTTTTTTGAAAGACGACTCTACCTACTTGTGCGGAGAAGGAATTACAAAGGGGCAAAAGTGGAAGCAGAGAGACGATTGGGAAATATATAATGGGAAATATATAATTGGGAATTATAATAATTCAGACAAGACACAATGGTGGTTTGGTGTAGGTTAGTGATAGTGGAGACAGAGAGATGCGGACAAATGCAAGATAAATTTTAGAGATAAAACCAATAGTACTCCATAATAAGTACTATTGAGTGTGGAGGAGGTGAGGGAAAGGGATGATTCTCAGCTTTTTTTTTTTGGCCGTGCCCTGCAGCTTGCAGGATTTTGAACCCACGCACTCAGCAGTGAAAGCACGAGTCCTAACCACTGGACCACCAGGGAATTCCTGATTCTCGGCTTTCTGAGTAGCTGGTTATTGTGTTGTAGGGAAAATGGGGCACAAGAGGACGGTCATGTCCCAGGTCTCTGGTGAGTCCCTGGGACGGGCTGCCAAGTGAGGGTCCTTGGCTTCGTGTAGGAAAGAATACAAGAGCAAGCCATAGCAAAGTGAAAGCAGGTTTATTTAGAGAGATGCACACTCCACAGACAGAGTGTGGGCCAACTCAGAAGACAAGAGCGACCTGAAGTGTGGGGAGTGGTTAGTTTTTATGGGCTGGGTAATTTCATAGGCTGACAAGTGGGAGGAATATTCTAACTATCTTGGAGAAGGGGTGGGGATTTCCAGGAGTTAGGGTACCACCCACTTTTTGGCCTTTTATGGTTGGCCTCATAACTGTCGTGGCACCAGTGGATGTGTCATTTAACATATGCTGATGTATTACAATGAGAATGCAGTGAGGCTCAAGGTCCACTGGAAGTCAAATCTTCCACCATCTTGAGCCTAGTTAGTTCTAACCAGTTTATATCATATCCTCAATGGCTATGTCATTCCTTTAAAAGTTGTGTTCTGCCCCCCTTCTCTCCTGTCTCAGTTGTACTGAGATAGGGAAAGGAAGCAGGAAGAACAGACTTGGGGGAAATATCAAGATTTCTGTTTTAGACACAGTCAATTTGAGCTGCCTGTGAGATATTCAAGTGCAGATGATAAGGGGGCAATTGGGTCTACAAGCTCAGAGAATGTCAACATTTAGAAGCCAGCAAAGGAGAATGAGAAGAAATAGACATGTTTCAAGAAGGAGGAATTGGTTGACAGTGTCAGATGCCACTGGGAGACAAGTAGTATGAGAAAAGGAAAGTATCTGTCAGATTTGACAACACAAAGTCTTTCATGACTTTGACAAGAGCAGGTTTCACGGAGCGGTACAAAACTAGACTGGAGTTGGTTGAAGAGTGAAAGGGAGGTGAAGTGGAGAAATCAGTGTGTAATGCATGTCTTGGGAAGTTTTGCTGTGAAAGAAACAGAGAACTATGCATAGCAGGAAGAGCTTGTGGAATTCAAGGCGGACTCTTAAAATGGTAGATGATAGAGCACGTGCATGCACTGATGGGAATAGCCCAAAAGAGGAGAAACTGGTGATGCAAGAGAGATGGGAGTGACTGAAAGAGTGAAGTCCTTGAGTGGGTGGGAGGGGTCTAAAGCAGAGGTAGAGGGACTGGTCTTTGACTTGAGGAGGGACAGTTTCTCCATGTGACAAGACAGAAGAGGAAGTTGTGTATCCAGAGGATTGTAGATCTGGTGGTGAGATAAGGAAATTCCCATTTGAATACATCTATCTTCTTAATGAAGGGTGATGTGAGGCCATCAGCTAAAGGTGAGGACAGAGGCTGGGATGTGGGAGGTTTGGGAGGAGAGGATAAAGTATGAAATAGTTCTGAGAGTGGGGAAGTGAGCAGAGCAGGATTGCTATGCTATTAATGCCCATTTGAGGTCCACAACCAATAATTTAGGACTTCCCTGGTGGCACAGTTGTTAAGAATCCGCCTGCTAATGCAGGGGACACGGGTTCGAGCCCTGGTCTGGGAAGATCCCACTTGCCACGGAAGATCCCACATGCCACGGAGCAACTAAGCCCGTGCACCACAACTACTGAGCCTGTGCTCTAGAGTCCGTGAGCCACAACTACTGAGCCCATGCACCACAACTGCTGAAGCCCACGTGCCTAGAGCCTGTGCTCTGCAACAAGAGAAGCCACTGCAATGAGAAGCCCATGCACAGCAACGAAGAGTAGCCCCCGCTCTCCGCAACTAAGAAAGCCCGCGCACAGCAAGGAAGACCCAACACAGCCAAAAATAAATAAACTAAAATAAATAAATTTTTAAAAACCACAATAATTTAGAGTGAAATCAATTGACTTGTTGTGTGGTTTTTGGTTTTCTCTAATAACATTCAGCTGCTCTGATACAGATGCAGAGTAGGTGGGGCATTGTGACTAACCTGGGTTATGTTTGGCCAAGTCAGTATAAAGATGGGATAGGGGAGCTGTATTAGTTTTCTTCACTGCATAACAAATTACCACAAACTTAGAGGCTTAAAACAACATGCATTTATCATCTCACAGTTTCTATGTGTCAGGAGTCTGGGAACAAATTAGCTGGGTCTTCTCCTTCAGGGTCTCATTAGGCTCCAGTACAGATGTCAACTGGAGCTGCAGTCCCATCAGAGGCTTGACTAAGTAAAATATCCACTTCCATGCTCCCTCAGGTTGTTGGAAGAATTCATCTCCTTGAAGCTCTAGGACTGAAGTCTTCATTTTCTTTTTCTTTTTTTTTTTGGTTTTTTTGTTGTTGTTCTTTTTTTATTTCTTTTTAATTTTTTTCTATTTTTTTCTGTTTTTAATTTCTCTTTTCCTTTTTTTGTTTTTTGTTTGTTCTATTTTTATTATTTTTTGTTTGTTTTTTGGCTTTTGAGGTCCTCATTTTCTTGCTAGCTTTCAGGCAGGGATGGCTCTCTCAGCTGCTAGAAGCCAACTTCCTCGCCATTTGGTCCTTTCCATTGGCCCTCTCACAACATGACAGCTTACTCCTGCAAAGCTAGCAAGAGAGAGTCTCTCTAACTCCAGTCTGATAAGATGGAGTCTTAGGGGAGTGACATCCTATCACTTTTGTCATACTCTATTGGCTAGAAGCAAGTCACAGGTTCTGTTCAACTCACAGGTTCTGCTCAAAGGGAAGGAATTGCACACGGCATGAACACCAGGTGGTGGGAATTACTAGGAGTCACTTTAGGGTCTGTCAGCCACAAGGGCTAGAATAGTAAGGATGTTTGCAAGGGAGTGATTATAATGATGGATAATGAAACCTAAGCTGAGTGTATTCGTTTTCTATTGCTACAGAACATATTGCCACAAACTTAGCAACTTAAAACAACACATGTTTATTATCTCACAGTTTCCATGTGTTAGAAGTCCAGACACAGCTTATCGGGATTCTTTGTTCAGGATCTCACAAGTTGCACTCAAGATATTGGCCAAGGCCATGGTCTCATATGAGGCCACGTATTATTTCATATTCTCTTCCAAGCTCACATGGTTGTTGTTAGAATTTAGTTTTTTTGTGGTTGTAAAACCGAGGACCTCAGATCCTCGGGTCTGCCTGAAATTACCTGCCATGCAGCCCTCTCAACAGGAAGTTCACAGCCTAGCAACTTATCTCTTCAAGGCCAGCAGCTGAGTTCCTTGCATGGTAACAAGATGGAGCCATAATATACATATAGATAGATAGATAGATAGATAGATAGATAGATAGATAGATAGATATTCTCCCATCACATTTGCCATACTCTATTGGTTAGAAGCAAGTCACAAGTCCTGCTCATACTTTAGGGAGGGGATTATATAGGGCAAAATACCAGGGGGTAGAGATCATGGGGGTCATCTCAAAATTCTGTCTATCACACTAGTTAAGGAAGTAAGCGAGGACATGAGAAGAGTGAGGGGCAGTGAAAAGGTGATGGAGTGAAAGAATCAGAGGTTGAGATGAGATTGAAGAATTCTTATGCAGGGCAGGTACGAGAGTAAATCAGCTAGAGGACCAGGAAATGATGGTTAGAGTGGTATGTTTGAAAATGAGATTTGGGGAGGAGTTTCCTTTTTTACTGAGGACAAGGGCTAGGCTGTGACCATGGAAGTATGAGGCTGAGCTGGCTGAAGGACAAGGTTAGAAATGAGGAGGTCAGAACACTGAGAGGCCAGGATGGTGGATGGGTCATCTACACCTAAGACCTAGCCTCTGCCATAAGAGCCTTATAAACTGAGCCCTGCCCCACAAATGGAGCCCTCAAACTGAGATCCTAGAGTCCCACAGATTCCATGCCCCTCAGATAAAGCCCCCAGATTATACTGAGAAGCTCACATAGGCCTGAGTAAATTCCCAGGGAGAGGCAATGCCCTTTGTTTGTCCTTTTCCCTATGTAAAAGCTCCTGCCCTGAGTACCCGCCTAGGTTTCACGCAATGTTTTATCTGTTTCCCTCCACCTCTGTCAAGCTAACAGCCTCTCATCCTATGCTGTCTCATCCTTATCCAGCCACCCCTACTCACCCCCTCTGCACACCTGCTCCAGGGAGATGCAGCAGATAAGGCTGCTACTAGCCCATACAGTGCTGTTCTCTGAATAGAGTGAAAAAGACACTCCCCTGGGTGGACAAATTAGAAACATGAGCCCCTTCTTCCAGATAGGCACAGGTTTACAAAGGGGCAGTAGGCTTGTTGAGTGGATCACAGGCTAGATTTCAGCTCAGCCCCAATCCTCTGGACTGGGCACCTTTGTACAATGCATAAAATGCACAACAATATACAGCAGCCAAGGCAGCATGTGTAGGGGAAATGACCAGTGTGAGGTCAACCTCAGCTCTGCCACCTCCTAGCTAGGCAACCTAGGGCCAGCCACCTCCATTGTCTGAGCATGTTTCCTTGTTGGACAAATGGGACACAATCATACCTATTTTACAGGGTTGTTGTGAGGATTAAAGGAGCTAATTTATGCAAATCATCTGATGAGGAGTCCTGGAGAGGGCTGTGGGACCTGGGCCCTGCCCTAGGGAGCACTCAGTTTAATAGTGTATATGACCCCTTGTGGGCAGGGACCACCTCTGTTCATATAGTCTAACACTCATTCCTCCACTGTACTTCCTTTTCTGCAAATGGTCTGTTCATATCCCTTGCTTATTCTTCTACTGGAACGTCAGGGTTTTGTACCCAGTGATGCAAAGATAGAAGAAATGATTGGTGCTTATTCATTCACTCTAGGAATGGTATCTGGGGGAAACTGTTAATAATTTTTTTGCTATTATCAGGTTCCCTTGGTAGCTGAATGGCTTCTGTCTATCTAGCCTTCCTTTCAATCCAGTGAGTTCTCCCCCAGCCTTGAAATAATTCCCTTTTTGCTTAAGGTAGCCAGGGCCACTTTCTGTTACTTGCAAGCAAAGACTTCTGATCAAAACTCACAGTTATAAGAGAGGAGATGAGGTTGGGCTGGACTTCTGCCAACCTTACAAGAATGATTTTGAGAGGAAACCCTTACATATATCATTCTGAATACTAATGAATGAAGTCTTACAGATTCAAGTTTTGCTCACTATGAGTGAACTCTAATAAATTACTATGTGATATGGGATAATAAGCCTGCTATAAACAAAAGTTCAAGTGGATGTAATACCTCATATTATTTGCTCTCAGAAAATTTCTGGAGCCTTGGAAACAGAGTCATTTGGGCAAAATGTTGGGCAGGCAGGAACCACTGATTGTGAAAACAGCGTGGAGAAGCAAAGCTCATCCGTTTTTTTGCTTCATCCACTATGGTATCTGCTCCATTCCAAATATGGCCCTAGATGGAAATCCCATAAGAGTGTTCCATTACTTGCCTGGGAGAAACCAGAGCTGAACAGTTCCTGGAATTCCCAGCTGCTGGACCTCATCCACAATAATGCTTATGTCCTCAGACATTCATTCCATCTCTGGGAACCAGGGCTTTCATATGAGGGCTTTACTCAAAGATTAACCCTCACAGAGATGTTAAGTCTGGTTTTATTTTTATTTTTAAGGAGGAACTTTCTGAATTGTTCTTATCAGCTGGTAACAATCTCTCAGGTACACACTGAGAAACTCATATTTTGTCTTGCAGCTTTGTACCTGAGTTGTGAGAACAGTGAGTTTGGGATATCAAGCTCAGATCACCCCTTAACCATGTCTCCTTCCCACCACATAGCCTTCAATAAGCTATAGCATTTGTAATGCCAGTTCCTTCAAACATGGCCTTCCAGCAACTTGATGAACCAGAACAATTATTAATGGAGATTTTTGACGTCGATGCAAAGAATCACAGTGATGTGCAGACCTTTTTTCTTTATCAAAGCAGGAAAACTAGATGAACAGTCAAGCATCTCTGCACATAGTTCCCCAAAGTTTTCCTCCAGTTGTTACCGGACAAAGAAACTTTCTACTACTTTGAAGATGCCCAAGAGCCTTAATAGTCTCCCAAAGGGGTTCACAAAATAGAATGTCTTTGATGACATCAGCAGCACATAAAGGCTGAAAACTAGGTGCTGGCTGTACAGAGAGACAATGGTACTTTGACCCAGTTACATGCTGGAGGGAAATTGCTCTCTCTCTCCCTCCCTTCCTCGCTCTCCTCCTTCCTTCCTCTGGCTGCAAATATCAGAAATAAATTCTGTCACCTCGAATATGAAATATAATTTACTGTAAGGATATAGGGAGATTGTAGAAATGGAAGGAAAGGCTGAAGATTCAGGTCGGAGGGGACAGGATCTGGATCCAGTCTAGCAACTCTAGACTGATGATCTTTCAAGGTTGCTCCATCTGGATGAAGCTATTCCACCCAGTTCTGGATGAAAGTACTGTTTGCTCACTCCACTCCCTTTCTACTCAAAAGGTGGTCTGTGGGCCAACAGCACTGGCATCATCTGGGAGTTTTTTAGAAATTCAGGATTTCAGGCCCCACTGACTCAGAATCTGCATTGTAACAAGGCTCTCAGGTGACTCATATGCACGCTAGAGTTCAGAGAAGCGCTGACCTCTTCAAGATCCAGCTGGTCTGGTTCGGGTCCCGTGCCACTCCCTTGACTAGAGGAAAGCATGATACTGTGGTTGACAGTCCTGCCAGACTATATCCAATAGAAGAGTAATCATTCAAATCTCCCAAATCAGGGTGCTGTTACCAAAGGAGTGGGGAATGAATGCTGGGTGGCTAAGAACCAATTAAATATCCATTTCACCCTTGTTCTTTGGGAGGGTGAGGTTTGGAAGGTGTTTTCTCCTAGGAAGGGTTAACAAAACTTTGTGTATTCATTAGATCTGGGCCCTCCTTGGAGGCAATGAAGTTATTTTGCCCAAGAAAGGGAATTTCAGGGGCTTAAAAAAGAAAGCCTCTCAGCTCCAGGGATTAATCCCTAGAGAATGGAAAGTAGGAGGGTCTGTGATGGGAAGTCCCGCGGCAGCTCCAGCAGGAGGTAAGCGCCCGGAGGGGCGGGGGCAAAGTTGCCACGAGTGCGGGGCGGCTGGGGGTCCTGCCTGACCCAGAAGACTCGCTCCACATCTGCCGGGATGCGGAGCGGGGGCGGCTGCCCAAATTCGGGACTAGGAACCGCGTCCCCTTGGCCCGGGCTGATGGAAGTATGGAGGCGGGGATGTGTCTGAAGGACTCGGGCGCTTTCCTGTCTCGGCTGCGGGCTCCCTTTCTGCCTTCCCGGCTGTGGGGCTGACTCCCCTGTGCAGCCCCAGAGAATCTCCTTGGAGTGGGGTCGCCTCCAAACCCTAGATTGCCGGAGCTCTCTGCAACCGCACCCGGGGCTGGGTGCCAGATAATTCTCACCCTTTCGGGGAGAGGACGAGAAGGGGGACAGCTGACCCGCCATGCAACTGAGGACTAGATTCAAACTGTGCGTCTGGGGGTCGTTACAGTGCCGCGCTCTCTCACTCTAGGACCCTTTGCTTCCTTTTGGTTCAGGCTGCCCCGAGGGACCGGGTCCCTGGACCGATCCCAACCAAGTGTCTGGAAGCCGAACTTGCGTGTGGCTTTCGCCTGGAGGCCGGTGGAGGGGACTCCGGGGTCTCAGAACTTAGCGGGGGAGGGAGAGGAGATCTTAGGTCACAGGCGGGAACCTGAGCGAACTCCCCCCTTTTTTCTTAGTTCCCTGACCAGGGATCGAACTCCTGCCGCCTGCAGTGGAAGCGCAGACTCCTAACCACTGGACTGACAGGAAATTCCCCCAGAGATGGAGAGTCTTGAGTGGTTATTTGTCCGATGAAACAAAATGAAATAGAGAGCATCTCTTAGTGATTAGTATATTCCTGTCTCTGACCCTCCCTGCATCTCCGTTAAGGTTGTTGGTTATGAACAACAGAAATCAACTCTGTGCTTGTAGAATCTATACATGACTGGAGGACCAGGTTGAGAACAGGGCAGGAAATAAGAGAGCTGTAGGAGGGCTCTGGGGAGTGACCAACTTCATCCTCTTCCCTCCATCCTTGTATTCTTTGCTCATAATTCAAAAAGAGCATGTAGCTGACTAAGCTTAGGTTATAGGCCCACTTCCCTCAACACACTAGGGAGCAAAGAGGTAATATATAGCCTATTCAGGTTTTCACAGTGGGTTTTACCATCCCACCAAGATTACATACAATGGGTATATCAATTAATTAATTAAGATGCAAGTAACTTCAAACCCTACTCGACTGGGTTAAAAAACAAAAAAAGTGTATTATTTCACAAAAAAGGAAGTCCTCAGGTAGGGAGGCTTCTGGGTTGGTTACTTCAGTACCTCTAGCACCCAGTCCTTCCTACCTTGCCATTCTGTGAAACTCAGTTCATTGACTTTGTTTTTTTGTTTTGTTTTGTTTTTTATGCTTTCTTTAAAAATTGGGGTACAGCTCTTTTACAATGTTGTGTTAGTTTCTACTGTACAGCGAAGTGAATCAGCCATATGTATACATATATCCCCTCTTTTTTGGATTTCCTTCAGTGCATTGACTTTGTTCTTAGGCAACCTTGCCTTGCTGGCTGCTGAGTCTCAGCATCACTTCCAGACAGGACAATATCAAAAGACAAGCCAAGGAATGGTTGCTTCTTTGTGTGTTTCCTTTTCAGGTCAAGAAAACCTTTTTCACAGTTCTACCCCACAGCAGACCTCCTTTTCTGTTTCATGAGTAAGGACAGTGACACATTCTCCTTCTTTAACCAATTGCTGGAAAAAGGAATGGGACCCCTTATGATTGGCTTCAGCCAATAGTTCTCAAACTTCTTGGCCTCAGGACATCTTTATACTCTTAAAAATTATTGAGGATCTCAAAGAGCTTTGGTTTATATGAGTGATAGCTGCCAGTTTATATAATATTAGAAATTAAGACTGAGAAATTTTAAAAACATGATTGTAAGACAGAACAACAAAATATACTAACTTCTTGTGTGTTTCCATGTAGATGCAAGGAAAACTTTGTGATTTAAAAGTAATAATATATTGAAATGATAATATGGTTACAGAGATTATAGCAGGTACCACCGAAGATAGTTAATAACAGCACATTGAGATGAAACTAAGTTAATCTGTAAAAGCACGTATATTTATATGCTAAACCTTAGAAAATTCTAAAAAATACAAGAATACACAAACACATTCTGTTAACTGTCAGGGTGATGACATCATGATGTCATGTAATCTCTGGAAAACTCCATCGTATACCTGTGAAATAATGAGGGTGAAAAAGGAAAATAACATCACAAAAAGAGTTTTGATCTTGTAGTCTGAAGGGGTCTTGGGGATCCCCTGAGAATCTTAGACCACACTTTGAGAACCACTGGCTCAAATCAATCAGGACTTTAGTCCTGAATCATATAGGAGAAGAGTGGGCCCTGGAACCAAGGCAGGGCTCTGACAGCCTGGAAGAAGGGGGCAACTGACAGGTCCTGTTACAATGGGTCAGAGAGAATTCTTCACAGACAACAAAGGAAGGGGGAGAAGTGGGTCTGGGCAACCATAAATCAACAAGCAATATCCCCAAATCTCTCTCCCCTGGACAGGACTAGCCACGCTCTTCCAATTCTGCATCTCTCCTTTTTAAGGCTGGGCACACTTGTTTGTGGAACTGTTCTTTCTTCAGATGTGGTCATAGCCCTGATTAATATGTGTAGGCATTTGGCCGCCTCCCATTATATATTGATTTCATTAGATCATTGTTTCCTAAACAGCAGCCACTGGAGAACCACCTCAGAAAGTTCGCCAAGACCAAGTACCATCTTGTCTATTATTTACTTAATCTTCATCTTTAAATCAACTCAATTTATCTCAAAAAGAACATTTTATTCACTATCCACTCCATTGATTGAAAGGCTCTTTAAGCTTCTCCAAGGAGTCACAGGAAAAATGATCCACCAGACTATTGATCCTTCATTAGAATTACATTTGTTTGTGGATTAAATTGGTTTTAAAAGCCTTTTCTGTTTTCATTGTCTTATCAGATGCTGTGGTCCAGGCAAACCTAGTGTTTAAACAGTGTGGTTTCTTAGAGGAGTTTTCTTTCCTAGAAAGTCAAACCTAGCTCTTAGGGCATCATTGATTGCATCTGGAGCAAGACAAAAGAGGAAGTTTTGAATTCCTCATTTGTTTCATTTTCCCCCTCCAAAATGAATGGCAAAAAAAGGAGACTACAAGTGTAACAACACCCCTTTTTTCCTGCTACCCTTTCCCCTCTGCCCCTCCCGAGGGTCAGCCTTATTCAGGTCTCGGAGGTGAGAGGCCCCAGTGGCTCAGAACAGCTGCAGTAGCTCCAGACTCTCAGACATTACTCATCCTTAAACCTGGGAGGAGGGAGGAAGGGTAGGGTGGGAGTCGGGCAGACACAAGAGACAGAGAGAGCTGGGGTAAGTGGTGAAGGGGGCATGGAGACCATTGAAGGGAAGGAGAAGAGTGAGACGGAAAAACAGAAAAGCAGAATTTGAATCACAGAAAAGAGAAAGGGGCAACACAGAGGGAGGCCAGGAAGCAGAAAATTTCTCAGAAAGACAAAGGGAAAGAAAGACAGAAATACAGGAAGACCAGAAAGCATAAAGAAAAGTGGTGGACCGGCTCCTCTAAGCCCCTCTGGGGGAATTATCACCATTTTCTGGGTACCATTCCACTAAGCTTTCTTAGGGCAATCTCATTTCTGTCATGTTCACATTCAGGGTTTCAGTCTATCTGCTCCATTAACATTTTCTTTGCAGGGAATATCATATCCATTGTAAAAATGAAGAAGCTAAGCCTCAGAAAGGAAAAGCGACTTGTCTAAGATCCCTCAGTGAGTCTGTGGAGGAACTAGGACTAGGACCAAGGTCTTCTGAATGCCTACTAAGTGCCAGGCCCAGTCTAGTTGCTTAGAACATATATTAGATCCTCACAACTACCTTGTAACATTAAATAGGGATTAATATCCTTATTTCTCACAATTTGCATAGATGCACAACTGCTCCTGGACTCCCTTGGGAGGGCAGCCTATTGGCTGTCATCCTTCGTGGGAGGCCAAAGCTTCCTGGGGACTATGGATTCTCTCCATGGGGAGAGAAACCTCCCCCACCGCCACTGCTTCCACCTCCCTTGTAACCAACCCCCACTTCTCCCTTGAGGGAATTGTTCAGGGCTGGAATGAGTCTGAGCCGACAGGTTTGGTGGACATTAGAGCTGCTCTTAGAGAAGCAATAACAGTCCATTCTTCTCAGTGCTAGGGCTGGACCCAGGACAAAGGACTTCCTCGGCATATGCCTTGTGCATTTTCCTCCCTCCACCCTGTTGCCACCTAGATCCAAGCCATCATCATCTCTCTTCTGGATTATTGCAACAGCCTCCACCAGTCTCTTTGATCAGGGCTATAGACAGTTGTGTGGTTTGTGCACTGCACAAGGATATCTGGCTAGGGGCCCAGTAGGGGCTGAAGTCCAGTTTGTATTCTGGTGCTAAGTCTTGCACCCGGGTGTGGGGCTGCATCTGCAGGAAGAGGCATCTTTCTCTTTAGATAAAGGCCCTTTTCTCCAAGCCAAGTGCCATGGGGCTATGTCCACCTGGAGGAGGCACTTTTTTTGAAGTCACACAATGATAGGCAAATAGCACCTAAACAGCAACCTTGTTCTTGCTTCCATCCTTGCCTCCATCTCCATATCCTCGCAGCAGCCAAAAGGGTCCTGTGAAAACCTAAGTCAATGACATCCCTCCTCTGTTCAAAATCCTCCTATGGCTCTCACTTCACTCAGAGTGAAAACCAAAGTCCTTGTAGTAGCCTACAAGGCCCTGCATGATCTGGCTTCCCAATACCCCTATAATCTTAACTCTTACCTCTCTCCCCATCAACCACTCTATCCTAGCCACACTAGATGTCTTTCTGTTTCTTAAACATACCAAACCCATCTCATCTCAGGGTCTTTGTACTTGCTTTTCCCTCTGCCTGGCATTCTTTTCATCCAGCTATCCATATCGTTGACTTCCCATCCTTCAGGTCTCAGTTCAAATGTCATATCCTTAAAGAGGCTTTCCCTGACGAGCTTATCTGACAAAGACCTCTCCACTCCAACCCCAGGTCCCACTTGATTACATTTTCCTGTTTTATTTTCTTTATATAATTTTTACTATCTGAACTTACCTTGTTTATTTATGATTTGCTTATGAGAGCCAAGCCCATGTCTGCCTTGTACTTCATTGTATCGCCAGCATTTAGAGCAGTGCTGGCCCATGCTGAAGCAGATGCTGAAGAAATTTTTGTTGCATGAATTAATTTATGACTTTTCTCTGATAACCAGAAGTACAGCCATAGGTAGAGGGTCTCGTATAATATACTCACCCTCACGGGGGAGCAAAACTGATATCTAGGGAACCCTCAGTTCTATAAGTCCCACATTAGTATGCAGAGCACAAGTTTCTTTGATTATTGATCCTGAAGAGTAGGAAGAAAAAAAGATTTGTGACATCATTGGAATTGCAGCTAACACACTCATTTCCTAAGTTTCCTCCATCATTGCATCATTCACTCAGGATTCAAAGTCCTAAAAGAGAGCCAAATTTGGGTCAAATGCCCACACAGTGTCTATAACAGAGGGGAGGTAAAAAAAAGGATCTGGTCCCATTGGCTTTTGTAATAGGAGCCAGCAGTGGGAAGCAGGTGCTGGGAATTCCCCTCCTGCCTAGACTACACACAGTGGAAAGTATGAAACTGGATAGCCCAAAAAACAACAACTGTCAGGTTTTTAGGCAATGAAGTAGGAGCCTCAGTCTGAAACAATCTCTTAACAATTGCCAGGAAGAAGTGGAACGGAGGTCGTGAAGTCCTTAAAGGACTACCTGGTATGGTCATCTTGGGAGGAAATGCAAAGCCAAAGCCAGAGCAAGTGTCAAAACTGGTTAAGGAAGCAAGAGGCCTACAGAGTCCTCCAGCCACCAAGTTGAAGATGGATCTCTTCTGGGGAATTTTTCTTTTCTTTAAAAATTTTCAATTTTTAAAATCCTTTAAAATTGTTTCAAATTCTGGCTCTCTGGGTCCCAGGGTTGGATTGATTTACTCAATCATTTTGGCAGATAAGACCCTAGGATGACCCCCAAAGAATCCCACTTCCTCATGTCTGTGCATGCGTGCAGACAGAACTTGTATCTTGCTTCTAACCAATAGGACATGGCAAAGGGGATGGGTTGTCACTCTTGTGTTGACATTACGTTATACATGACCCCATCTTAGAAGACTGGAGTCAGAGAGACTGCCCTTGCCGGGTCTGAAGAAGCCAGTACCTGTAGTGCAGACTGGCGAGACTCTGAAGCACAGAACCCAGCTTATCTGTGCCAAGACTCTCGATACACAGCAATTGGGAGATGATAATAAATGTGTGTGTTGTTTTAAGCTACTAAATTTGTGGTAGTTTGTTACACAGCAATAGAAAAGTAATGCAATCATACTCCTTAGTGGTATCATCAATCCAAACATGGTACCACATAATAGCACCTTCCTCATAAAGTTGTTATAAGGATACCATGAGTTTAATATTGTAAAGGGCTTAGAACAGTTCCTGGCACATATATGAGTGCTTTTAGTTATTTTTTTAAGGGGGAGTGGTCTCATCTTCATCTGAATAACTTCCACATTTACACTATTGAGATTTGTTTATGCTGGTAATTTTACCATCTCTGCAGAGGTCTCACAGGTTTCTGGACCATTCCTTAATCTATTTGGTATGTCATGGAGCATCTTGTATCATGGCTTGGAGGACAATGATATTTAATTTGGCTGTTTTGGTAAGATCTCTTTATTTTTTCTTTCCTTTTTTTCCATTTTTTATTGTGGTAAAATATACATAACATGAAACCTACCATTTTGACCATTTAAAAGTGTATAATACAGGGGCATTAAGTACAACTATCACCACTATCTATTTCCAGAACATTTTCATTATTCCAAATGGAAACCCCATGTCCATTAATCAGTCACTCCCAGTTTTCCCCTCCCCCAATCTGCTGAAACCACAAACATGTTTTCTGTCTCTATGAATTTACCTATTCTGGATATTTCATATCCAGAATATGAGTCACATATGGAGTCACACAGTATGTGGCCTTTTGTGTCTGGTTTCTTTCGCTTAGCATCTTTTCAAAGTTCATCCATGTTGTAGCACGTATCAGTACTTCATTCCTTTTTAATGGCTGAATAACATTCCATTGTATGGATATACTACATTTGTTTATCTACTTATCAGTTTGTGGACATTTGGAATGTTTCCACCATTTGGTTTCTGTGAATAGTGTTGCTCTGAATATTTATATATATAAGATTTTGTTTGAAAACCTGTTTTCAATTCTTTTGGGTATATAAAGGGTGGAATTTCTGGATCATGTGGTAATTCTGTGTTTAACTCGTTGATGAGCCACCAAAATGTTTTCCACAGTGGCTGCACCATTTTACATTGCCACCAGAAATGTATGATGGTGGGACTTCCCTGACGGTCCAGTGGTTAAGGCTCCACGCTCCCAATGCACGGGGCACAGGTTCGATCCCTGGTCGGGGAACTAAGATCCCGCATGCTGCACGACGCGGCCTAAAAAAAAAAAGAAAGAAAAAAAAGAAATGTATGATGGTTCCAATTTCTCCATATCCTTAACACGTTAATTTCTGGTTTTTTAAAAAAAATGTTTTCAATTAAGGCCATCCCAGTAGGTGTGAAGTGGTATATCACTGTGGTTCTGATTTGCATTTGTATATCTTCTTTGGATACGTGTCTATTCAAGTCCTTTGCCCATTTTGGCCACACCATGCGGCACGTGGGATCTTAGGCCCCCGACCAGGGATCGAATCCGTGCCCCCTGTAGTGGAAGCACAGAGTCTTAACCACTGGACCACCAGGGAAGCCCCCCTTTGCCCATTTTAAATTGGGTTGTCTTTTGGTTGTTGAGCTATAGGAGTTTGTTATATAACCTAGATACTAGTCCCTTATCAAATGTATGTTTTGCAAATACATTCTCTTTTAAATTTTGATGAAGTCTGATTTATCAATTTTTTCTTTAGTTGCTTGTGCTTTTGGTGTCATATCTAAGAAACCGTTGTTGTATCCAAGGTTATGATGATTTACTCCTATGTTTTCTTCAAAGTGTTTTATAGTTTTAATTCTTATATTGGTTCTTACTTAGGCCTTTGATCCGTTTTGAGTTCATTTTTGCATATGGTGTGAGGTAATAGTGCAACTTCATCCTTTTGCATGTAAATATCCAGTTCTCTCAGCACTAATTGTTGAAAAGACTGTTTTTTTCCCATTGCATGGTCTTGGCAGCCTTGTTGAAAATCAAGTGACCATAAATGTATGGGCTTATTTCTGGATTCTCAATTCTATTCCATTAATCTCAATATCTATCCTTATGTCATTACCATACTTTTGATTACTGTAGTTTTGTAGTAAGATTTGAAATCAGGAAGTGTGAGTCCTTTGTTCTTTTTCAAGATTGTTTGAACTTTTCATAAGACCCTTTTAACCTTTAATATCCATTACCTACATCACTTTCTGTAGCCTACATTTAGTTTGGGCTTTCAAGAAGAACCGTACTGCTCCCTTAGTTTTAAAGTAGATTGAAATATATAATCCCACTAATGTTCTAGTGCTGATGAGTATTTATAAACCGGAATTAAAAGTAACAATGTCCTGTTGATTTCTCTGAGCACAAAAATCTACAGTTAACTGGAAATGCTACATAAATGTTTTTGAAGGTTACTTGTTCCAGATAGCCTTAACAGTTGAAACATGGAGTTGCAATCATTTTGTTGCTGATGTAAGCAGGATCAGGGGTTCAGCCTTCATTTACTTGAACAAGACAGGAGGTGATGCAACCTGAATTCAACCCCAGGGTATTGAAGAAAACTGCTTTCTCTTTTTTTATATATATATAATTTATGTTAACCCTCTTATTTATTTTTTATTTTTGGCTGCGTTGGGTCTTCGTTGCTGTGTGCGGGCTTTCTCTAGTTGCTGCGAGCGGGGGCTACTCTTCGTTGTGGTGCGCGGGCTTCTCATTGCGGTGGCTTCTCTTGTTGAGGAGCATGGGCTCTAGGCGCGCAGGCTTCAGTAGTTGTGGCACACGGGCTCAGTAGTTGTGGCTCGCGGGCTCTAGAGTGCAGGCTCAGTAGTGGTGGCGCATGGGCTTAGTTCCTCCACGGTATGTGGGATCTTCCCAGACCAGGGCTCGAACCCATGTCCCCTGCGTTGGCAGGCAGATTCTTAACCACCGCACCACCAGGGAAGCCCCGAAACTGCTTTCTCTTGACATAGGATTCTCATCTAGCAAAGTGAGCTGTGGGAGCTCTAATCTGTTTGTAACATATGCAGCTAGGCTTATATTTTTCTTCTCATTTTCATGAAAAAAATGTTGGAATTGATTGCCATGTTGAAGGTCACTCCATAATTCATGACAAACAACAACAGTAGCATTCTTATTAAATTTAAACATTTTTTAGTTGAAAAATGTTTTTATGTAATTGTGATTCACATGCAGTTGTAAGAAGTAATACAGAGAGATCCCTTGTACACTTTACCTAGTCTCCCCCAATGGTAGCATTCTGCAAAACTATAGCATAATATCACATTTAGGATATTGAGAATGATACAAGCCACTGATCTTATTCAGATTTTCTCAGTTTTGCTAATACTCATTTTCGTGTGTGTGCGTGCGTGTTTGTATCAAAGTCTGTACAATCTTATTACCTATGTAGGTTTGTGTGTCCGTCACCATAGTTAAGATACAGAACAGTTCCATCATCACAGGATCCCTCATATTCCTCTTTTATAACCACTCCCACCTCCCTCCTGTGCCCCCTCTCTACCAACACCCTAGCAACCACTAATCTGTCTTCCAATTATAAAATGTTGTCATTTCAAAAATGTTATACTGATCAAATCATACAATATGTAACCTTTGGAGATTTGCCTTTGTCCACTCACCATAATTCCCTGGAGATTCAGCTAAGTTATCAATAGCTCATTCCTTTTTATTGCTGAGTAATATTCAAGGATATAGATGTCCCACAGATAGTGTAACCATTGACCTATTGAAAGACATCCAGACTGGTTCTAGTTTTTGGCTATTACAAATAAAGTTACTATGAACATTCATGTACAGGTTTTAGTGTGAACATAAACTTTCAGTTCTCTGGGATAAATGCCCAGAAGCACAATCACCGGGTCATATGGTAATTGCATATTTAGGTTTTTGTTGTTGTTGGTTTTGATTTTTTTAATTGAGGTATAGTTGATATATAATATTATAATATTTTCAGGTGTACAAATACTGATTCAAAATTTTTATAAATTATACCCCATTTAAAGTTATAAAATATTGGCTATATTCCCTGTGCTGTACAATATATTCTTCTTTTTTTTTTTTTGGCCACACAGCATGTGGGATCTTCCCCGACCAGGGATCAAACCCGTGTTCCCTACATTGGGAGCACAGAGTCTTAACCACTGGACCACCAGTGAAGTCCGTACAATATATTCTTGTAGCTTATTTATTTTATAATAGTAGTTTGTACCTCTTAATTCGCTAATCTTTCCCCTCCCTCTGCCTCCTCACTGGTAACCACTAGTTTGCTCTCTATATCTGTGAATCTGCTTCTGTTTTGTTATATTCACTAGCTTGTTTTATTTTTTAGATTTCACATATAAGTGATAACATACAGTATTTGTCTATCTCATCTTACTTATTCCACTAAGCATAATACTCTCCAGGTCCAGCCATGTAGTTGCAAACGGCAAAATTTCATTCTTTTTTATGGCTTCGTAGTAGTCCATTGTATATGGATATAACCATATCTTCCTTATCCATTCATCTGTTAATGGACACATAGGTGGCATTCAAATATAGGTTATTGTAACTAATGCTGCTATGAATATCAAGGTGCCTGTATCTTTTCAAAATAGAGTTTTTTGTTTTCTTCAGACATATAGCCAGGAGTGGAATTGCTGGATCATATGGTAGTTTTATTTTTAGTTTTTTGAGGAACCTCTATACCGTTTTCACAGTGGCTGCACCAGTTTATATTCCCACCAACAGTGTACAAGGGTTTTCCACATCCTCACCAACATTTGTGGTCTCTTGATGATAGCCATTCTGACAGGTGAGAGGTGATATTTCATTGTGGTTTTGATTTGCATTTCTCTGATGATTAGCAATGTTGAACATCCTTTCATGTGCCTGTTGGCCATCTGTAAGTCTTCTTTGGAAAAATGTCTATTCAGGTCTTCTGCCCATTTCTTTTTAATCATTATTATCCTCATTTTAATTTTTTTAACATCTTTAATGGAGTATAATTGCTTTACAATACTGTGCTAGTTTCTGCTGTATAACAAAGTGAATCAGCTATATGTATACATATATCTCCATACCCCCTCCCTCTTGCGCCTCCCTCCCACCCTCCCTATCCCACCCCTCTAGGTGGTCACAAAGCACGGAGCTGATCTCCCTGTGCTATGCAGCTGCTTCCCACTAGCTATTTTACATTTGGTAGTGTTTATATGTCAACGCTACTCTTTCACTTCGCCCCAGCTTACCCTTCCCCCTCCCCATGTCCTCAAGTCCATTCTCTATGTCTGCGTCTTTATTCCTGTCCTGCCCCTAGGTCCTTCAGAACCATTTTTTTGTTGTTTTAGATTCCATGTATATGTGTTAGCATACAGTATTTGTCTTTCTCTTTCTGACTTACTTCACTCTGTATGACAGACTCTAGGTCCATCCACCTCATTACAAATAACTCAATTTTGTTTCTTTTTATGGCCGAGTAATATTCCATTGTATATATGTGCCACATTTTCTTTTTCCATGCATCTGTCGATAGACACTTAGGTTGCTTCCATGTCCTGGCTATTGTAAATACTGCTGCAATGAACATCGGGGTACATGTCTCTTTTTGAATTATGGTTTTCTCAGGGTACATGGCCAGTAGTGGGATTGATGGGTCATATGGTAGTTCTATTTTTAGTTTTTTAAGGAACCTCCATACTGTTCTCCATAGTGGCTGTATCAATTTACATTCCTACCAACAGTGCAAGAGGGTTCCCTTTTCTCCACACCCTCTCCAGCATTTATTGTTTGTAGATTTTTTGATGATGGCCATTCTGATTGGTGTGAGGTGATACCTCATTGTGGTTTTGATTTGCATTTCTCTGATGATTAGTGATGTTGAGCATCCTTTCATGTGTTTGTTGGCAATCTGTATATCTTCTTTTGAGAAATGTCTACTTAGGTCTTCCACCCATTTTTGGATTGGGTTGTTTTTTTGATATTGAGCTGCATGAGCTGCTTGTATATTTTGCAGATTAATCCTTTGTCAGTTGCTTCATTTGCAAATATTTTCTCCCATTCTGAGGGTTGTCTCTTCGTCTTGTTTATGTTTTCCTTTGCTGTACAAAAGCTTTTAAGTTTCATTAGGTCCCATTGTTTATTTTTGTTTTTATTTCCATTTCTCTAGGAAGTGGGTCAAAAAGGGTCTTACTGTGATTTATCTCATAGAGTGTTCTGCCTATGTTTTCCTCTAAGAGTTTTATAGTGTCTGGCCTTACATTTAGGTCTTTAATCCATTTTGAGTTTATTTTTGTGTATGGTGTTAGGAAGTGTTCTAATTTCATTCTTTTACATGTGGTTGTCCAGTTTTCCCAGCACCACTTATTGAAGAGGCTGTCTTTTCTCCATTGTATATTCTTGCCTCCTTTGTCAAAGATAAGGTGACCATACGTGCCTGGGTTTATCTCTGGGCTTTCTATCCTGTTCCATTGATCTATATTTCTGTTTTTGTGCCAGTATCATACTGTCTTGATTAATGTAGTAGTATAGTAGTATAGTCTGTAGTCAGGGAGCCTGATTCCTCCAGCCCTGTGTTTCTTTCTCAAGATTGTTTGGCTATTCGGGGTCTTCTGTGTTTCCATACAAATTGTATAATTTTTTTGTTCTAGTTCTGTGAAAACTGCCTTTGGTAGTTTGATAGGGATTCCATTGAATCTGTAGATTGCTTTGGGTAGTATAGTCATTTTCACAATGTTGATTCTCCAATCCAAGAACCTGGTATATCTCGCCATCTGTTTGTATCATTTTAAATTTCTTTCATCAGTGTCCTATAGTTTGCTGCATACACGTCTTTTGTACCCTTAGGAAGGTTTATTCCTAGGTATTTTGTTCTTTTTGTTACAATGGTAAATGGGATTGTTTCCTTAATTTCTCTTTCAGATTTTTCATCATTAGTGTAGAGGAAAACAAGAGATTTCTGTGTATTCATTTTGTATCCTGCTACTTTCCCAAATTCATTGATTAGCTCTAGTACTTTTCTGGTAGCATCTTTAGGATTCTCTATGTATAGTATCATGGCATCTGCAAACAGTGAGAGTTTTACTCTATCTTTTCCAATTTGGATTCCTTTTATTTACTTTTCTTCTCTGACTGCTGGGGCTAAAACTTCCAAAACTATGTTGAATAATGTCGGTGAGAGTGGGTAACCTTCTCTTGTTCCTGATCTTAGAGGAAATGCTTTCAGTTTTTCAACATTGAGAACGATGTTGGCTGTGGGTTTGTCATATATGGCCTTTATTATGTTGAGGTAGGTTCCCTCTGTGCACACTTTCTGGAGAGTTTTTATCATAAATGGGGGTTGAAATTTGTCAAAAGCTTTTTCTGCATCTATTGAGATGATCATACGGTTTTTTTTTTGTTTTGTTTGTTTGTTTTATTTATTTTTGGCTGTATTGGGTCTTCGTTTCCGCGCGAGAGCTTTCTCTAGTTGCGGCAGGCGGGGGCCACTCTTCATCACAGTGTGCGGGCCTCTCACTATCGTGGCCTCTCTTGTTGCGGAGCACAGGCTCCAGACGCACAGGCTCAGTAACTGTGGCTCACGGGCCCAGTTGCTCCGCGGCATGTGGGATCTTCCCAGACCAGGGCTCGAATCCGTGTCCCCTGCATTAGCAGGCAGATTCTCAACGACTGCGCCACCAGGGAAGCCCCCGATCATACGGTTTTTATCCTTCAGTTTGTTAATATGGTGTATCACATTGATTGATTTGTGTATACTGAAGAATCCTTGCACTCTTGGGATAAGCACCACTTGATCATGGTGTATGATCCTTTTAATGTGCTGTTGGATTCTGTTTACTAGTATTTTGTTCAGGATTTTTGCATCTATGATCATCAGTGATATTGGCCTGTAATCTTTTTTGTGACATCTTTGTTTAGTTTTGGTATCAGGGTGATGGTGCCCTCGTAGAATGAGTTTGGGAGTGTTCCTCTCTCTGCTATATTTTGGAAGACTTTGAGAAGGATAGGTCTTAGCTCTTCTCTAAATGTTTGATCGAATTCGCCTGTGAATCCATCTGCTCCTGGGCTTTCGTTTGTTGGGAGATTTTTAATCACAGTTTCAATTTCAGTGCTTGTGATTGGTCTGTTCATATTTTCTATTTCTTCCTAGTTCAGTCTTGGAAGTTTGTACTTTTCTAAGAATTTGTCCATTTCTTCCAGGTTGCCCATTTCATTGGCATAGAGTTGCTTGTAGTAATCTCTCATGATCCTTTGTATTTCTCAGTGTCAGTTATTACGTCTCCTTTTCATTTCTAGTTCTGTTGATTTGAGTCTCCTTCCTTTTTTCCTTGATAAGTCTGGCTAATGGTTTATCAATTTTATTTATCTTCTCAAAGTACCAGCTTTTCATTTTATTGATCTTTGCTACTGTGTCCTTCATTTCTTTTTCATTTATGTCTGATCTGATCTTTATGATTTCTTTCCTTCTGCTAACTTTGGGATTTTTCTGTTCTTCTTTCTCTTATTGCTTTAGGTGTAAGGTTAAGTTGTTTATTTGAGATTTTTCTTGTTTCTTGAGGTAGGATTGTTTTGCTAAAAACTTCCCTCTTAGAACCGCTTTTGTTGCATCCCATACGTTTTGGGCCGTCGTATTTTGGGTCATCGTGCTTTCATTGTCATTTGTTTCTAGGTAGTTTTTGATTTCCTCTTGAATTTCTTCAGTGATCTCTTGATTATTTAGTAGTGTATTGTTTAGCCTCCATGTGTTTGTATTTTTTACAGATTTTTTTCCTGTAATTGATATCTCGTCTCATAGCGTTGTGGTCAGAAAGGTACCTGATAGGATTTCAATTTTCTTAAATTTACCAAGGCTTGATTTGTGACCCAGGATATGATCTATCCTGGAGAATGTTCCATGAGCACTTGAGAAGAAAGTGTATTCTGTTGTTTTTGGATGGAATGTCCTATAAATATCAATTAAGGCCATCTTGTTTAATGTATCATTTAAAACTTGTGTTTCCTTATTTATTTTCATTTTGGATGATCTGTCCATTGGTGAAAGTGGGGTGTTAAAGTCCCTTACTATGATTGTGTTACTGTCAATTTCCCCTTTTATGGCTGTTAGCAGTTGCCTTATGTACTGAGGTGCTCCTATGTTGGGTGCATAAATATTTACAACTGTTATATCTTCTTCTTGGATTGATCCTTTGATCATTATGTAGTGTCCTTCTTTGTCTCTTGTAATAGTCTTTATTTTAAAGTCAGTTTTGTCTGATATGAGAATTGCTACTCCAGCTTTCTTTTGATTTCCATTTGCATGGAATGTCTTTTTCCATCCCCTCACTTTCAGTCTGTATTTGTCCCTAGGTGTGAAGTGGGTCTCTTGTAGACAGCGTATATATGGGTATTGTTTTTGTATCCATTCAGCCAGTCTATATCTTTTGGTTGGAGCATTTAATCCATTTACATTTAAGGTAGTTATTGATATGTATGCTCCTATTACCATTTTCTTCATTGTTTTCGGTTTGTTATTGTAGGTCTTTTTTCCTTCTCTTGTGTTTCCTGCCTAGAGAAGTTCCTTTAACATCTGTTGTAGAGCTGGTTTGGTGGTGCTGAATTCTCTTAGCTTTTGCTTCTCTGTGAAGTTTTTAATTTCTCCGTCGAATCTGAATGAGATCCTTGCTGGGTAGGGTAATCTTGGTTGTAGGTTTTTCCCTTCATCACTTTAAATATGTCCTGCCACTCTCTTCTGGCTTGCAGAGTTTCTGCTGAAAGATCAGCTGTTAACCTTATGGGGATTCCCTTGTATCTTATTTGCTATTTTTCCCTTGCTGCTTTTAATATTTTTTCTTTGTATTTAATTTTTGGTAGTTTGATTAATATGTGTTTTGGCGTGTTTCTCCTTGGATTTATCCTGTATGGGACTCTCTGCGCTTCCTGGACTTGATTGACTATTTCCTTTCCCATATTAGGGACGTTTTCAACTATAATCACTTCAAATATTTTCTCAGTCCCTTTCTTTTTCTCTTCTTCTTCTGGGACCCCTATAATTCGAATGTTGGTGCATTTAATGTTGTCCCAGCAGTCTCTGAGACTGTCCTCAATTCTTTTCATTCTTTTTTCTTTATTCTGCTCTGCAGTAGTTATTTCCACTATTTTGTCTTCCAGGTCACTTATTCGTTCTTCTGCCTCAGTTATTCTGCTACTGATTCCTTCTAGAGAATTTTTAATTTTATTTATTGTGTTGTTCATCATTGTTTGTTTGCTCTTTAGTTCTTCTTTGTCCTTGTTAAACGTTTCTTGTATTTTCTCCATTCCATTTCCAAGATTTTGGATCATCTTTACTATCATTACTCTGAATTCTTTTTCGGGTAGACTCCCTATTTCCTCTTCATTTGTTTGGTCTGGTGGGTTTTTACCTTGCTCCTTCATCTGCTGCGTGTTTCTCTGTCTTCTCATTTCGCTTAACTTACTGTGTTTCGGGTCTCCTTTTTGCAGGCTGCAGGTTCGTAGTTCCCGTTGTTTTTGGTGTTAGCCCCCAGTGGGTAAGGTTGGTTCAGTGGGTTGTGTAGGCTTCCTGCTGGAGGGGACTGGTGCCTGTGTTCTGGTGGATGAGGCTGGATCTTGTCTTTCTGGTGGGCAGGACCACGTCTGGTGGTGTGTTTTGGGGTGTCTGTGACCTTATTATGATTTTAGGCAGCCTCTCTGCTAATGGGTGGGGTTGTGTTCCTGTCTTGCTAGTTGTTTGGCATGGTGTGTCCAGGACTGTAGCTTGCTGGTCATTGAGTGGAGCTGGGTCTTACCATTGAGATGGAGATCTCTGGAAGAGCTTTCGCTGTTTGATATTATGTGGAGCAGGGAGGTCTCTGGTGTACCAATGTCCTGAACTCGGCTCTCCCACCTCAGAGGCACAGGCCTGACACCCGGCTGGAGCACGAAGACCCTGTCAGCCACAAGGCTCAGAAGAAAAGGGAGAAAAAGAAAGAAAGAAAGAAAGAAAGAAAGAAAGAAAGAAAGAAAGAAAGAAAGAAAGAAAGGAAGGAAGGAAGGAAGAAAGAGAGAAAGAAAGAAAGGGAGAAAGAAAGAAAGAAAGAAAGGAAGGAAGAAAGAGAGAAAGAAAGAAAGGGAGAAAGAAAGAAAGAAAGAAAGAAAGAAAGAAAGAAAGAAAGAAAGAAAGAAAAAACAAAAACAAAAAAATGAACACACAGAACCCTAGGAGAAATGGTAATAGCAAACCTATACAGGCAAAACCACACAAAGAAGCATACATATACACACTCACAAAAAGAGAAAAAGGAAAAAAAATTATATATATATATAGAGAGAGAAATGCAAGTCAAAACTACAGTGAGGTATCACCACACACCAGTCAGAATGGCCATCATCAAAAAGTCTACAAACAATACATGCTGGAGAGGGTGTGGAGAAAAGGGAACACTCTTGCACTGTTGGTGGGAATGTAAATTGATACAGCCACTATGGAAAACAGTATGGAGGTTCCTGAAAAAACTAAAAATAGAACTACTATATGACCCAGCAATCCCACTACTGGGCATATACCATGAGAAAACCATAATTGAAAAAGAGTCATGTACCAACATGTTCATTGCAGCTCTATTTACAATAGCCAGGACATGGAAGCAACCTAAGTGTCCATCAACAGATGAATGGATAAAGAAGATGTGGCACATACAGGGAGCTGGGATCCCACATGCCTCACAGCCAAAAAAACCAAAACATAAAAAAAAAGAGAAAAACAGAAGCACTATTGTAGCAAGTTCAATAAAGCCTTTAAAAAAATGGTCCACATCAAAAAAAAATCTTGAAAAAAAATCTATGATCCATTTTTAGTTAATTTTCATATAAGGTATGATGTTTAAGTCAAGATTCATATTTTTGTCTATGGATGACTAATTGCTCCAGCACCACTTGCTGCAAGACTGTCCTTCCTTCACTGAATTTCTTTTGCTCCATTTTCAAAAATCAGTTTGGCATATTTGTGTGGGTCTATTTCTGGGTTCTCTATTCTGTTTCATTGATCCATGTGCCTATCCCTTTACTAATACCACAGAGTCTTGATTACATAGCTATATAATAAGTCTTGAAATTGGGTAGACTGGTTCTTCTCACTTTATTCTTCTTTTTCCAGATTGCTTAGCTATTCTAGGGCTTGTACCTTTTCATATACATTTTATTTATTTATTTTGTTTTTTTAATTGAAGTATAGTTGATTTACAATGCTGTGTTAGTTTCTGGTGTACAGCAAATTGATTCAGTTATACATATATATTCTTTTCATATTCCTTTTCATTATAAGCTATTATAAGATATTGAATATAATTTCCTGTGCTATACAGTAGGTCCTTGTTGTTTATCTATGTTATGTGTAGTAGTGTGTATCTGTTAATCCTAAACTCCTAATTTATCCTTCCTCCTCCCTTTTCATCTTTCCGCTTTGGTAACCATAAGTTTGTTTTCTATGTCTGTGAGTCTGTTTCTGTTTTGTAAATAATTTCATTTGTATCATATTTTAGATTCCACATGTAAGTGATATCATATATTTGTCTTTCTTTGTCTTATTTCACTCAGTATGATAATATCTAGGGCCATCCACGTTGCTGCAAATGACATTATTTCATTCCTTTTTATGGCTGAGTAATATTCCATTGTGTATATATATACCACATCTTCTTTATCCATTCATCTCTCAGTGTACTTTTAGGCTGCTTCCATGTCTTGGCTATTGTAAATAGTGCTGCTCTGAGCAGTGGGGTGCATATATCTTTTCTAACTAGAGTTTTTTCTGAATATATGCTCAGGAGTGGGATTGCTGGATCATATGGTAACTCTATTTTTAGTTTTTTAAGGAATAAAACTCCATACTGTTTTCCATAGTAGCTGCACCAATTTACATTCTCACCAACAGTATAGGAGGGTTCCCTTTTCTCCATACCCTCTCCAGCATTTATTGTTTGTGGACTTTTTAATGATGGCCATTCTGACTGGTGTGAGGTGATACCTCATTGTGGTTTTGATTTTCATTTCTCTGATAATTAGCAATGTTGAGCATCCTTTCATGTGCTTTTTGGCCATCTGGATGTCTTCTTTGGAGAAATGTCTATTTAGGTCTTCTGCCCATTTTTTGACTGGGTTGTTTGTTTTTATGTTATTGAGTTGTATGAGCTGTTTGTATATTTTGGAAATTAATACCTTGCTGGTCACATTGTTTGCAAATATTTTCTGCCAGTCTGTAGGCTGTCGTTCTTAGTATGCATTTTAAAGTAAGCTAGTTTATGTCTACAAAACTGTTGCTGGGGACTTCCCTGGGTCGTGCAGTGGTTAAGAATCTGCCTGCCAATGCAGGGGACACGGGTTCGAGCCCTGGTCTGGGAATATCCAGATCAGCAGCATCAGCATCACCCTAACGGTAGACCAAAATCTCACAGGGCATCACAGCAAATTCACAGGGGCTCCAGTATGTGACATTTGTCAGGCTCTAGGCAAATGACCAGCTTGATGCAGTTCAGTTTCAACAGGACTGCTCTACATCCTTTTAATGACATCATATCTTTGCCAAGCTGAGTTCTGGGGTAGTTGCTGTGATAAAAAGCAACTACCATGTGAAAATGAATGTGAAAAAGAGGGTAACAGTGTCCAACAGGAGTCAAAGGTTTGAGGAGTTACATGAAGCCAGAAAAACTATCCTGAGCCACACTTCTTTCTAAAAACTTAGAAAAACCTTCACATGAAGTGAATAAGGAACAGATTAACGTCTGTTCAGACAATAAAAGTGTGCCAGAAAGATATGGCGAGAAAGCCAATCAAAATTATATCCTATTGCAAAATGAGCTAAAAGATAAGACAATGACAGAATAGCCTAAATTAGAAAACTCAGAAGTAAGGCAACACAAAGAATTAGTAACAAAAAACATAACAAAAAGAAATGAGGAGATAAAGCATTTAAGAGATAGTGGCAAACATTATGTACTAATTTTAAGCAAAGATGCAACACATGGATAAACAGGGGTTCTTGTAGCAGGAAAACCAATGCCAGGAAATGAAACAAATACTAAAAACTATAAATCGAGAAAACTTTTAGGAGTACAAAGTTTCAATCATGCAGGATGAATTAAGTTCTGGAGGTTTAATGTACAGCATGGTGACTACAGTTAACAACAGTGTATTCCATACTTGAAATCCTCTAAGAGAGGAGATCTAAAGTGATCTCACGTCCCCACTCCCTCAAACACACAGGGTAACTATGTGAGTGAGATATGTTAATTAGCTTGACTGAGGTAATTATTTCACAACGTATACAAATATCAAAATATCGTGTGATATACCTTAAACACATACATATGTGTCCTCAAGTCCAAACTCTAGTAGGTCTGTGTCTTTAATCCCATCTTGCCCCTAGGTTCTTCATGACCTTTTTTTTTTCTTAGATTCCATATATATGTGTTAGCATACGGTATTTGTTTTTCTCCTTCTGACTTACTTCACTCTGTATGACAGACTCTAGGTCCATCCATCTCACTACAAATAACTCAATTTCGTTTCTTTTTATGGCTGAGTAATATTCCATTGTATATATGTGCCACATGCCGTGAAGCAACTAAGCCCATGTACCGCAACTACTGAGCCTGTGCTCTAAAGCCCGTGAGCCACAACTACTGAGCCCGTGTGCCACAACTACTGAAGCCCGTGCACCTAGAGCCCATGCTCTGCAACAAGAGAAGGCACCACAGTGAGAAGCCCGTGCACCATAATGACGAGTAGCCCCCACTCGCCGCAACTGGAGGAAGCCTGCGCACAGCAACAAAGACCCAATGCAGCCAAAATGAATCAATTAATTTTACAAAATGTTGCTGGGAGTTTGATAGCAATTGCATTAATCCTATAGATTAATTTAGGGAGAAATTTACATCTGTATTATGTTGAGTCTTCCACTCCATAAGCATGGTATGTCTTTCCTTTTTTATTTAGGTCTTCTTTGACTTCTTTCATAAGCATTTTACAATTTCCCACGTACAAATCTTGTACATCTTATTAAGTGTATCCCTATTTCATTTTCTTAGAAGTTACTATAAGTGGTTTTTTTTTCTTTTAAATATTGGTTTCTGCACGATCATTGTTAGTGTATAGAAATTATTGATTTCTGTTGATGTTATATCCTGCAACCTTCCTGAACTCACCTATTAGTTCTAGGGTTATTTTTGTTTTTAATATTTCTTGTGATTTTCTAGATAGGCAATTATGTCATCCATAAAATAGAAGGTTTTTTTTGGTAGGCACTCTTTATCAAGTAGAGACAATTCCCCTCTATTCCTAACTTACTGAGGGTTTTTTCATGAATACGTGCTGGATTTTGTCAAATGCTTTTTCTGTGCCAATTGCTATGATCATATGAGTTTTCTTCTTTAGTTTGTTGATATGATGGATAATACTGATTGATTTCCTTATATTTAACCAGTCTTGCATAACTGGAATAAATTCCACTGGGTCATGGTTATAATTCTTTTTATACATCATTAGTTTAAACTTACTTTTGAGCAGAATTGGAGGATTTTGGTATCTGTTTTAATTTCACAATTTTGATATTTTCTTTTTATTTTACATCCCCCTCTCCCCCAAGGATACTGGCCCTTATTTTTTGCATGACAAATGAGAGTGACAGAGATATTTATCTGAAATGATTAATTTTATTTGCTATTCTCAGTGCAATTAAATACATAAAAAATAGGGTTAATGTGCATTTTCCTAAGGTCCAGAGTTGGCATGAGATTCTTAAAGAAGTCAATGAACCAAACAAAGGCAATGGGTCATGGCTGTTCATGCAGATGATGCCCAGTCTTTATTCCCAGCCCAGGTTTCTTCCCTGGGTTCTAGACCCAGATCTCCAATGGCTTACTGGACACCTCCCTGTGATGTTCCATAAATACTGCACATTCAACAAGTCTCACTGAACTCACCATCTTCTTACACAAACTTGTTTCTTCTACTCTGTTTCCTACCTTAACTGGTGGCATTACCATCCACACAATGACCTAAGCCAGGAACTTTGCAATTGTCTCTCTTGCTCCCTGCCCACCTCCACCAATTAAAGCCTGCTGACCCTGCTACTAAAGGTCTGTCAAATCAGTCCCCTTTTCTGCATGCCCATAGCCTCCTCCCTAACTTTGGTCACAACACCTCTCTTCTTGATTATTGCATTTGCTCCTCTCACTCAAATTTTCTTCCTCCAGTCCACTTGCCACAATGGCCACTGCCAATTGTGTCCTGGTAAATGTTTAACAAGAGGCTCTCTAAAAAAAAGCTCTGATTTGTAACATTTTCTGATTTCCATGATGTAAACATGACTGAGTTCAAGCTACTAACATGTCGGTTGGCTTGCAAAATTCCTGAAATTTTAAGAATTGTCTCTCATAGGAGCTGGTAGGAGCCAGTTCCAGAAAAACCACTAGTACAACTGAATCTTTGTAAAATGGAAATTTAACCAGGTCACTGCCTTGTTTAAAACTTTAATGACTCTCCCTTACCCACAGGATAAAACTCAAGTTCTTCAGCTTAGCATTCACATTTCTTCATGATTTAGCCACTGCAGACCTCACCAGATTCATCTCTCAGACCACCCAAATTGCCACCCTAATGTCCTAATTCTGAATGGCTTGACATTCTTGAATTCACCAAGCTGTTACACACCTTTGTATCTTTTCTCTTGCTTCTCTCTGTACCTGATGAGCACCTATTTATTTTTCCAGATGCAGCTGATGCCTTCAGGTAGAACTGGACATGCCCATATTGAAATCCATTCAGATGTTTGTCATAGCACCTACTGAAATCCATTCAGATGTCTTGTTGCACCTGTTTCTTTATGTTTCTTTCTCTGATACCAATGTGTGACGCTACTTGAAAATGCAGAGTTTCATTTATCTTTATCTTTCTAACACCTAAGGCCATAGCCTGGTCTATTGATACCATTTAATTAATAGTTATAAGCAGAAAAATATATTTGGACTGACTTGAAGGAGGAGTTAAGAGTCAGCTAGACAGATAAGTATGAAGAGGAAATTGCAGGTGAGAGAACACTCTTCAACTCCTTAGAGAACAAGATGTGATGCTCCTAAGGAGTTTTTAAAAATCTTCCTTTGAATAAATGGATAAAGAGACTAATAGTGATCCTATCACACTATGGACTTCAATTATGATTAATGGCAGCAAGGCACTATGATGCTCTTCACTCCTCACCCTCGGCTTATTTGTCATGGGTACAAAAAATGTGCTGGTCTCTGATTAGAGAAGGTACAAATGCTCCTTCTCTTACTTTTTTAAATCAATGATTCCCAAGATTTCTCAGTGTAGATGGTGAGAAGTGGACAGATGTATTTTTGGAGATGGGACTGAGAGGACTTGATGATGGATTTGATGTAAAGTGTGAAGGGAAGGGAGTTATCAAGAATGACCCTTAGGTTTTTAGTCTAAGCAACTGGAAAGATGGAGTTGTCATTAACCAAGATGGGGAAGATTGCAGGAGAAGCAGGTTTGTGGTGGTGGGAAGATCAAGATTTTATTTTGGACATGCCTATGACATATCCAAGTGGAAAGTTCAAATAGTCAGTTGAATATACAAGTGTGGAGTTCAGGATATAAGTCAAGGCTAGGGATGTCTATTTGGGAGTAATTAGTATATAAATGGTAGTTAAATTGTGAGGACTGGATGAAATTATCTGGAGAAATGTCTGAAGATTGAGCCCTAGACATTGCAGAGTTTGGAGGCTGGAAGAAAAAAAAACAACTGGAGACAGCATAAGGACAGTGAAGGAGCAGTCAGTGAGATAAGAAGAACACTATGAGGTTTCTGTGTCATGAAGACTAAGAGAAGAAAGTATTATAAGAATGGAATGATTAACTCTGTTGAATGTTGGTGTCTTAGTTCAGGCTGCTATAATAGAATACCATAGGACTTCCCTGGCCGTCCAGTTGTTAAGACTCCACACTTCCACTGCAGGGGGTGTGGGTTTGATCCCTGGTCGGGGAACTAAGAGCCTGCATGTCTACATAGAGTAACCAGGCATTTCACAGCAACCTACTATGGTCAAGTACGATTCCCATTTCACAGGTGAGAAAACGGAGGCTCAGAGAGGGTAAGTAATTAGACCATGGTGGTACACCAACTATGTAGAAAGATCAGAATTTGAACTCTGCTATTCTGACTCGAAAGTATCTGCTTTTTCTACCACTAATGTAGCCACAGTGCTCCATGATCCGTAGTATAGGTTTTGGAGGGAGAATGCCTAGATTTGATTGTGACTCCTGCCATTTACCAGCTGTGTGACCCTGGCCAAGCCACTCCATCTCTCTGAGCTTGTCTTTCTCCATTAGTATAACAGTGATGATAATGAGTATCTAATTTTCACAGGGCTGCTGTGAGGATTATACACAGTAATATAAGTGAAGCACTTAGCACATAGCAAGTGGTACATAAATGGTAGCTCATAATAATGCCATATTATACTACTCAAGGTCTAGATTCAGTTTCAGCAACCAATGTTCCCAGATAAGTTACTATACCTCCCTGAGTTCCAGTTTTTATCTCATCTCTAAGGTCTCTTTATGTTCATTAAAAACAACAACAACAAAACAAACAAACAAAAAAAACAACAACAACCAATCTGTATTGAGCTATTGGCTTTCTCCAGTATTAATTTTAAGCATTTTATGTGAACACTGACTACTTCCCATGCGATTGAGATCAGAGGTTTTCCTTATATTTGATGTATATTTGTCTGGAACTGTTCTTATTATAACACTTTCTGTGATGTTCTGTCCCTATTTAGTCCTTCATTAGTTAAAAGTACTACATAAATGTCTATTATGGAACCAAATATCTACGGAATACAACTATTCTCCTATTGCTTTCATTTCTCCTTTTTAAACACCTTCCAGTTGACTAACCTCAGTAGATTCTTGTAGTTATTTCTTCCAGAGATCCTCTCTAAGGTAAACTCAAAGGTATGAGGAGTTTATATCAATAGAGTTCCTCAAAGAATCAAATAAAGCCTTTTCTTCTCTGAGAAACACCACATCAGCCCACAAAAATTTGTTTAAAGAGAAAGAGAAAGGGTAAATACACACCACACTGAATATATCCTTAACATATCATGCTCTCAAGTATTAGTAGAATAATAAACTCATAACAACATTTACTATAAGCTCTCAAAACAGGAAGTTAAAGATCAGAGATTTGGCAGCAAATGATAGTAAAACAATTGATTATATATAAGAAAAAAATGAAATTAGAGCCTTATACTATACCATCTACGAAATCTAACTTCAGGTTTATTAGTCACACTTAGAAATAAAGGCAAAACTTTGAGAAAGAAAAAAAAAGAGTAGCCCCTGACATTCAGAAGCTGGCTTGGTGCTCATAGCTAGGCCATGTTATTCTCCTATTTAGACACAAACACAGAATATCAATCTCAGACAAGGTTACTCTAAGACCATAATAAATTGAGACAAAGCAAGGTCACTTCATAATTTTGTCTAAGCACTGCCACTCACAAAGTACCAAACACCCCCCTCTCTTTGCCAAAATGAGTGACTTCTACTTCTTTATCAATTATAGCTTTAGCCTTATGCTATTCTCCTCTTCCTGTAGTTAAAATTATTGACATACCCAATCATAGAATCACCCCCCCCCCCGCTTTCTGATGGCATCCAATCTAGACCAAACTCCCACTTTCTTAGATTCAACTCCAATAAAAGTTTTTTCTAATAAAATCTTACTGAGACACCCCTTGATTCCTCATGGTGTGTGTTCTCCCTCACTGCAATGAGTAATAAACCCAACTTGTTCAATTAAAAGCGTATTACTGGGGGTCTTTGGCTGGAGGGCATTGACAACTTAAAAACCTTTAGAAGAAAATATTGGAGAATATATTTTTGCTTTGTGGTAGGGAAGTATTTCTTAAACAAGACGTGAAAGCACTAACAATATAAGAAAAAAATTGATAAATTTGAGTGTGTGGTAGCAGCCTCTGAGATGGTCCCAATGATCCCCTCCTGGTTTTCACACTCATATAATCCCCATCCTTGTGGGTGTAATGACTTACTTCTAACAAATACAATAGTGATGGGATGTCACTTCTGAGATTAGGTCATAAAAACACTGTTGCTTCTGTCTTGGGTTGTCTCTCTCACACTCACTCTCTCTCTTGGATTGCTTGCCCTGAGAGAAGCCAGGTGTTATTTCTTGAGAAAGCTCTGTGGAGAGGCACCCACAGTAAGGCACCGAGGTCCATTAAGCACCACATAAGTGAGTTTGGAAGTGGGTCCTCCCTCAGTCAAGACTTCCAATGAAACCATAGCCCCAACTGACAGACTGACTGCAATCTCATGATAGAACTTGAGCTAGAGGCTAAACAGTGTTTGGATTCCTGACCCACAGAAAATGTGAGATAAAATTTGTTGATTTAAGCTGCTAAGTTTTGAGGTAATTTATGACATTGATAAATAGCTAATATAGACCACATTGAAATTAAGAAACTGGTTCATCAAAAGACATGTAAGTAAAGTGAAATCCCAAAGCTGTAAATTGTGAAGACAATGTTTGCAAAACACACACTTGACAAAGGACTGGTATCCAGAATATAAATCAAAAACTCACACATATCAAAATGAAAAAAAAAAAAAGACTCAATGAAAAATGGGCAAAAGACACAGACAAGCATTTCACAGAGTGGGAAACAGGAATGCCAAATAAACATATGAAAGGACACACAACCTCATTGGTAATCAGAACAAGGCAAATGAAGATCTCAATGAGGTACTATTTTTACTCATTAGATTGCCAAAAGTTAAGAAATATGCCAATGTAAAGTGATAGGAAGGGGAATGCTTATATACTGCTGATGGGAATGTAAATTGGGACAACCACTTCAGAAACATTTTGGTATTACCTAACTAATAATGTCGAGCATACCCATATTTTACAACCTGGACATTCAAATCTTAGGTATATGCCCTGGAAAAAGTTTTTCATGTGTGTACTATGAGACATGTTCATATTGGTAATAGCAAAAACATGGAAACAGCTCAAATGTTCATTGAGAAAAAAATAAATTGTGATATGTGCACACAATGGGATATTATATAGCTTTGGAAATTAATGAACTACAGCTATGTATAATAAAATGGATAAATGTTAGAAACATAATGTTGAGTGGAAACAGCAAGATGCAGAAGACTATGTAGAGCATAATATTATATATATATATATTTTAACATCTTTATTGGCATATAATTGCTTTACAATGGTGTGTTAGTATATAATATTTACAAAGTTAAAAATAAGGAAAAATTAAGCACTATACTGTTTATGAACACAGGCAGTAAAACTTTTAAAAAACAAATATAAAATTTAAAAATAGTGGGTAGCTATGTGGAGAGGTAGGGAATAGGATAGAGAGAAACATTCAGACAAATGCAAGTTATTGGTAATGTTCTAGTTTTTAAGTTGGATGGTAGCTTCATGGGCTGTTTATTTTATTTTTATTTATTTATTTTTTAAAATTTATTTTTGGCTGCATTGGGTCTTCGTTGCTGCGTGCAGGCTTTCTCTAGTTGTGTCGATGGGCTTCTCATTGTGGTGGCTTCTTTTGTTGAGGAGCACGGGCTCTAGGCGCACAGGCTTCAGTAGTTGTGGCACGTGGGCTCAGTAGCTGTGGCTCCGGGGCTCTAGAGCGCAGGCTCAGTAGTTGTGGCTCACGGGCTTAGTTGCTCTGCAGCATGTGGGATCTTCCCGGACCAGGGCTCAAACCCATGTCCCCTGCATTGGTAGGCGGATTCTTAACCACTGTGTCACCAGGGAAGCCCATGGGTGTTTATTTTATTTTTAAGCTTTAAAACTTAAACATAAGTTGCAAATATTATTTTGTATGCATCAAATATTACTTTATTTAAAATATTTTAAAAATAAATTAGGAGTATTTTTACTTTTTATTATGGAAAATTAAAAGCATTTTTTTACATGTAACAAAAGTAGCAAAGATCATTTTTTAAATGGAAAGGAAAAATACAGGAGGAAGAAAAGTTTGGTGAGCTCCTAGGAGGATCAAGAAAAGGAATACAATTCAGGGAAAAGAAAAAAAACTTCCATTTTAAACCATGTTATTATTTTAATCCTAGATCATTCAGGAAGCTATGCTGGCTGAAACTGGAATTTATTAAGAAGATTATACTTTTACCTGCAGTTCACGTCAAGTAATTTTCATCCATGTTCTGTTTCTACATCTTTAAATAGTTTTAAATGCTCTCCTTTCTCAAATCAACCTCAAGCTTCAGAAACTACCACATAAGGAAGTAGATAGGGGCTTCCCTGGTGGCGCTAGTGGTTAAGAATCCAGCTGCCAATGCAGGGGACACGGGTTTGAGCCCTGGCCCAGGAAGATCCTACATGCCACAGAGCAACTAAGCCCGTGCACCACAACTACTGAGCCTGTGCTCTAGAGCCCATGAGCCACAACTACTGAACCTACGTGCCACAACTAGTGAAGCCTGTGCGCCTAGGGCCTGTGCTCTGCAACAAGAGAAGCCACGACAATGAGAAGCCCACGCACCGCAATGAAGAATAGCCCCCACTCGCCTCAACTAGAGAAAGCCAGTGCACAGCAATGAAGACCCAACACAGCCAAAAATTTTAAAAAAACAAATTAAAAAAAAAAAGAATTAAAAAATTTTTTTCTAAAAAAAAAAAAGAAGTAGAATGAACTACTTCTGTTGGGGCTAGAAGGGGGTCAGTCTCAGTTATACTCTTGGGGCTTCCCTAACTGGTTCTGGGGTCTTATGCAATGCCAAACCTTGGGTAGGTATTGAGGAGGATCATTTGTCCTCACAGGTTATTGTGACATTGTCCACTTGGCATCTTTAGATTGGCAGTATCTCTGTGGCTTCTTGTGCCAGCCTTGGGACACAGAATTCTTTTTTAATGTTCATAACCCCAGGCCTTGCATTCCTGTCCCTCAAGTTCATTAAAGCAGCCATTCCTCTCTAAGGCTTCTCCAAGAGGCCACCAGAAGCAGGGCCCAGGTTCTACCTGACTTCTCCCACCTTCTCTAACCTCAGCCCCAGGGACACTCCTTGTGAATCTGATGGAAGTCCCATTCTCCCTCAAACCCAATTCTCCTTAATGTGCTTGAGTTTTTAGAAAAGAAAGCTCAAATATCTTGCAAGCTAATCTGCTTTCAGCTCGGCCACATACTTCCTATAAGGCAATGAAGCAGAGTCTGCTATCTGCAAGAAAGGGGGAAAAGGAAAGGGTGGAATACAGGGAGAAAATAACTCTAGTATTTCAAAATATCTGGAGATAGATAGGCAAAGGTTTTTAAAATAGGGTTCAAAGGGTATTAGCCATAGAGGGAAAAAATTGAATTTCTTAAAATAAAGAACTGTTGTTTATCAAAAGACACTGTTAACAGAGTGAAAAGGCAAGACAAAAACAGGAAGAAGATATTTGAAATATATATATATCCACAAAGGATTCATGTTAATAATACATAACAGGGACTTCCCTGATGGCCCAGCAGCTAAGACTCTGCGCTCCCAATGCAGGGGGCCTGGGTTTGATCCCTGGTCAGGGAACTAGATCCCATATGCCACAGCTAAGAGTTCTCATGCCACAACTAAAGATCATTCATGCTTCAACTAAAAGATCCCCCATGCCCGCCCCAACTATTGGGTTGGCCAAAAAGTGCCTTCGGTTTTTAAGTAAAAATAAAAGACACATTTTTCATTTTCACCAAGAACTTTGTTGAACAACGTATTCACCCTTTTGTTCCACTACCTTCTGCCATTTTCCAGGCAACTTCATAATTCCGTCTTCCCAAAACTTTTTATCTTTTTGAGCAAAGAACTCTTCCAGGTGCCTTTTACAGTCTTCCAGGGAATGGAAATTTTTTCCATTAAGAGAATTTTGTAAAGACCGAAATAAATGGAAATCCGAAGGTGCAATGTCTGGTGAATATGGCGGATGAATCAGAACTTCCCAGCCAAGCTGTAACAGGTTTTGCCTGGTCATCAAAGAAACATGTGGTCTTGTGTTATCCTGATGGAAGATTATGCGTTTTCTGTTGACTAATTCCAGACGCTTTTCGTCGAGTGCTGCTTTCAGTTGGTCTAATTGGGAGCAGTACTTGTTGGAATTAATCATTTGGTTTTCCAGGAGGAGCTCATAATAGAGGACTCGCTTCCAATCCTACCATATACACAACATCACCTTCTTTGGATGAAGACCAGCCTTAGGTGTGGTTGGTGGTGGTTCATTTCGCTTGCCCCACGATCTCTTCCACTCCACATTATTGTACAGTATACACTTTTCATCGCCCGTCACACTTTGTTTTAAAAACGGAACGCTTTCATTACGTTTCAGTAGAGAATCGAATGTGGAAATATGGTCAAGAAGGTTTTTTTTGCTTAACTTATGTGGAACCCAAACATCAAAGCGATGAACATAACCAAGCTGGTGCAAATGATTTTCAACGCTTGATTTGGATATTTTGAGTATGTCGGCTATCTCCCGCGTGGTATAATGTTGATTGTTCTCAATGAATGTCTCGATTTGATCACTATCAACTTCAACTGGTTTACCCAACTGTGGAGCATCGTCCAGAGAGAAATTTCCAGCACGAAACTTCGCAAACCACTTTTGACATGTTCCATCAGTCTCAGCACCTTCTCCATACACTGCACAAATCTTTTTTTGTGTTTCAGTTGCGTTTTTACCTTTTTTGAAATAATAAAGCATAATATGCTAAAAATGTTGCTTTTTTTCTTCTGTCTTCAATATTAAAATGGCTACACAAAAATTCGCCAATTTTGGTAAGTCTCTTTTTAATGCACGCTGATATAACGGCTGTCACATACAATCTAACAAAATTGTTTCGAATGAAGTTAAAGACAACTAAGTGCTACCAGAGCCATCTTACTGAGAAAACCAAACGAACCTTTTTGGCCAACCCAAAAAAAAAAAAAAAAAGATCCCGCATGCCACAACGAAGATCCCGCATGCAACAACTATGACCCAGTGCAGCTTAATTAATTAATTAATTAAAATATATATATATATATAACAAAGTTCTACAAATCTACAGTAAGAAAAATGCAGACAATCCAATTGAAAACTGACTTAAAACCACACTTCACAAAAGAGGACATCCAAATGGCCAATAAACATATGAACAAATGTTCAACTTCATAAGTCATCATGAAAATGCAAATTAAAATCATAATGTAACACCACTACACACCTACCAGTATGGTTAAAATGGAAAAGACTAACAATACCACATGTTGGCAAAGATGTGGAACATCTTGACGGGAAACATAAAATGGTACAACCACTTTGGAAAACTGGCAATAACTGCTAAAGCTAAACATACACATACCCAATGGCCCAGCAATTCTACTTCTAGATATATACCCAGGAGAAATACATACATATGTTCACCAATAGACATATATAAGAATATTTGTGGCAGCACTACTTATAATAGACCCAAATGGAAATGACCCAAATTCTCATCAACAATAAAATGGATAAACTATAGTGTATTAATACAGTGGAATAACATACAGCAATGAGAATGAATAAGGTATTCCTACATGAAACATAGAAGACTCTCACCAATACAACATTAAGTGAAATAAGCCAGACATAAGAGTACATACTGTATGACTCAATTTATATAAAGTTCTAAAAGAGGCAAAATTAATCTTTGATCTTAGAAATCAGAAAAGTGGTTATCTTTGAGATGAGTAGTGACTGGGAAGGCATATGAGGAGGGTTTCTGGGGGACTGGTCATGTTTTGGGATCTGGATAGTGGCTACACAGCTGTGTTCTCTTTATGAAAATTCACTAAACTCTACACTTAAGACCTGGGTACTTTTCTATATGTATGTAATACTTCAATAAAACGTCTACCTAAAATACTTTTACCTAAAATACATCCAGCTACATTGAACCTGTAAGTCTGAGGGCCAGACTCTGAAATTTGATTCACCAAGGTAACCAACGCCACCCTGAAGCTTCTTTAAATACTGCCCTTCCACTTTTCCTGGTGATATCCTTATACAGCTTTTCTTGGAACAGAGAAGACTCAGCAAAATTTCTTCTATAGGTCCTCTTACTGGAATTTTGAATAAAGTAATTTGAGCACATATGTAGGCTTTCATTAAATATGGTGGGCAGTCACCCATTGGGAAACTTACTCCATACTTACCTCAGCTGGAAGTGAGGGACATCAATTCATTTGACCTTACTTGCCCAACTTCACTTGATGTCAAGCCTCACTCCCCAAGCAAATTACAAATATCTTTCTTCTTTTCCTTCTTTTTCCTTCTCCAGATTCTCATCTCACACCTTCAACTAAACAGGAGATGCAAACTTTGCTTTTACAAATATCACATATGCTTTTTATGTTAAGCAATAGAGAAAAGAACAAAGAAGGCAACAAGTACCCCCCAACTCCCACCACCCAGGAATAACTAGAGTTAACAATTGGCGAGGTCTCTCTGTAGAATGTATTCAAACAGCAAGAAGGATATATAGATGAGTAGAGGCATGGTGGATGGATAGAGACATAATTTTATGAAAATTTAAGCCACAAATTGGGAGAAAATAGATTGCCATAAATATTGCAGCAAAGGATCAATATCCAGTATATATAAAGAACTCCTATAAATAAAAAAAGATTAAAAAATCAGTTAAAAAGTGGGAAAATCATATGAAGACAATTCACAGAAAATGAACTACAAAAGAGCCAATAAACATATGAAAAGATGGTAAATCTTACTAGTAGGCAGGAAAATTAGAAGTAGAATGACATAGAGTGAAAGAGATGGGACTTATTCCCACATCTATGCAATCTGATGGGTAATATTTCACATCCATCTGATTGGCAACATTTAATTAAATTTAAAAAATTAATTAGGTCTGGTAATATCAAGTATTGGTAAGAATGTGAAGAAAAAGGATCTCAGACATTAACGGTTGGAATATAAATCAGTACAGATACTTTGGAGATTAATTCAGAAATACCTAGTAAAATTAAATATTGAGGTCCAAGAGAAATGAAAACACATGTTTGCAAAAAGACTTTTGCAAGAATGTTCACAGCCACTGTATTAGTTATCTATTGCCACATAAAAAATTAATTCAAAATTTAGTGTCTTAAAACAACAAATATTTATTTTCTCAGTTTCTGTGGATCCAGGCATGGCTTAGTTGAATGCTTCTGCCTCAAGGTCTCTCAGAGGGCTGCAATCGAGGCAAATTTGGGGCTGTGGTCTTATCTGAAGGCTCAACTGAAGGACTCAGATTACACAAGGTCATGCATACCAGGAGGCAGGGATCATTTGGGGGCCATTTTAGAGGTTGCCTACCACAGCAGGTTTATTCATAACAGCCCCAAACTGGAAACAGCTTGGATGTTCATTGATAGGAAAATGGATAAACAAAGTATGGTGCATTCTATTGTATGAATGATGCATTCATACAATAGAATACTATTCAGTAATAAAAAGGCTGAGTGAAAGAAGACTTACACCAAAAAATACATAGTGCATGATTCAATTTATATGAATTTCTATAACAGACAGAACTGCTAATCTATGGCAGAAAAACAGTGATTGCCTGGGGTGGAGGTAATTGATTGGGAAGAGGTGTGAAGGAACGTTCTGGGTTGATGCTAATTTTCTGTGTCTTGAAAGGCATTTCAACAATACAAGTACATGCATTTGTCAAAACTCATTGAATTACCACTTAAGATTTGTGTACTTTATTACATACAAATTTTACCTCAAAAGAAAAAAGAACCATAAACAAATATTGACTTCTATTTATTGATGTGTGTGCTGAAGTATTTAGGAGTGAAGTTACTGATGTTTGCAATTTTGAAAAGCAGCAAAAAAATAAGATTGATGGATTAATAGAGGAATGGGTAGATGGATAATTATGTATCATAAAACAAGTACAGCAAAATGTTAATTGTAGGGGCTTCCCTGGTGTGCAGTGGTTAAGACTCCATGCTCCCAATGCAGGGGGCCCAGGTTCGATTCCCTGCGCAGGGAACTAGATCTCACATGCATGCTGCAACAAAGAGCTCGCATGCCACAACTAAGAGCTGGCACAACCAAATAAATAAATAAAATATTTTTTTAAATGTTAATTGTAGAATCTAGGTGGTGGGTACATGTGAACTCTCTATAATTCTTTCAACTTTTCTGTATGTTTGAAAATTTTCATAATAAAATGTTGGAGAAAAATTAAAGATGCATATTCCCTATTACCCAGTAATCCAATTCTAGGCATTTATCCTAGAAAAAAATCTCAAACATGAATATAGGTAGACATGTACAAGGATGTTTACTGCAGCACTGTACATAATAGCAAAAAAGTGGAACCAACTCAACCATCCTTCAGTAAAGGAATGGATAAATCAACTGTGATTTAGTCATATAATGGAATGTAATATATAATGAATCAACTTGGAAAAACCTGGAAAACAATGTTAAGTTTAAAAGGCAAGCTGCAAAATCATACATACACTATGAGCCCATTTGTGCAAAAGCAATGGTAAATATTGTTTATGGCTACTGACATATGAAGTAAAAGTGTAAGAACATTTATTGAAATAATATATATCCTCTTCAGGATGATGGCTACCTCTGAGGAGGACAAAGGGGAAAGGGATGTGGGGTGGGGCTCGAGAAGTATCTATAATGTTTTATTTCTTTCAAAAGTAAAAATATCTGGGGACTTCCTTGGTGATCCAGTTGTTGAGACTCCACGTTTCCACTCCAGGGGACACGGGTTTGATCACTGGTTGGGCAACTAAGATCCTGCATGCCGCATGGCACGGCCAGTAAATAAATAAATTAAGAAAATAAAATAAAATCAGCCATGGAAAGAATTGGTATTAAAAAATCTGTAGCAATTGTGAAATATATTAATATGTTTAATCTTAGTGGTAGGTTCATTCTCATTTAAACAATTACCATGTGCCAGGAACTTTGCTAAATGTTTTATATATATGTCTGATATCTCATTTAATCCTCAAATGAGGTAGATTATCACTCATACCCACTCTCCAAATTAGGAGCCTAAGGCTTAAGGAGATTAAATAATTTAACCAATATCACACATACTAGTAGATCCAGAAAATCTAACCGCAGAGCCCACATGCTTGATCACTCTGCTACATATATTGTCTGTCTCCTGACTAACACTGTGGGCTGGTGTCTGAACCCTGTGTAGGAAGAGATTTGGGGCAGCATACAAGGAGTTGATTTTACAAGGGATCCCATGAGACACAGGGGGATAAAAGGTGACACAGAGTGGAGAAGATGGAACTTATCCCTACTGTTATGCAGAGCACAGCATATCTCTAGCACCTCAAAGATTGGAAGCAGCAAGGGACTTCTCTGGTGGCACAGTGGTTAAGCATCCGCCTGCCAATGCAGGGGACACGGGCTCGAGCCCTGGTCCAGGAAGATCCCACATGCCGCAGAGCAACTAAGCCCGTGAGCCACAACTACTGAGCCTGCACTCTAGAGCCCGGGAGCCATAACTACTGAGCCCACGTGCCACAACTACTGAAGCCCACGTGCCTAGAGCCCATGCTCTGCAACAAGAGAAGCCACCACAATGAGAAGCCCGTGCACTGCAAGGAAGAGTAGCCCCCGCTCACCACAACTAGAGAAAGCCCACGCACAGCAACGAAGACCCAACGCAGCCATAAATAAATAAATAAATAAATAAATAAATACATAAATAAATTTATAAAAAAAGATTGGAAGCAGCAAGAGACACAACCTTAACAGAGATGTTGGTGTCCTCATGGGGGCTATTAGCCTCTTTTGTGAGCTGAATTGTGCTCTCCCTAAAGATGTTTAAGTCCCAATTCCCAGTACCTGTAAATGTGACCTTATTTGGAAATAGGGTCTTTGCAGATGTAAACAAGTTGAGATGAGGTAATACTGGATACTCCACTCTCTTGTCCTTGCATGTTGTTAGGTACTTCAGAGGACAGTCAAAACTGTAATGACCCAATCCTTGGTCTACTACCTCTACAGATTCCTGAAAGAGTTATGCTGAAAGCACATTCCAAGTAACTGCATCTTTGTTTGTTATTTTATAGCTAGGTACCTAGTAAAATGGAATTAAAAAAAATTATCCCACTCTCTTTGATATCATGAAGACTGTAACTCACTCTGGGCACATATTTTATTATAGAAAAAAAAAAAGATTTGCCTAGTACCCTAAGTCATGTAAATGGAAGGCAGAAAGGCACTCTTAACCAAGAAATAACAAGACCTTTTTTCGTGTGTTTTAGCAATGTTATTCAGAGTTCTGGAGAGTCTTGGGGGAAGGAGTAGACCAATTTGCATAAGAAGGCAAGGGGCTTTCTGAGAGGGAAAGGGCCAAGAATCCAAACCCTTCTTCCCTAAATTTAAAGTTTTAGAGATCTGTTGGAGTGGCAAGAATGGTTGCCAGTGGTCCCAAAGGAGAAATTACCTTGAAGGCAGCAAGAATCTGGGTTGCTTATCTGGGATCAACACCAGAGCCTAAGGGTTCTTGGGGGTTGGGCTGGTTCTAAGATTTAAAGACACAGGACTGAATCTAGAAAACGCAGTGATATGTTTTGAGGGTCAACAGCTGAACATGAAGAATTAACTCAAAGACCTGTGACCTTGGCACTCTAAACTCTTACACTGTGCAGGACCAGGGCAGATGGCAAGAGAAATAATGGTGCTAGTGCATTGACTAGGTTCTTTAGTTCTTTCTACCTCTGCCTAGAATTTAGAAACAGGACTCATCATCTTGGAATGAATAGGTACTTAGCTTCTTTACCAAGTTAGGGGGGACAGAGGTCTCAAAAGGGAGATAGTGACTTCCTATTAATAAAGGCAGATGAATGCTTAAACAGTTAATCAGAGAAAGAAGACAAATAGCCATTATTTATACTCTTAAGTGGTAAAGCTGGTCATAACTTCATTCAATGAACATTTATTGTGTCTATTATGCATCAGGCACTGTACCAGACTTTGGGAATACTATGGTGTGCAAAAGAGACACGGTTCCAGTGCTCTTTGACCTTATAACCTTGCAGGGGAGACAGAAAATAAACATACTGAATGAAGACTCAATCCTCTGCCAGCTCATCAGTTCTTGTAGCCCAGACGTGGTCTCCAGAACTCCAAATTTATTTCTGTGTCAGTCCAGCACCTGCAGCTAGCTAACTGGAGTGACTGAGTCCCCTTCCAAATTCTTAGGGAAGAGAAGCTGATTAGCTCAGCTTAGGTTAAGTGTCTACCCTGTTCCAATCAGCTGCAGCCCAGGAATGAGGTGACAGTGGCCCATTGCCCGCTCAGTGAGGCTGTGGGAAGGCTCTGTGAGAAGTGAGTTTGTGCAGGGATGGGGGGGAATTTAGAACAATGTACCTGCTATGCAACCCAGCTCTACATATTGAATTTCACAGTGTGTATCGAGTAACTATAATGAATTATATAATGCCAATAAAATTTAATAATATCAAGTCCTTTCTATGAGCAAATGAATCTTTTCTTCCTAAGGAAAAATTAAAGCCCCCAATATATCCAAAGCACCTTACCTGTCATTTTTTTCAGTCAGAGGGATCTCACATGGGTTCTTGGTGGGGGCCTGAATTCCTAATTTATAAGGCTTAGAGCAGTGGTTCTCAACCATGGGTGATTTTGTCCCCTCCTCCCCATGCCCAGAAGACATTTGGCAATGCCTGGAGACATTTTTTGGTTGTCACAACTGTGTGTGGAGGAGGTGCTACAGGCATCTACTTGGGACTCTGCTAAACATCCTACAATGCACAGAACAGCCCCCACAACAAAGAATATCAGCAGTACTAAAGCTGAGAAACCCTGGCTTAGAGGGCTTAGAGCAGAACATGCCTCACTCCCACCCCCCATTTCCAGGCTCCATCCGAGCTCCCATTTAGCCTGCTCAGTAAAGGATGGTGGTCTAGGAATGGACATTTCTATTCTGCCACCTGCACTGGAGAAAAGGCACAATCCAACAGGTTAACTAGAGAGAGAAAGATATCCAAGCAAGGGGAAGGTCAAGATAGAGATATGCCAAAGTAGAGATCCCATAGCAATAGCTTTTTAAAATTAATTAATTAATTAATTTTGGCTGTGCCCCGTCTTAGTTGAGGCATGCAGGATCTTCGTTGCGGCATGTTTAGTTGCGGCATGCGGGCTTCTTAGTTGCGGCATGCAAACTCTTAGTTGCAGCATGCATGTGGGATCTAGTTCCCTGACCAGGGATCGAACCCAGGCCCCCTGCATTGGGAGTGCGAAGTCTTACCCACTGGACCACCAGAGAAGTCCCAGCAATAGCTTTTAACCTCTCAGTTCTTACCTCATAAAGTTCCACTCCTGAGAGAGTGATTCAATTATGTGTTCCTAAACCTTATCACAAGACCTCCATTTTGGGAGTAGGTAGGAATAAGGGAAGCTTGAACTCTTCCCACCAATCCAAGGAAGTTGCAAACTTCAAATACACAAGCGAGCCTTTGCTTCCACCTAGAATGTCCTTTCCCATCATCTTGGCCTGTCTAGATCTTACCAGTCTTTCAAGGCCCACATCAATGTTGCTTCTACCTGATCTCCCATAACTCCCCATAGCTCTTTCTAAGTTGGATATCTGTTTATAGCACACATAACTTTCTACTTTGTATTAGGGTTACTTGGTTTCACAGGAGGTTTTCAGCTTTTACACATTTGACTTTCATAAAATCTGCAGTCATATATAACATACCTAAACCATCTTCTTTGGGCTGAATTTGGACTTGAATACATCAGACAAACATTTCAAGCTATTGCCTGCCAGCCAACTTTTCAGTTCTGACAATGAAGCCATCGTGGTAGAGCAGATTTTGCACAGTGATTCAAATATTTTATTATATTTTCTCTTATTATTTTATATAAAATACAAATGGAAAGGCAAAAAAGTAAAAGAGCTAATACCACAATTTATACAAAGACTAATAACACTAAACACATCAAAAGCAATGACTCCTGAGATAAGTATATTAGAGCAGTTGGTCAGCAGGGGATTCAATTGTGAAGGAAAAGAACAAGGTAAAAGATATATGTACAGATGACTGAAAATACATCATTGAAAATTGAGTCCAAAAGGTACAATGTAATAAAGAAGGAAAAGGAGAAATTTTTTAGGTTTTGGACTGAGAATCAGTATAGATTACTACTGATGTATACAGGCTTCCAGAATAAGAGAAGTTCACAGCTTCATAGAGCTACTGATCAGGATACAACTTATCAATACTATATACAGTGCTATCAAATGAAAAAAGAAGGCTGGTTTTCCAATTCCATTGGATTTGTCAAGAGGGTTGAAAAGACACCTCAAAATCCACATGAAAATTCCCTGCTCAATCCTTTGAAAGCCGTTATCAACAAGTCCTTCTTCCCAACATTAAAACCAAAAACGTTTAAAGAACTAATGGCCAAACATTTAAAAAACGAATGGATAAAGAAGATGTGGTACATATATACAATGGAGTATTACTCAGCCTTAAAAAGGAACGAAATTGGGTCATTTGTAGAGACGTGGATGGATCTAGAGACTGTTATACAGAGTGAAGTAAGTCAGAAAGAGAAAAACAAATATCGTATATTAACTCATATATGTGGAACCTAGAAAAATGGTACAGATGAACCAGTTTGCAGGGCAGAAATAGAGACACAGATGTAGAGAACAAATGTATGGACACCAAGGGAGGAAAGTGGTAGGGGAGTGTTGTGGTGGTGAAAAAAAATTTGTTGGAGATTATAAAACCACAGATCTTTTTTTGGGCCTCTGACTAAACTGTAAGCTCAAATGCTGGGACTTGGCCTTCTGTCCTGGGTTCTTACCTTAAGATGAGCACAGAGTGTATTAAATTAATGTATGTGATAAATAAATGAGCCTCATTATTTTCCAACAAATATTTGCTGAGGTCCACAGAAGAGATAACACAGTTCTTGAAAGCAGAATGCTTTCAAATGTAAGGCTTACTTGTGAAGGGAGCTTCTGTTCCCAATAGGTTATATTGTTTCCAACAGGAAGTCTGCTATCATTCTTACCATTGTTCTGTACATAAAACATCTTTTTTTTTTTTTTTTAACGAGCTGCTTTAAGATTTTTCTCTTTATCATTGGTTTTAAGCAATTTGGTTATGACATACCTTAGTGTAGTTTTCTGCATGTTTCTCCTGCCTGGGTTCTTTTAAGCTTCTTGGACCTATGGTTTTCTAATTTTCAACAAAATGGGGAAAATTTCAGCCAGTAGTTCTTCAAATATTTTTTCTCACCCTTCCTCTCTTTTTGGAACTTCAATTACATGTATATTAAGGCACTTGAAGTTGTCTCACAGCTCACTAAAGCTCTGTTCATGTTTTTTTCAATCTTTTTTTTCCCTCTGTGTCTTTAATTTGGGATAGTTTCTATAGCTATGTTTTCAAGTTCATTAAAATTTTCTTCTTCAATGTCCAATGTCCAATATCCAAGAAAATCTTAAAACCACTTGTTATGGGACTTCCCTGGTGGTCCAGTGGTTAAGACTCCGGGCTCCCAATACAGAGGGCCCAGGTTTGATCCCTGGTCAGGGAACTAGATCCTGAATGCCGCAACTAAAGATCCCACAAGCGGCAACGAAGATCCCACACATGGCAATGAAGATCCTGTGTGCCGCAACTGAGACCCGGAGCAGCCAAATAAGTAAATAAATAAATATTTTTTTAAAAAACTTGTTTTAGAGGATTAACCAAGATGGCGGAGTAGAAGGACGTGCTCTCACTCCCTCTTGCGAGAGCACCAGAATCACAACTGGCTGCTGGACAATCATTGACAGGAAGACCCTGGACTTCACCAAGGAGGATACCCCACGTCCAAGGACAGAGGAGAAGCCACAGTGAGACGGTAGGAGGGGCGCAATCAGAGTGAAACCAAATCCCATAACTGCTGGGTGGGTGGCTCACAGACTGGCGAACACTTATACCACGGAAGTCCACCCACTGGAGTGAAGGTTCTGAGCCCCACGTCAGGCTTCCCAACCTGGGGGTCCGGCTACGGGAGGAGGAATTCCTAGAGAATCAGACTTTGAAGCCTAGTGGGAATTGATTGCAGGACTTTGACAGGACTGGGGGAAACAGAGACCCCACTCTTGGAGGGCACACACAAAGTAATGTGTGCATCGGGACCCAGGGGAAGGAGCAGTGACCCTGGGGGAGACTGAACCAGACCTACCTGCTGGTGTTGGAGGGGTCTCCTGCAGAGGCGAGTGGTGGCTCTGTTTCACCGTGGGGATAAGGACACTGGCAGCAGAGGTTCTGGGAAGTTCTCCTTGGCGTGAGCCTTCCCAGAGTCTGCCAATAACCCCACCAAAGAGCACGGGTAGGCTCCAGTGTTGGGTTGCCTCAGGCAAAACAACCAACAGGGAGGGAACCCAGCCCCACCCATCAACAGTCAAGTGGATTAAGGTTTTACTGAGCTCTGACTGCCACAGCAACAGTCAGCTCTACCCACCACCAGAGCCTCCCATCAAGCCTCTTAGATAGCCTCAACCACCAGAGGGCAGACAACAGAAGCAAGAAAAACTACAATCCTGCAGCCTGTGGACCAAAAACCACAGTTACAGAAAGATAGAGAAGATGAAAAGGCAGAGGGCTATGTACCAGATGAAGGAACAAGAAAAAACCCCAGAAAAACAACTAAATGAAGTGGAGATAGGCAACCTTCCAGAAAGAGAATTCAGAATAATGATAGTGAAGATGATCCAGGACCTCGGAATAAGAATGGAGGCAAAGATTGAGAAGATGCAAGAAATGATTAACAAAGACCTAGAAGAATTAAAGAACAAACAAACAGAGATGACCAATACAATAACTGAAATGAAAACTACACCAGAAGGAATCAATAGCAGAATAACTGAGGCAGAAGAACGGATAAGTGACCTGGAAGACAGAATGGTGGAATTCACTGCTGCGGAACAGACTAAAGAAAAAAGAATGAGAAGAAATGAAGACAGCATAAGAGACCTCTGGGACAATATTAAACGCAACAACATTCGCATTATAGGGGTCCCAGAAGGAGAAGAGAGAGAGAAAGGGCCAGAGAAAATATTTGAAGAGATTATAGTCGAAAACTTCCCTAACATGGGAAAGGAAATAGCCACCCAAGTCCAGGAAGCGCAGAGAGTCCCATACAGAATAAACCCAAGGAGAAACACGCCGAGACACATAGTAATCAAAGTGGCAAAAATGAAAGACAAAGAAAAATTATTGAAAGCAGCAAGGGAAAAACGACAAATAACATACAAGGAAACTCCCATAAGGTTAACAGCTGATTTCTCAGCAGAAACTCTGCAAGCCAGAAGGGAGTGGCATGATATACTTAAAGTGATGAAAGGGAAGAACCTACAACCAAGATTACTCTACCCGGCAAGGATCTCATTTAGATTTGATGGAGAAATCAAAAGCTTTACAGACAAGCAAAAGCTAAGAGAATTCAGCACCACCAAACCAGCTCTACAACAAATGCTAAAGGAACTTCTCTAAGTGGGAAACACAAGAGAAGAAAAGGACCTACAAAAACAAACCCAAAACAATTAAGAAAATGGTCATAGGAACATACATATCGATAATTACCTTAAACGTGAATGGATTAAATGCCCCAACCAAAAGACATAGACTGGCTGAATGGATACAAAAACAAGACCCATATATATGCTGTCTACACGAGACCCACTTTAGACCTAGGGACACATACAGACTGAAAGTGAGGGGATGGAAAAAGATATTCCATGCAAATGGAAATCAAAAGAAAGCTGGAGTAGCTATACTCATATCAGATAAAATCGACTTTAAAATAAAGAATGTTACAAGAGACAAGGAAGGACACTACATAATGATCCAGGGATCAATCCAAGAAGAAGATATAACAATTATAAATATATATGCACCCAACATAGGAGCACCTCAATATATAAGGCAACTGCTAACAGCTATAAAAGAGGAAATCGACAGTAACACAATCATAGTGGGGGACTTTAACACTTCACTTACACCAATGGACAGATCATCCAAAATGAAAATAAATAAGGAAACAGAAGCTTTAAATGACACAATAGACCAGATAGATTTAATTGATATATATAGGACATTCCATCCAAAAACAGCAGATTACACTTTCTTCTCAAGTGCGCACGGAACATTCTCCAGGATAGATCACATCTTGGGTCACAAATCAAGCCTCAGTAAATTTAAGAAAATTGAAATCATATCAAGCATCTTTTCTGACCACAACACTATGAGATTAGAAATGAATTACAGGGAAAAAAACGTAAAAAAGACAAACACATGGAGGCTAAACAATACGTTACTAAATAACCAAGAGATCACTGAAGAAATCAAAGAGGAAAAAAAAAAATACCTAGAGACAAATGACAAGGAAAACACGACGACCCAAAACATATGGGATGCAGCAAAAGCGGTTCTAAGAGGGAAGTTTATAGCTATACAAGCCTACCTAAAGAAACAAGAAAAATCTCAAGTAAACAATCTAACCTTACACCTAAAGAAACTAGAGAAAGAAGAACAAACAAAACCCAAAGTTAGCAGAAGGAAAGAAATCATAAAGATCAGAGCAGAAATAAATGAAATAGAAACAAAGAAAACAATAGCAAAGATCAATAAAACTAAAAGTTGGTTCTTTGAGAAGATAAACAAAATTGATAAGCCATTAGCCAGACTCATCAAGAAAAAGAGGGAGAGGACGCAAATCAATAAAATCAGAAATGAAAAAGGAGAAGTTACAACAGACACCGCAGAAATACAAAGCATCCTAAGAGACTACTACAAGCAACTTTATGCCAATAAAATGGACAACCTGGAAGAAATGGACAAATTCTTAGAAAGGTATAACCTTCCAAGACTGAATCAGGAAGAAATAGAAAATATGAACAGACCAATCACAAGTAATGAAATTGAAACTGTGATTAAAAATCTTCCAACAAACAAAAGTCCAGGACCAGATGGCTTCACAGGTGAATTCTATCAAACATTTAGAGAAGAGCTAACACCCATCCTTCTCAAACTCTTCCAAAAAATTGCAGAGGAAGGAACACTCCCAAACTCATTCTATGAGGCCACCATCACCCTGATACCAAAACCAGACAAAGACACTACAAAAAAAGAAAATTACAGACCAATATCACTGATGAATATAGATGCAAAAATCCTCAACAAAATACTAGCAAACAGAATCCAACAACACATTAAAAGGATCATACACCACGATCAAGTGGGATTTATCCCAGGGATGCAAGGATTCTTCAATATATGCAAATCAATCAATGTGATACACCATATTAACAAATTGAGGAATAAAAACCATATGATCATCTCAATAGATGCAGAAAAAGCTTTTGACAAAATTCAACACCCATTTCTGATAAAAACTCTCCAGAAAGTGGGCATAGAGGGAACCTACCTCAACATAATAAAGGCCATATATGACAAACCCACAGCCAACATCATTCTCAATGGTGAAAAACTGAAAGCATTTCCTCTAAGATCAGGAACGAGACAAGGATGTCCACTCTCACCACTATTATTCAACATAGTTCTGGAAGTCCTAGCCACGGCAATCAGAGAAGAAAAAGAAATAAAAGGAATACAAATTGGAAAAGAAGAAGTAAAACTGTCACTGTTTGCAGATGACATGATACTATACATAGAGAATCCTAAAACTGCCACCAGAAAACTGCTAGAGCTAATTAATGAATATGGTAAAGTTGCAGGATACAAAATTAATGCACAGAAATCTCTTGCATTCCTATACACTAATGATGAAAAATCTGAAAGAGAAATTATGGAAACACTCCCATTTACCATTGCAACAAAAAGAATAAAATACTTAGGAATAAACCTACCTAGGGAGACAAAAGACCTGTATGCAGAAAACTATAAGACACTGATGAAAGAAATTAAAGATGATACCAACAGATGGAGAGATATACGATGTTCTTGGATTGGAAGAATCAACATTGTGAAAATGAGTATACTACCCAAAGCAATCTACAGATTCAATGCAATCCCTATCAAATTACCAATGGCATTTTTTACAGAGCTAGAACAAATCATCTTAAAATTTGTATGGAGACACAAAAGACCCCGAATAGCCAAAGCAGTCTTGAGGGAAAAAAACGGAGCTGGAGGAATCAGACTCCCTGACTTCAGACTCTACTACAAAGCTACAGTAATCAAGACAATATGGTACTGGCACAAAAACAGAAACATAGATCAATGGAACAAGATAGAAAGCCCAGAGATTAACCCACGCACCTATGGTCAACTAATCTATGACAAAGGAGGCAAAGATATACAATGGAGAAAAGACAGTCTCTTCAATAAGTGGTGCTGGGAAAACTGGACAGCTACATGTAAAAGAATGAAATTAGAATACTCCCTAACACCATACACAAAAATAAACTCAAAATGGATTAGAGACCTAAACATAAGACTGGACACTATAAAACTCTTAGAGGAAAACATAGGAAGAACACTCTTTGACATAAATCACAGCAAGATCTTTTTTGATCCACCTCCTAGAGTAATGGAAATAAAAACAAAAATAAACAAGTGGGACCTAATGAAACTTCAAAGCTTTTGCACAGCAAAGGAAACCATAAACAAGACGAAAAGACAACCCTCAGAATGGGAGAAAATATTTGCAAATGAATCAAGGGACAAAGGATTAATCTCCAAAATATATAAACAGCTCATTCAGCTCAATATTAAAGAAACAAACACCCCAATCCAAAAATGGGCAGAAGACCTAAATAGACATTTCTCCAAAGAAGACATACAGACGGCCACGAAGCACATGAAAAGATGCTCAACATCACTAATTATTAGAGAAATGCAAATCAAAACTACAATGAGGTATCACCTCACTCCTGTTAGAATGGGCATCATCAGAAAATCTACAAACAACAAATGCTGGAGAGGGTGTGGAGAAAAGGGAACCCTCTTGCACTGTTGGTGGGAATGTAAATTGATACAGCCACTATGGAGAACAATATGGAGGTTCCTTAAAAAACTAAAAATAGAATTACCATATGACCCAGCAATCCCACTACTGGGCATATACCCAGAGAAAACCGTAATTCAAAAAGACACATGCACCCGAATGTTCATTGCAGCACTATTTACAATAGCCAGGTCATGGAAGCAACCTAAATGCCCATCAGCAGACGAATGGATAAAGAAGAAGTGGTACATATATACAATGGAATATTACTCAGCCATAAAAAGGAAGGAAATTGAGTCATTTGTTGAGACGTGGATGGATCTAGAGACTGTCATACAGAGTGAAGTAAGTCAGAAAGAGAAAAACAAATATCGTATATTAATGCATGTATGTGGAACCTAGAAAAATGGTACAGATGAGCCAGTTTGCAGGGCAGAAGTTGAGACACAGATGTAGAGAATGGACATATGGACACCAAGGGGGGAAAACTCTGGTGAGGTGGGGATGGTGGTGTGCTGAATTGGGCGATTGGGATTGACATGTATACACTGATGTGTATAAAATTGATGCCTAATAAGAACCTGCAGTATAAAAAAACAAACAAAACATCTAATACTAAACTTTTATTGGGTTATTTGTATGGAAATATGTTAATATAAATGTTTCAGACATTACATGAAATTTCTAAAAATCTTATATTTGTATTTGTATGGCAATATGTATGGAAATATGTTAATATAAATGTTTCAGACATTACATGAAATTTCTAAAAAAAAAAAAAAACTTGTTTTAAAAAAGATACTTTATGTGCAGAACAATGATAAAAATGATAGCAGACTTCTTGTTGGAAACAATATAACCTATTGGGAACAGACGCTGCCTTCACAGGTAAGCCTTATGCTTATAAGCATTTTGCTTTCAAGAACTGTGTTATCTCTTTTGTGGACCTCAGAAAATATTTGTTGGAAAATACTGAGGCTATTTATCCCTTCGTTGTATTTTTCATCTCAGACAATGAATTTTTCATCTCTAGAAGTTCAATTTGGGTCCTTTAAAAAAAATCTTCCATCTTTCTCCTTAACATGCTCACTCTTCCCTCTACCTTCTTCAACATATAGAGTATATTTATAATAGCTGTTTTAATGTCCTTTTAAATTAATTTTATCATTGTATCATTTCTGGGTTTCTTTCTGTTAATTGATTTCTCCTTATTGGTTGCATTTTTCTGCTATGGTGCATGCCTGATCATTTTTTTTATTGGACCCCAGACATTGTGAATTTTACAATGTTGGGTTCTGGATTTTATTTTTATTCCTTTAAAAGATTTTGAGCTTTGTTTTAGGACACAGATACATTACTTGGAAACAATTTTATCCCTTTGAGGCTTGCTTTCATGCATTGTAGATGGGAACAGAGTAGTCTTTAGTGCTAATTTTGCCTTACTAATGAGGCAATATGCCTCTGAGTACTTTTCCTGATGTCCCATGTGTTTCACGTTTTCTCCACTCTGACTGTTGGAAATATAAATGATCCCAGCTCTACATGAGCCCCAAGAATTTTCCCCCCATGCTCCTTTCAGGTGATTCTTTTCTCAGCCTTGGATAATTTCTTCACATGCATGTGCTGACGAGTATTCAGCTGAAGATTCAAGAGGAACGCTCTGCAGGTCTCTGGAGTTCTTCCTCTGTGCAGTTCTATACTCTCCATGCAGCTCTTCTCTCTCTGGTATTTTGCTCTATGAATTCTAGCTATCCTGGCTTCCCTGAATCCTCAGCTCCACCTCTTCAACTTAGGGAGAACATCAAGCTCTATTTGAATCCCCTATCCCTGTCTCTCTTCAGGAGTCAGCTGGGGCAATTGCAGAACTCATCTCATTTGTTTCCCATCTCTCAGGGTTTACTTTTCTGTACTGCTTGATGTCCAATGTCTGAAAGTCATTTTTTCCATATATCTTGTCTACCTTTAAGTTGTTTTAGGCAGAGGGTAAATCTGGTCCCTGTTATTCCATCATGGCTGGAAGCCCATTGAAGGTTTTTAAGCAGATAAATGATAGGATGGATCTGTGGGTTAGAAAGATCATTGATGGCTAATGTGAGAGGTGGACTGGTGGTACTGAAACATAGGCAGAGAGATTGGCAAGGAGGCTGGTGCAATTTAGATCCATGTACGCAGCATCATGGAAATCTGGCAGTAAGAAGCACAAACTCAGCCATTCCCAGGACAGATTTCAGGACTGGTCTCTGGGAAGGAGGTGGACAAGGGAGAGCAAAGCTGGGCCCCAGACCCAACACACAGGGCAGATTGTTAGATTATAACAAGCCAGGAGATCAGTCACCAAAACTGGGAAACCAGATGAGAAATGAATCTTAGACACCAATTTTGAGAAAGGGGAGAATGCAGAGGCAGCTACCCAGGCAAGATCTGATATATTAGCTTATGTATTGTACTAAAACCCTACGAATGAATGAATGAATGCCTGACTGCTTGTAGCACTTATTATAAGCAACATGCACACGCCAATTAGTTGTTCAGTACCCTGTAACAATTCTTGAATTATTATTTTCCTTTTTACTTGTTTATGCCTTATCTCTTCATCTGCATTCTACGTCCACCAGAAGCAGGGACTATAATTGCACGCTTCTCTTTTCTCCAAGTGGCAGCATTAGTATAAGTATTTTGCCCAGGTTTCCTGACTCTCAGTCCAATACTCTTTTAAAACTATACCACTAACAAGCATTCTTAACAGAAATTATTCAACCATTCCTCTACTGATGGGCATGCAGGTCTCTTGGTGCTTTTATTTCTGTAGGAGAGACTCCAAACAGCTCAGTCAGAAGGTAAGTGTATGCAGCAGACACTGGTTGCCTAATTACCTGGCATTCTCTCCCTTCTTTCCTGCTAACAGAATACTAATTTTGTTCAGGTATTAGGCAGAGAACCCTGATTTCAAAGAATTTGGTTCCACTCCCTGGACTATATGATCCAGTTATGACAAAGGAGATGTATGGGTAATTTCTTGGGGGATGTCTGGAAAAAAACGCCTTCCCTGATAAAAGGAGAGTGGTACCTCTCTTACTTTCCTGGCCATTGCATTCCCTTACTCCTTTTTCTGCCTTTGAATGCAGTTGTGATATCTAGATTCAGCAGCCATCTTGTAAGCATGAAGTAAAAAGCCTAGGGACAAAAGCCAACATGTCAAGGATGGTGGAGTAGAAGGACAGAAAAAGCTTAGGTTCTTGATTACCTTGTTGAGCAGCCTAGCATCTGTGTCCCTTCAGATTTCTTGTTATGTGACAAAGAAAAACAAACCTCTATTTGTTTAAGCTGCTATTAGTCATATTTTCTATCACTTGCAGCCCAAACCATTCTGAACTGATACTGTAGATTTTTAATTTTATTAGATTCTTGCAGATTACTTTGCAAAAAAAGGTAGTAGTGAGTCATACTTCCATCAGCAATAGATGGAGCAGAGAAATGAACATTCATCTGGATTTTTTTTTTTTTTTTTGGTATATGGCATAAGGTAGGGATCTTTGCTTTCTTCTAGTTGGATGACCAAATTTGAAAGCACCATTTATTAAATAAACTATCTTTTTTGCACAGAATTGAAACAGATATCTCTTTTTTTTGGCTACACCGTGCAGCATGTGGGACCTTAGTTCCCCAACCAGGGGTCGAACCCATGCCCACTGCATTGGAAGCGTGGCGTCTTAACCACTGGACCACCAGGGAAGTCCCGAAACAGATATTTTTATGTTTTCTGTAGTTACTGCTTTTCCTTCCTATATCTCCCTCTCCCCGACCCTGCCTCCCACCCAAGTTTTATTGTCTCAGGGGAAGGGATGCACAAGACTAAAAGCAGATTTCACTTCCCAATCTCTTTGGTTTTGTGTTTCAAAAGCCCACATCCTTAGGGTAAGAGGATTAGGGATGTAGACAAAGTGTCTTGGCCAGAAAATATGAAGGGAGAAGGATTTTATCCAGCCTAGAGATAGCTTTTCCTGCGTACTAGGGCTGACGATAATGTAATGCTATGAGGGAGACCCATGGGTCCTGGATAGAGGGGACCTGTGTCCTGCTTCTTGGCACAACCCCTAGGTAGACAGGAAAACCTGAGAGAAGAGAGACTGTCCTAGGCAGCCTTAACAAAAATTCGCAAGTCACTGGCAGGGTCCCAGCGCAACTAAGGCCTGCCAGACCATAAAGGAACACTGTGGGTAGAGGCAGTGGACTGCTAAGTTATGTTGCCTGATGACCAGGGACTTTTAACGGACCTCTGCTCCCAGGCCTCAGCACTGTGTAATAGCCCAGGATTGTGGCATGAGCCTGGGGTGGAGGAATATCAAGATGAATTGAGGTTATTTTACCAGCCCCATGGAATGGGGAGCTTGGAGCCTAAAGTTAAATCATAGACAATAAAGAAAGATACAGCAAAATGATTAAAGGGCATGGTCTCTGAACTAAACTAACTGGGGTTAAACCTCACTCTGCCATTTACTCGCTGTGCAACCATGAGCGAGTTCTTTAACCTCTTTGTGCCCTGGTTTACTAATCTGAAAAATGGTGTTAATAATGCACTTACCCCATAGGATTCAGTGGGTTTGTATAAAGTACATAGTAAATGTTATCTTATTAGTAGTAGTAGTAGTAGAAATGATGGTGGTAATAATAGTAGTAGTAGTGGTGGTGGTGGTAGACTCTGATTCATTCCTGCTACAGGAAGGATTTGTAATAAGACTGATTTGAAGGACTATTATGGAATGTTGGAACATATACAGAAGGGTCAGTGGAAGGGAAGGAGGGAGGGAGGGAAGGAGAGAGAAAGGAAAGGCAGGCAGGTAAATGCAGCCTTGTTTGTTAGCCCAGGAGACTGAATTATCTGATTCTTAGAAAAATATACTATACTGTACGTTTCTAGCAGAACTGATCTTCTGGAGAGGGAAAGGTCTATTCCAGCCACCCCAACTCAGGCTCTGTATCCTGCCCACATGGGGTCTTTGCAGAGGAGTTACAATTTCGGACACCTAGCAAGTTTTAGAGAGTGATGTGGGCTTACTCTTTTTTTAGGCTCTCCAAGAGTTAGTTGCCAAGAAAAAGGCACTTACCTTAAATTTGCTCCCTGATATATGGCCTAGGGCACATGAGGGAAGATTGTGTCTAGGAAGAGGAGATCAGACTCCATAGTAAGGCTCAAGAAATTACATTGACCAATCTGAAAGGTGGAGTGTTTCTAAATCAGTCACTATGCCGAAGATAGCTGCTCATTTCTGAGGTAGGTGATGCTTATTCTTACTCAGGGGACACTCAACTCGTGCTGGGAGGAAGGAGAACCTCCTGGGAGGACATTAACATCCCCTAGATGATCCAGGTGAGAAATTCCCCCAGTGCCAAGGCTTGCCTGGAGAAAAGATCACCCAGGCATCCAAGTCCTGGGAGTTACTATCTTAAGGAGGGGGCATCTGGATGACAAGTAAATTTTCTTTGCTGAGATGCTAAGATTTAATAGAGGGAGAATGTGGCTGCAATATTATTTTGAGATATAAATGGAGTTTTTTCTTTCCTGTATTTCCCCCCCTTTCTCTTTTCTCCCCCCTCCCCCAAAGTAGTCAGCTTTGTGGTGTATCTCAGGGGAGGGAGGTGGCAAGGCAGGGAAACAAATATTCTGCCAGTCTCTATGGCTTTCATATTCCAAAAGTGTAAGCCCTAGGGAAGGGGGACTTGGGTGCAGGCACAGTGATGAAGTATCTGGGCCAGGAAACTAGAAGGAAGAAAGATTTGCATAAGTCTAAAAAAAGATTCTTCTTTTCCTTACTCCCCTCTTCGTGGGGGGGAAGATGCAGAGAGAGAGCTCTGTGGGAGCTCAAAGCAGCATATACTTCCAGAAGCAACACTTGGTTGGCATGAAGACTCAAAAGAGGAAGGGCTGTGTGGAATGTCTAGATAGATGGAACAACAAGTAACCTTGGCAATGATTTCTGTGCCCCAAGACTGGCAGAGATGTTGGAGATGACACAGCACCTGAAAAAGCCCATGTGGGCAGAGGGCTTAACAGTAACTGACAGGATCTAAGGACTTGGAAGCAGACACCTTTATCTACCTCTATGCCTGGGTACTATGTAAGACCCCCAAACTGTGGCATCACCTGGGATAAGGGAAAAGAACAAGAATGACATATTGTTTTCCCAAAAACCTAGTCAAAGGAGGGCTCATGGTCAGAAACTGAGTTCCAGAAACAGTCACTACTCTACCCATGGCTGTAGTAGTCAGCTAACTGTAAACTTTGATGTTCATCTCAGTTCCATCTTGTTCAGTGAAGGAGTTACCATCTGTGTGGTAAGGAGGAGATCAACAGCTAGTAAGGCCATGAAACTAACCCCTATTCCTACCCCTGTGGGATGCTGGGGTCAAAAAATAGGTCCAGTGAAGCCTTTGCTAATTTCTTGGCACCAGAGCCCTCAGATAAGATTAACTAGATTATTGGAAGGATGTTTTCCCGGAATAATGTAAAGCCAAATTACAAATGGTTAATATGAATCAAAGTTTCTATCTGGTGAATAGAAATATCACAAATGACATTTGAGAGTCAGTGGAAACCAGCAGGTCAGAAGGGAGTGTTCCCTGCCGTACATTGTTGACTAGCTATAATTGCCCATTCCCCTTTCTGCTACAGTGGCATTTGTGCTGAGTTATGGACAGGATTTTTTCAAATAGAAGAGCATATCTGTCAATAAAAGGTCTAAATTGAGAAGGGTCTGTATTTGGATGGGGAGCAGACTTACTTGATTTTCTAACTTCTGAGGTTTGTAAAAGTCATACTACTTTGTAGTTACTTAGCAAATGTTTGACTGTTGAAGAGGACCTTCTCAGAAGGGTTCACATGTGAGCAGGTTGAAGGGCTAAAATCACAAGGCTCAGAAACAAATGAAGAAGAGCAGGCCACAACTGAGGGAAGTACCTGTTGATTTTCCTAAAGGTGGATAGATGTGTGTGGTGGTAGTGGGAGTAGGGTGACATTGAGAAATAAAAAGTGGTTGGGCAAAAGTTTCTAGTTACCATCTCAGTGGGAGTTAGGACCTACTAAAGCTTGGAGTAACTTTGTAACCTTTGCACTGCCCTTTGGTGGCTATTTGGCCTTCCTGTTTTCCCCATAGTAGTCAACAATTCAGCAGGGAAAAGGGACTATCTTCAGGGACAGTGAGGAAAGAAGGAGTTTGGGAGACCCCATCCATTCTACAGCTAATTTGGAATGCAGAGACCTTTCAGGTAAGGTGGTTGCACTCTTTGGAGAAATCACACCTTGCTCTTACGAATTTAGCCAGGAAGGAAGATCTCCACAGGTGGAATAGCTGGACCTCATAGTCCTGAATTTCGTTCCCTAAGTCTCCCTCCATTGTCAAAAATGGAAGGGGGGGTTGGATTTATTAATGGCACGCATGGTCTGGTTTCCTTATATGTTCTGGCAATACTGGGATTAATAAGTGACCTTCAAGATGAAAGATGCAGAGACAAGAAACAGGGCTACAAGGTCTCCGACCATTCCACTCCATTTGGACTTAAGAAACTCCACAGTTAAATGTATTGGTTTTTTTTTTAAAGCTGAAAAGGGCTGAGGTTCTGAGGTGTACATTAGGAAAAAGAAAATGGGGAGTTGGAAGAGGGGCTGGAAGAAGTTGCTGCTGCAGGTGGCCCGGCTTTAGGAAGACCAGCTTTAACTACATGTT